>NC_041221.1:25793253-25825289 GCF_002837175.3 Physeter macrocephalus
GCACGCGGGATCCTCCCGGACTGGGGCGCGAACCCGGTTCCCCTGCATCGGCAGGCGGACGCGCAACCACTGCGCCACCAGGGAAGCCCTGAACAGTACATTATTAAAAATGCTGATTCTGTCACATCCTGTCACATCCCTTATTATTCAGGACAAAGTCTAGCAACTGGCTTTAGAGGAAATTAATACCCTATCATAATCTATCCAAGCCATTGCTCCTGGCAAGCAGTGAGGGGAAAAGATATTTTGTCTTGACAGCTCTGTGTTTTGTGCATTGGTTTAGGGTTTCTGACCCCACTAAAGCTCTAGAGTAGAACTATTCTCTAGAGAATCATTAAGAACTACAGAGAGAGTACCCATCATCTCTCCTTCCTCTTTTATAATGCGATGGGCAAATAACAAGCAATTCAGAGGTGTTTTCCTGTTTATATCTTATAACAATGCTTTCCTATCTCTTGAGGATAAATGAAATATTTTTATTCCCTAATGATGCCACATTCACGTTTACTTCATTTGTTAAAAAAAAGACTATGCAAACTTCCTTCTTCTTTGCTTTGGCATGAGTTTGACGTTTTATATTATTATGGAGTCCTGTTATTTTAAAGCTGATGAGGCTTATGTACAATAAAGATAGGTTTATTTAGGCAATAAATACAGAAAAGTAAAATCCATAATCCCTTGATATGCCCGCTTTCTTTTTCATTATAAATGTACATATTATTACATATACATATGTTAATATTAAAATTGTGATCTCAATATATACGTAGTCTTGCATTATTTTAAACATTTAATACATAATGAGCATTGTCCAGTGTCACTAAACAGTCTTCCAAAAGAGTTCACAGTAGTTGTGGCTCCATGTTAACCCCGGTGACACTGCCCTGTTACCTCACCATCAACCAACCAGAGAATTGTGCAAGAGCTGATCACACAAACTACAAGTTGAGAGTTATGTTTTATTTGGTGGACAAACCTGAGGACTTAAGCCTGGGACCCAGCATCTCAGATAACTGGGAGATGGCTCTGAAGATGCAAGGGGGCTGGAGCCAGGATACGTAAGAGTTTTTGTAACAAGGACCAGGTGGTCAGAACACCAAAAGATGACTGTTAATTAAAGAAAACCAGACATCTCAAGTTAAGGAATTTAGTGCTTTTCTGTGTATGGGAAGATGCAAAATCTGGGCTCACGGAAATCATTCCTTTGATATGCACCTCAGCTCTCTGGGGCCAGCGTCCTCCGTTTTCTCATCCTGAGTCTCCCCAGGGTGCACCGTCCCGGGGCAGATCTACTGGCTGCTGGCTGCAACATCCTTTGTTTACTGATATGGCAGGTGACAGACAGTCTTAGCTCACACCTGTATTGCCTGAGCTATTTAAACACTGGCCACATTTATTATAAGTATTTGTACACTTTTTACGAATATCTATAATTTGCTTTAAAATACTGAGCACAGATAGCGTGATACTGCCCCTGTGTTAGTTTAAGCCAGGATCAACAAACTCTTTCTGTAAAGGTGTGACCAAGCAGGACCCTATGGGGCCTTCCCGGGACAGACCCCTCCCCCCATCCTCCCTGCCTGCCTCTTGTTTATAGAAAAGCTGTAGTCTCCCAGGCCTCCCCTGAGTCACAAAAGCCTGGCTGAAGAATTAATGATCCAAAGCATGCGAACAGGTTGTGACAAAAGTAGCAATTGGACCAGGAGAACTGGTAAGAATTTAAACAGTAAATCAGCCATATGGCAGTCACAGAATCTTTAGCTCTTTTCTGAAGTACCTAGATAACAGTATCTCATGCACATGGCCTGAGTTGTTTTACAGATGCTAAAACCACCACTAAATGGAAGAAATTAACAACTTGATGACCATGAGCACGTAGCCCCCAGACTTACTGGAGCCTGAGGACTGATAACGTTAACCCCTGTGACACTGCCCTGTTACCTCACCATCAACCAACCAGAGAATTGTGCATGAGCTGATCACACACCCTGCAACCACCCTCCCTCACCTGGCCTTTAAAAATGCTTCCCTGGGACTTCCCTGGCAGTCCAGTGGTTAAGACTTCGCCTTCCAATGCAGGGGATGTGGGTTCGATCCCTGGTCGGGGAGCTAATATCCCACATGCCTCGTGGCCAAAAAGCCAAAACTTAAAACAGAAGCAATATTGTAACAAAAATTCAATGAAGACTTTATAAATGGTCGACATCAAAAAAAAAAATTTTTTTTTTTTTAAAGTTTTCCTGAAACCCATCAGGGAGTTCAGGGGTTTTGAGCATTAGCCGCCCCAGACTCCTTGTCTGTCACCTTACAATAAAGACTGAACTCTCCTTCACTGCAACCCCATGTCAGTAAACTGGCTTTACTGTGTACAGGTGTGTGTGCAGGTGAGAGGACCCAAGTTTGGTTCAGCAACAAAGGTACCAAGTAAATATTTTTGGATTTCTGGGTCACAAGGTCTCTGTCCCAATTAACTCATCTCAGTCATGGTAATGCCAAATTGTGATACACGGCGCATAAACAATGTGTTCCAATAAAACCTGGTTTATAGATGCTGAAATTGGACTTTTACGTCATTTTCACATGTCACAGAATATATTCTTCTTCTGATTTTTCCCCAACTATTTACAAATATGAAAAATCATTCTTAGCTCATAGGCCATAGAGAAACCAGCAGCAGGCTGGATCTGGCCCTCAGGCTGCAGTTTGCAGATCCCCAGTTTAAGCAGATATTTTTAAAATTTATATCAGAATGAGTTGTCAGTGGTGAAATTGGGGGCTTGTTAGCATAACAGATATTAGAAATGAGCTCTCACTGTTGAAATTAGTGGTATTCAGTGCCAGCTTTTAACCCTTTCTTACTCATTCAGGTTGAGCTCCTATAGATTTTAAGGGAGGTCAGAGGAACTCTGGGAACCACACAGCAATTATATACCACCCAGCACGAACAACTAGGATTTAACAACCAATTTAGCGGGGCCAGGGCACAGTAGCTGAAATCAGCCCTGCCTGAAGGGACTCTCTGATCTCTCATACAGGCGGATGCACTCTTTTCCTGCCTGCTTGAGAATAAGTTTGTCTTACTAATGTCTGTAGCCATGGCAGAATTGCTTTTGAGAACTGCTTCCACTTTTAGCTGTTTAAAAAAAAAAAAAAAAAAAAAAAGGTTGTGCGCCTCACCAATATGGTTTGATTTAATTTACAAAAACCTCAATTCACAAATCTTCAGTAAAATATTGGCTGAGGTTCTCCTATGTGCCAGGAATGACTGGGAAAACAGTGGTAGAAAAAAGAAGATATGGTCCCTGCCGTGACATTGTTGTTACAAAAGAGGGAATTAAAAAATAAGCAAACAAAATGTATTAAACATTCTTTTCTATGTTATAAGATAATAACAGTGTAGCATAGTAATCACTATAATCACACAATTTCTATTATAATAGAAATCACAGTAGGGATTTCTATGTGCCAAGCATTGGCCTCATGCACCAAGGCCATGACACATATTCAAACCCCCAAATTATCAAATAAGTTATCCCTGATGTTATTATCCCTATCTTTCAGATGAGGAAGCTGAAGGACATCCTCAAGGATTAAGGAATCTCTTGACATCATAAAACCTTAAAATGGTGGTTTTGGATTGTAACCTGAGCTGCCGGAGGTTGAGTCTGTGCTCTTAACCTCTGCACTTCCAGGTGGAGGAACTTTGGGGTGGCAGGGTTGCTTAGGGGGGCCTTCAGGGAAAGCCTATCTTAGCAGGGATAATTTAAACTGAAGCCTAAAGGATGGGAAAGAATCATCCATGGAAAAAGGCAAGCATTCCAATCAGCGCATCTCAGATCCTGAATCTGGACGATTTCTCTGTTCCTGGAACAGAAAGGAAGCCGATATGCCTGGAAAACCAGAAGCCGTGGTTAGCAGCTAGGCTTTCGTGTTAAGGCAACAGAAAGTCAATGCAGGGTTGAAAGTAGGAGAGTCACAGATCAGATTTAATTTTAAAAATCACTCTGGTGACTGCGTAGAAACTGGGTAAGGAGAGTTGGGGACAAGAATGTATAAGGTGACACAGGCTAGTGGTTGTTGAAGACCAGAAACAATAGCAGCTTAGACCTGGGTAAATGCTGTAGAGAGAGAAACTGCCAGAGCCCATTTAAGAAACAGTTCAAAAGCTTCCAGACAATGATCCCCAACCTAACTCTCCATGAAATCAACTTGATGCTGAGGATAAAGCGCTGTATTTCTCATATTAAAGGAATACATTATCCTAAACTAAATCACACTCCCTTTTTCTCTTGGGCTTGCACCTACCTCCCTCTCCATGGAGCACTGGAAATAAGGGACTGAATTTAAATTTTTCTTATCCAACTGAGCCATAGGTACATTCATTGAAAACATTACAAAAGCAATGGAGCTAGTATCACAACAAAGCTGACAGTAAGAACTGTCAAATGTAATCCATTATGCACATCATTTTTTGAAAACTAAAGTTTTAGAGAATTTACAGATATATTCTATCATTTATTCTAAACTATAAATACAATTATTCAAGCACAATTCATATCAATAGACATATTTCCTTTGACCTATTGCCACATATTACTGTGCTATTAAAAGCAGTTAAACTAGACTTATCATGATGATCATTTTGAAATGTACAGAAATATCAAATCACTATGGTACGTACCAGGAGCTAACATGGTGTTGTAGGTCAATTATACTTCAAAAACAAACAAATAAACTCATAGAAAAAGAGATCAGATTTGTGATTACCAAAGGCAGGAGGTGAGGGACGGGAAACTGGATGAAGGTAGTCAAAAAGTACAAACTTCCAGTTATAAGACAAATATAGGGATGTAATGCACAACATGATAAATATAATTTACAAAGCTGTATGTTATACATGGAAGTTGTTAAGAAAGTAAATCTTAAGAGTTCTCATCACAAGGAAACATTGTTTTCCTTTAATTTTGTATCGATATGAGATGATGGATATTCACTGAACTTATCATGGTCATCATTTCATGATGTATGTAAGTAAAATCATTATGCTGGACACCTTAAACTTATAGTGCTATAAGTCAATTAGATCTCAATAAAACTGGAAGAAAAAGAGAAAAAGATAAAACTGTTTTCTTTAAAAAGTGACTAAAATATATTACAATTTATGTTTTAGTTAACTAAATATATAGTTCTCTATATATAATATGCATCCACACATATCTATCATTTTACCTAGCTACCTAGCTATCTAATCATCTTTTTATTATTTATTTTTTAAGACTTTGTGATTTAAGAGCAGTTTTAGATTTATAAGAAAATTGAAAGTACACAGCTTTTCCATATACCCTCTACTCCTACATATGTATAGCCTCCTTCATTATCAACATCACTCTCCAGAATGGTATTTTTCTTTTTTTTTTCTTTCTTTTTTTTTTTTTACCAAGGATGAATCTACATTGACACATCATAATCACCCAAAGTCCATAGCTTACCTTAGAGTTCACTCTTGGTGGTGTGCGTTCTATAGGTTTAGACAAAAGTATGATGACATAAATCCATTTTTATAATATCATTCAGAGTATTTTCACTACCCTAAAACTTCTCTGGTCTCCCTACTCTTCTCTCGCCAACCCCAGCGCCAAACAACCACTGATCTTTTTATTGTCTCTACAGTTTTATTTTTTCCAGGATGTCATATAGTTTGAATCGCACAGTATGGAGCCTTTCAGATTGGCTTCTTTCACTTAGAAACAGCCAGTTCCTCTGTGTCTTGTCATGGCTTGATAGCTCAATTCTTTTCAGTGCTGTACACGATTCCATTATCTGGATATACCACAGTTTATTTACCCATTCACCTACCAAAGAATAGGTTGGTTGCTTCCAAGTTTTGGCAATTATGAATACAGCTGCTATAAACATCCATGGGCACGATTTTGTGTGGACGTAAGATTTCAGCACTTTTGGGTAAACACCGAGGAGTGTGATTACTGGATTCTGTGGTAAGAGTGTATGTTTAGTTTTGTAAGAAATTATCAAAATGTCTTCCAAAATGGCTCTACCATTTTGCATTCCTCCTAGCAATGTATGAGAGTTCCTGTTGTTCCACATCCTTGCCAGCGTTTGGTGTTGTCAGTGTGCCAGGTTTTGGCCTTTCTGATAGGTGTGTAGTGGTATCTCATTGTTATTTTAATTTGCATTTCCCAGGTGACATGTGATGTGGGGCATCTTTTCATATGCTGTTTGTCATCTGTATGTCTATTTTGGTCTGCTGTCTTTGACTCATTTTTTAAATGGCATTGTTTGGTTTCTTACTGTTGAGTGTTTAAGAGTTCTTTGACTACTTTGGAAAGCAGTCCTTTATCAGACATGTCTCTGGCAAATATTTTCTTCCAGTCTGTAGCTTGTTTTTAAATTCTCTTGATATTGTCTTTCAAAGAGCAGAAGTTTTAAATTTTAATGAACTCTAACTTATCTATTATTTCTTTCATGGATCATGTCTTTGGTTGTGTCTAAAAAGCAAGATTATCAAGGTTTTTTCCATGTAATCTTTAGGAGTTTTATAGTTCGCATTTTACAGTTAGGTCTGTGATCCATTTTGAGTTAATATCTGTGAAGAGTGTAAGGTGTGTGTCTTGATTCATTTTTTTGCATGTGGATGTCCAGTTGTTCCAGCACCATTTAGTGAAGAGACTATCTTTGCTTCATTATGTTGCCTTTGCTCCTTTGTCAAAGATCAACTGATTATATTTATGAGGTCTATTTCTGGGCTTTCTATTCTGTTCCACTGATTGATTTGTCTGTTTTTTTCACCAACACCACACTGTCTTGATTACAATAGCTTTAAGCTAAGTCTTGAATTCGGGTAGTGTCAACTTTGTTCTCCTTCAACATGTGTTGGCTATTCTGGTCTTTTGCCTCTCCATATAAACTTCAGAATCAGTTTGTCAACATCCACCAAATAACTTACTCAGGTTTAGACTGAGATTGAATTGCATCTACCCATCAAGTTGGGAAGAACCGACATCTTGACAATATTGAGTCTTCCTATCCATGAACATGGATAGCTCTCCATTCATTTGTTTGATTTTGCTCATCAGGTTTTGTAGTTTTCCTTATATAGACCTTGTACATAATTTGTTAGACATATACCTAAGTTTTTCTTTTTTCTGGGTGCTGATGGAAATGCACTATGTTTTAAATTTCTAATTCCACTTTCTCATTGTTGTTATACAGGAAATCAATTGACTTTTGTATATGAACCTTGTATCCTGAAACCTTACTATAATCACTTCTTAGTTCCAGGAGATTTTTTTACGGATGCGTTCAGATTTTCTACATGGATGATCATGTAATTTGTGAACAAAGACATTTTTATGTCTTCCTTCCCAATCTGTACACCTTTTATCTTCTTTTCTTGACTCATTGAATTAGTAAGGCCTTCTAGTACAAGGTTCAAAAGGAGTGGTGAGAGGAAACATCCTTGTGTTGTACCTGATCTTACTGGAGAAGCTTCAAGTTTCTCACTATTAAGTACAATGTAAACTGTAGGGGTATTTTTGTGAATAGCCTTTATCAGTTTGAGAAAGTTCCCTTCCATTCCTAATTTACTGATAGTTTCTTATCATTAATGGTTGTTGGATTTTGTCAAATGCTTTGTCTGTATCTATTAAGATGATTTTCGTTTTTTAGTCTGTTAACGTAATGGATTACATTAATTGATTTTTGAATGTTGAACCAGCCTTGTTTAATTTAACTGGGATGAATCCCACTTGGCCATAGTGTATAATTCTTTATACAGTCTTATGGAATTTAATTTGCTAATATTTTATTGAGTATTTTTCCATCTATGTTTGTGAGAGATATTGGTCTTTTCTGGCAAATTTGGCAGTTTTCTTTTCTTGTAATGTCTTTGTCTACTTATGGTATTTGTGTAATGTTGGTCTCATGGAATGAGTTAGAAAGCAGTCCCTCTGCTTCTATCCTCTGAAAGAGATTAGAGATAACTGCTGTGATTTCTTCCTTAAATATTTGGTAGAATTCACCAGTGAACCCATCTGGGCCTGGCACTTTCTGCTTTGGAAGGTTATTTATTGTCAGTTCAATTCTCTAATAGATATAAGCCAATTTGGTTCATCTTTTTTTCTTCTTGTGAGGTTTTGGCAAATTGTCTTTCAAGTAATTGGTCCACGTCATCTAGGATATCAAATTTGGGGGCAGAGAGTTGTTCACAGTATTCCTTTATTATCCTTTTTATTTCTATGGGGTCTGTAGTGACATCCCCTCTTTCATCTCTGGTATTAGTAGTTTGTGTCCTTTTTCTTTTTTTCTTAGTTATTCTGGCTAGAGGCTTATTAGTTTTATTGAACTTTTCAAAGAACCAGTTTTGGGTTTTGTTGATTTTCTCTATTGATTTCCTGTTTTTAATTTTATTGATTTTTGCTCTAATTCTCATTATTTCTTTTCTTTTGCTGATTTTGATCTAATTTGTTCCTTTTATAATTTCTTAAGGCAGAAATTTAGATTATGGATTTTAGATCTTTCATCTTTTCTAACATATGCATTCAATGCTATAAATTCCCCTCAAAGCATAACTTTTGCTGCATCCCACAAATTTTCATAAGGTGTATTTTCATTTTGATTAAGTTAAAAATATTTAAAAATTTCTTTTGAGATTTCTTTTTTGACCCATGTATTATTTAGAAGTATGTAGGTATTCTTTTAAAAAGGGAGCAAACTTTTAAAAATTGTCACTAATCATGCCAATACTTATCAATGAATATCTGTAGAATAGGTTTGCCACACTCAATCATAAGATTAAGAACTGGAATGATATTGTGAGGCCTGCATTTCAGAAATTTTGCTCGTCATTGTATGGATAAGTTGGAACAAATCAGAATAGAGGTCAAGAGCCCATCAGGAGACAAAGTGGAAAGTAAGGAGTCAGAAGCATAAACTAAGTGGAGGTAGGGATGGAGGGGAACAGATATTAAAGAGGTAAGAGAGAAGAATGAGGGCTTGGTAATTAATTGGCTGTGTGCAAAGAAGAAAGGAGCATGTCATGGCCTTGGGCTTTTTGCTTGGGAACTGGGAGGATAACTGAGTCTTCTGAGGATTTAGATTGAGGACGACAAGAGGAGAAGATTGGCGTGAGTGGAAAATGAGGTTAGTGAAGGGTGTGCTGAGCTCAAGGTGTCCATGGGGAATGGGCAGTTGAATCAGAAAGTCTAAATCACTGAAGAAAGTATTGGGCAGAACTTTGCCAAATTTTCAGCAATGTACGTGAAAACAGGGGAAGGAAAATATTCTTCAAAGACACAGTGAGGGGGACAGGAAAGAGACAAGAGGAAAAAGAAATATTTAAAGGACAAGAAGAGAAAGAGGAGCCTCCAAAAAAAAAAAAAAAACAAACAAACAACTTTGGCCCACTTCTCCTTTCTCTTGTTGGCCTCTCTATAAATTCTTGCCACATGGAATTGTGTATAGTCCACAAGTTTCTTTCCAAAATGAAAATACTTGCTTAAGCAAAACTTTAATTAGTCCTTTGTGAAATTAGAAATTATAAGGATGAGCATGAAAAGAATACAATGCACCAGACTGTAAATTTAATCAAATTCCTAGAAAGTGGTTTCCCTCCTCTTTGGTCTAGCTTCATTCTTGTATAGCAGAGGAAGTTGGGTGCTTTGCAGAAACTCCATTTTACTGATCTTAGAGGCTCTGTCCAAATCACTTATACATTGGGTTTTAAAATGTTTGTGCGTGTGTGTGTGTTTAATATCATTTCAGTATTTACTGAAAATTAATTTTTGATTCAAAGATTTAATTATTGAAGGTGATGGCCCCTGACACTTAGCTTACAGTTTATTGTGGGATAATGACTTAATGAATCAAATCCCCACTTGGTTTTATTAAGTGTGATTGGAAAATAACGTGCAGTGAAAATCTGCCACATAGTGACACACATTTGAGAGCTTTTCGTTTGCACTACACAGTTGTATTTTCTGTCATCTTCTTGCACTGGCATCCTTTTATCTGTTACCTGTCCACTCACTGAGGCCAACAGTCAATATAAATACCAATAGAAATTCACAAGAATTTCTTAAAAACTCAACAATGCCTGGAAGCTTAAAAAAAAGAGAGAGAGAGAGAGATGTGATCCTGAAATAAGAGTCCTAATGAACAACTGAGCTAAAGAGAAAGACAGGCCTTTTTAAAACAAGTGATCAGTTTGTTGTTAAAACAAGTTGATCTACTGAAATTAGAGGATTGGGTCTACAATATAAACTTATTCTGTTGAGAGAATATGTAAGAAGTTGGTGAAGATAGAATCTGTGTGAATTCTGGATTACTCAGATTATCTCTGCTTCATTAATATCATACCTAATCAAATGGCAGTTGCTTTATTAAACAGATGTTTATTTTGGTTAAATAGTCTGTGATCACCCAAGACCATTCTGCATAGAATAATTATCTAGGGTGTCTAGCTGAGTTGTCAAAATTCTGAAAGGGGGCTTCTAAGATAATCATGAGCCACGAGTAGATATTTCTCCTCTTTATTTGAAGGCACAGCAGGCTTTCTGAGTGTCTATTTCTGCTTTAATAAGACCTTCCTCTCCATGATGACATCTCCTAAGAGGAGCCTCCAGCGCTATGCCATCAGCTAGGAACTTCCCACGTAAGGAATTCCATCACCCGAAGTCAGAGATAACAACTGCAATTCAACCAGTCTGCTGGACAGACATGAGGAACTGGCAGCTGGATGCTCAAGATAAAAGTGTGTAAAGTATAAATGAATCCAAACTGAAATTAACTGACAGCTTAACGATAACATCAAATTCAGCCACTTGACATCTTGCAAAAGGGACTATATCAATATAAATGTCTCAAAGGATTTCTATACAGTCAATATTTATATTTATTTTACTTTAAGCTAAACTTCAGGAATTATAAGATACTGAATTATTATTAAGTTTTATAGGTGACTATATAAGTGATGACAGTATATGAAGACATAATTTTTTTCCACTTCATTTACTATAACATAATCTGTGCATTAAAATTCATTAAAAAATACCTGTTCATGAATATAAGAATAAAAGAATAAGAGAGAATAGAGTGTTATGGCATACTCCTTTATATAAGATCCCTTCAGTAGAAGTATAGAATTTTCATCACAAAGTCTTGTAAAATGTATGACCGTACATATTTGTCATTTGTATATTTTTTATCTGTGACAAAAAAATAATGCTGAGAAAATATTAATAATTCCATCAGCCAAGGTAGGCTGGGTTACACTACAGTAAGGACATCCTAAAAACTTAGTGGCTTAACACAACAAAATTTTAGTGAAGATTAATTCTGCAGTGCCCTTCCACTCTGTCTCTGGATTTGGCCAAATAATGTGTAATGGCAAACACGACACAAGCAAAGGCCTGAAAAGCACTTGCACAGTTGGGTTTGTCCTCTCTCTTGTGCTTCAGCCACTGCTATGAAAATAAGCAAAGATGAGCCTATGAAACATAGAGAGCAGACCTGGGTGCCCAGCTGTCCCAGCTGACATCCAGCTGACCCTAAACATATGAGGAAGCGCAGCCGTCAGCAGAACTGAGCTAACACCCCAGCGCTGTGAGCAATAAATGCTTCTCGCCGTGTACCTCTGAGGTTTTGTGGTTGCTGTTACACAGCATAATTTTGGTAACAGATGACTTACATAGCTATCAATCCGCTGGTATCTGAAGGTACCTCCCAGTTTATTTTCGTGTTTTGATGGACGTCACTTAAAATCAGTTGCAAGCCCACACCTATGTGTCAGTTTCCCCTATCCACAGACTAAGAGTTACGCAGAATACACGAAGGCGGTATCAGAGAGTACTTGTTTTACTGTATTTCTTGCCAAGATGTTAACACGAGTCATTCTCCTTGACCCCGCCGAGCTCTACTTTTTCCACATCGTTTAGTGCTTCTATCCACCACCAATATCACTTCTTGTCTCTTCCTCCTTCCACACACAACTGCAAAGATAACCAAGTGTCACCATCTCCAAGCCACTCTCTGAAGGTCAAGGATTGTTACGTTGGATCCTGGTGGTGAAAATCCAAGGCGAAGACCTTGTCCGGCTGTTCTGCCTAGATGTGAATATAATCCCTTCATATAGGGAGGGCTTCCCTTAGACATTCTTCAAAAACACCAAGGTTATTAACCCAGTTTCTCTCTCTCTACTCAGAGGTACTGAGTCCCTCTTTTCCTGGGATGCTTTCTTCCATTTCGTCTGGCTCAACTCTCTGCAGATGCAAATGAGGCCTAATGACAACCAAGCTCCTTACCTTAACTTGGAGGAGAGACCAAGTACCTCATCATGTCACCTTTAGTCACAATGTCACCTCCAAAACACGGCAAAAGGAGAAACCCGCCACAGGGAAATTTAGGGTGAAGTTTTCAGGGACCAGAAAGGCAAATTCCTATTGGATCAGGCAGGTAATGCACATGGTTGCAGTGGGCTGGCCGCCATAGAAGTGACCAGAATCTGCCAGCTCCATCCAAAGCAGGGAAGAGCTACTCAGGCTCTTGTTAATCCTTCCCAAGAAAAATGTTTCAATCTTCCAAATGCTCAAAAGAAATAAAAAATACGTAGTTGGCAACTGATTTTTAAAGAAAATCTTAAACTGGTCCAAACAAAATCGATATCGAGGCTATAGTTTTGCTACCTTTGAATCAGGAGATGGCAACTAACCAAAGGGGTTTGATCTATTTGGGGGATTTTTTCCAGAAGGAAAACCTGAGGGGTACCTGGACCATGCTGTTTATTGGCAACAACATGCTCCCATCTTGCCTTGAACTGAGTTTTGCAGAGTCAGAGGGTAACACAGAGGCACTCACGGGCTACACAGGCAAAGCTGTATTGTCACTGTCAAATCACAGTTCCTGCCAACCTCAAGTATACAGTGAAATAAAATCTTCACCCTCATTCTAATGCTTATTGAGCAACTGTTAAGCTCAAGGTACTGCTTTAGTTGTCTCAAGGATTTAGAGCAGAAGAAAACATTCTCTCTACCCTCAAGGGAGTAGAGAGATAATTGCACAGAAGTATTTAGTAAATAAAGAAACATATGACTTTCAGTCTTTTGTGTCTGAAAAAGGTAATTTAAAAAAACTGGATTTGAATTATTTATCTGGATATCTTGTATATTTGCCAAATAATTAGAATTTGGAATAACGATATAAAATACACTTTGATTAGAACAAGTTATCTTTGATCAGAACCAATTAGTAACTGAATTAGTTAAGAAGGAATAAAGGAATATTTTCCTGGAGGGAGAAAACAAAAAGAATCACCTCTTGTCTGAGGGAAGATTCTTGTGGAATCTTAAAAGACAATATATAGTATCTTAGTACTTGCACTGGAATCTTCATCTCAAAGCATCATTAGTCCATAATCCTACAATCTTTGCATCTTTCATTAGGAGGAGAGAAAAGAAGAAAGAAAATGATTTCTGAATCAAAGAGCTGAACATGCTGTTTTAATAGCAATGACTAGAAGACTACATGTAGTCAAACTCCTTTGAAATTAATTATCTAAGAAGTCTCAAGAGCACCCTTCCTATCAATCTTGTTTGGGCTTGACCTCAAAGGACCACCTACAAAGGTGTGAAGGAAGCTCACACTTCAGAACTGTTCCATGCATGGCCTTGGCTGACATTCACTACATGAAGATTAATTAAGAAGGCTTCTCAGAATACAGATGCCTATCCAATGAGAACTGAAGTGACACATACCATTTTTCACTTAGGTCAAGTAGCAGATGGTTAACTTTAACATGGACTTGATGAAAATAGGAGTGAGTGCCTCTCAGTTCTCACGTGGAGGAGTGTTGAAGGCACCACAGTCACGCAGAGGGATCCTGGACCCCAGCCCTGAGCCTCAGGGATGCAGCTCAAGTTCTAGTTTCCAGATAACAGCACACATTAGTGGAGGCCACTGAGGTTTAAAACTGGATGTGCTGGTCCTAGAGGAGTCCATTTGTATCAGCTCTAATGGATGCATCCTAACCTTTAACCCATAATAAGATGAATGCACTTAAGCTCACATCTAAATGAATATACATTCAGCTTATTCCTTTACAGACTTTCTGTCCAGCCTAGTTATGAAGTAGTTTTTACAGTTTACTTGCAGCTCAGAGTTCGGAAAAGGGGAAAAGCTGCCTAAGTATATTTCCTTGGTCCCCTTCCCTGGAACCTGCTGGAATGAAGGAGAATAATTGATGTAATCACATATACTAAAAACAGAAAATATGTACAACACAAACGCAAACCAGCGAAACTCAACTAAGGATACACAAAAGCCAAAGTGTTTCTCTCCAGAGCGTGACCAGAAGGCAGATTTCTCTAGAATAAAAATAAGAGAATCCTCAGAGTCTCAACCAATGATCCATTTTCTGACAATTAAACTAGAGAAACTGAAGATGAAGCCAGAGGGAAAGAAAAAGAAAAATAACTACAAGCATTTGAAGAGCTGACATTTGTCAACGGTACAGAAATAGACCCTATCCAAATGGCCAGTCACATACCTGTAAGGGGAAAATACCACATGGGCCCTCTGCCAGGATGATCCACTCCTTCACCTGGAGATGCATCTCCAGTCCAAAGGATGCTACAGATTGTATATGGAGAAACAGAACATATCTGAGCAAGTACGCCTGCCAAGATTACTTCCCCCACCCAATTTCATTCTTGAGCAAATTGTGGGCAAGATCTCTACTCAAAGAAGAAGAATAATTATGAGAAAAAGAAAAGATGAGAGAAATAAATCAATAAGCTACAAAACCGTTTATATAGCCTGACCCCATTTATATAAATATATATGTCTATGTAGGCATATGAAGAAAATATCTCACTGAAACATCTGAAGATGTAAACAGATATCTGAGTCATGAGCTAAAGGAAGGAAGGTGAAACTTGTACTTTTTCTTCATACAGGTACATTTTGATTCTCTTGAAATACCATTTTGAAAAGATCTGAGCTGAGTTTAGTCTCCGGAAAGAGTGGACATCTCTCCAGAAAAGTACTGTAATGCTGTGTCAAAGTTGAACCTTCACCCTATCCACCCCCGCCAAACGCTCATCCTCACATACTCAGTACTTCCCTGGTCCTGATCCAGCTCCCACTTCT
The DNA here is from genome assembly GCF_002837175.3 of Physeter macrocephalus. Lineage (NCBI taxonomy): Eukaryota > Metazoa > Chordata > Mammalia > Artiodactyla > Physeteridae > Physeter > Physeter macrocephalus. The sequence goes on from NC_041221.1 coordinate 25,808,413, forward strand.
GTCATGCCATGAACTGCTCCCCTCCAGTAACCAGCAAACTCCCCTCTCTCTTCCCCCTGGCTGTGGTAGAAGACTTTAGGATGTACCCCTGTGATATCTGTCTTCTGGTGTTCACACCTTCGTGTAATACTCCCCTCTTGAGCATGGGTAGCACATGGGACTTGCTTCTAACCAACAGAATTACACTACATTACTATCTGTGATTACACTACATTACTAAGACTCCCTTTGCTAACAGCCTTGCTGAAGACACTCTCCCGGCTGGCTTGGTGAGGTAAGCAGTCACGTTAGGAAAGTCCACGTGGCTAGGAACTGTGGGCAATTTCAAGGAACCAGGGAAGCCTGTAAGAGCTGAGGGCAGCCTGCAACCTCTTACAGGCTGAACGGATGTGGACCCTCAGACCTACAGGTGTGACAAAATGAATTCTGCCAATAACCTGAGTGAACACAGAAGCAGATTCTTCCTCAGTTGAGCCTTCGGATGAGAACCCAACCCAGCTGATACCTGTATTACCTTCATGTGAAATTGTGAGCAGAGGACCCAGTTAAACCATGCATGGACTTCTGACCTGCAGAAACTGTGAAATCATATATGTGTGCTGTTTTAGGCCAAAAACAAAATAAAAGCAAAATTCTGCAACTGAAACTATTTCCATTAGTATGATATGAATCATGGTGATAAAACATAAGCAGGGCAGGGGAGAGGGATGAGGAGAACTTCTCAAGACCTGTGTTCTCCAAACACTTTTTAAAAGTCAAGTTCACTGATGTAAAATTTACATTCAGTAAAATTCACCCTTTTTAAGTATAAAGTTTAACAAATTTTAACAAATGTCTAGAGTTGTATAAGCACTACCACAATCAAGATATATCAGAGGAGGCTGAAAAATCTCCTACAACAAAAAGCTTTAAGTAAGAAAAGATTACATCCTTCTGCAAGGGTTTAATTATGGCTCTTTCCAGACATCAGAGAGATTCTAGTACTTCTAATACTTAAAATAACACTAACTATAACTCTTTTATTTACCTACTGTTATATCTGCTGGGATGTGTCCATCTGCATGATCTGAATAACAATGTCTAAAAACTAAAGGTTTATATTCCTTGCATGATGAGTCTGGAGGTATTTAGTCTAGGACTTCAATGCTGTGACTCAAGGATGCTGAAGACCCAAGCTCTATCTTTCCTGATGCTTCCCCATCCTGGGTGTGCTGCTGGCCAACTCAGGGCCGTGAGCTGCTGCTGTAGTTCCAGGCATCAATCCACAGTTGAGGCAGGGATAACGGCGAAGGACAGTGCATCAACCATTATCCGGAAAGCGAGAACTGCCTCAAAAAAACTCGGTAGGTTTATGCTCTTATTTGTCAAATATATGTCAACCTCGCTGTAGAAGAGGCTGGAAGGTAAAATTCAGCTTTCTCATTTTTACAGCAAGGTTGGAAAGGGAGACGGTGGTTGAACTTGGCCAATCTGCAGTGACTGGCAGAGACTTTAAAAGTTCAAAGAGTTTTTACATTTTTTCATTTTTAAGGACATCAGTAGCTAGAGTTAACTCCCAGGCCCAGTTATATATAGGTATGAATTATCTCTTATTTAATGATTACTGACTCTGGGAAAATTCTCAGCTACACTGTGACACGGTGTGTCTGTGTTTCTTTGTATAATTTAATCATGTAAAAGCTTCTCTTTTCTCTGATCTGTTAAGACACTTGTCAAAACGTCGGATAAAATATGATGATGAACTAATACTGTATTCTAAAATGGTACACAATAATGCCAAGTACTTTGAGTTATTTTAAATGTCTTTCCTGCTTACTAAGAACATGCAATGAACTGCAAAAACAATGTACAGAGTTAAAAGTTATGCAAAAAGCAGAAAGAGCAGCCCAGAGAGAACGGTTTCCAGCATTTTTGAAATGGCACTCAAATTATGTGAAAAGAATGCAAATGCTGTTGTCAATTAGTATAAGATCGGGATCTTGTTAATGTAAACAGATTTTGTAAAGAACAATATTTTAATATTAAATTCATGTTCTGTTAGCTAAAACATCCTGTAGTAAAACTGCCATCTAAGTATATTTAAAGAAAGAGAAATTATCCTCATTTAAATAAGATTAAATGGAGATACTATAAAAATCATATTGGTAGATTATTACCAAGAGGTACTTACTTAGGAAAATGCCCGTAGTGTTTCACTTAAAATCCATGAATGCTGTGTATTCTGTGATACATGGAAGTTAAACACATTTTCATTGTAGAATTAACCTAAACCCAGAGGGATCTTTCAATCTAGCGAGAGAGAGGAGACATACACAGATAACTCTAATACCAGTTGAAAAGTACGATGGGTCCCAAGAGAGATGCAGGCACAGGAGAGATGATTGTTCCTTGGGGAGGCTTTCGGGACCCAAGAACAATTAATTTGGATCTCAACCAGCTTTGCTTTGTCTCCATGTCCTAAATCACCTGAAGTTTTAGGCTAAAAGGATCCACTAACCCCACCCCTGTGCCTGTCAACATCCAACCAGCGACCAAATCCCATCACCTTCAGCTCTCTCGTATCCCACTCCACTCCCTAGGCTACCTCCTTGGGATAGGGGACTGTTTTCTTCGCTCTCCTGGAGTTTTGCAAAAGCTCCTACCCTTTCGATTAGATTCCCAGAAAGACCCCTGGAGTCATTTTTTTTTCCACAAAGGAAAATCTGATTACAGTACTCCCTTGTTTTAAAACACAACCACTGCCACCACTCTAATTGTGATTTGTTCAAAGAGGCACAAACTTTCACTAATCTTTCCAGTTCTGGCATATAAAGAGCTCAATAAATGTTTGTTGACCGGTAGAATCTATAAATAGTTGAATGAACAAATGAATGAACTTTCTCAAGATCCTATCGTATACCTAATTCACTGTTTCTTTTCCTATATGATGTAAATGAGCTCATTTAGCATGTCTCTTACAAAGCTCCTCAGCTGATGTTCTCAAAATTCCAGCCCAATAAATCTGAAGAGATACAGGGGTTAAGTCTAACTTTAACTGGGTGAAATCTTCCATAGTTCTAAGGAATTTATTCCCCAGATTTGACATACGAATCCAAGGCTGTGTCTATGTGATAAACTAAATACTTCTTGGAAGTTAAAAAAAATGGAGTTGATGGTCCAATAGTTGTGAAGAAGCCTGAAATAGTTTCCCTGCAAACTGATCTCAGATATAGCAAAAGCAACACAAAGGATGTCTAAACTTTCTCCTTCATTAGCTTATACATGGAAATCCTCTAGGATAGGTCTGGGGGGAAGGAAGTGAAGATCAGTCACAGACTTTAACTGCATGTATCTAGTGTTCTCACTAAATTCCTTACCCTGGTCCTTACCCTAGCAGCTGTAGCTGAAGCTCGGGATAGCGGGCCACCACAAGAGCACAGTCAGTGGGCAGAAGCGGGGCAAGAGCCAACTATTAGCAGTAAGATTTTTGCTAAATTACTCTTTTATTCTTTGTCGTGGCAAAACAAAATACCATGCAACCTGATCCCTTGCCGATTAACTTTAAACACATGAAGGCAAACAAGTTTTAATCACCTGTCACTCCACATAACCCATACAGATACTACTCTTTACTTTCAAATGTCTTTCTTATTGATTTAGTTCTCCAAGTGGTACCACTGAGATTCACGTTCTTTTTTACCCATGACTGGTCCTATCTGATGACACTGTTTATAATTTAATTGGCATAGTCCTAATTTTAACCTGTAGAGCATTTTTATCACTTGCCACTTACATATAGAAATGTATTTCTGTCAGTTTCAATTGGTTTAACACCAAGCTATATGTCATAAATGCTCAGGTTTTACGGTTGTCTTTTAAATTAAAAAAATAAGCAGATATTCTGAGGCTAATATCACATAAGAGTAATATCTCATAATTATGGTGTGTTTACTACATACGATGCACGGTTTGAAGCTCTTTACCTATGAACTGTGAAATTCTCACAACCCCTTATGAGGTAGACAGTATTACTGATGTATGAACAGATGAGGAAACTGAAACACAGAGAGGTTGAATAACGTAATAAAATATATTTTACAACACTTTTAGTTATGAATAACTCTTACATCTTGAGCATTTGTGCTTTGCTACATACTAGCCACATGGGATTAGGCAAGTTACTTTACCTCACTAAACCTCACCTGTCACATGGGCATTGCAATTGTATATGCTTGAATATGGGGAGGATTAATAAGATAATGTGTCTGGCACAGTGCCTGGCTCAGAGTACATCCTCAATGATTTTTAGTTAATATTATTATGACTAGGATTCGACATTGACTTCTAGCCTTGGATCTGGAGCTAATAATCTGTATAATGTTGGAGAAGACACTTAAGCCCCGAGTTTCCCCAGTTTCTTTACCTGTGGAGTGAAATGAGCTAAACCTCCTCTGCCGACTACATCAGGTAGCACAAAACCACATCAAACAGTGTCTGCAGAAGCAGTTGGTCAAATGTAAAGAACTATATACATACGAACTATCACTTTTACTAAATCAACTGGCAGAAAATTGCTTTGACCTTTTATTCCACAATTACCACTTCAGAAAGTTTCAGGGTCCCTGAGCTCAGACAGCTAAATGTTTTCACTACATTTTTTTTAATGGCAAAGTGGGAGATGATTTTTTAAAAAAAAGAAAAGAAAAACAGCTTTCAGGAATATATTCAACAAAGCAACTCTCTGAGATTGTCTTGGGACACAGGTCTGTCTCTTCAAAGTTTCATAGCCCTTGTTTCTACAATAATGGGTGAAATTCAGTAAATTTTGTGTTCCCAAAAACAACACCCAGGCATCAAGAAAACTTTGAAATGTTTTCAGTGTTTGTTCTTAATTCACTAAAGGAAATAGATCTTAAGATAAAAATAATTTTATAAGCTAATTTAGATGAAAATATTATAGTGCTGACAAAGATCAAACATTAATAAAATGTAAATTCCCTTATTTATTTTAAACTCATTTTTCCAACGATGTTGAGTAAATGGGTATAATTTAATATTTTTAAAACCTAGAGATATAAGCATTGCTTTTGCATGTAGCAAACAAAGAGTAAAATAACACTAACCAGTCATTCATTCTAGAACTTAGACTTTAGTAACTTCCCACAGTTCCCATATCCAGTGGCTTAAAATAGGTTCAAAACAACATAAAACAAATATACTGGTTTGAGAAGGCATATGAAAGTAGGGTTATTTCTTGATAATAATTTCTTCTATATGAGCCTGAAATCATGCTAAAGCTAAATAAAATAAAGTTATAATCCCAGTCACTGCAAAAGTGGTACGTATACGCTGTTGAAAATTAGATTAAAAGATGGAAGAAATGAGAACTTCAGATATTTATACCCTCCTATGAAAAATAACATTGAATATGACCAAACAGAAATAGTAAATATACTTAGTGTTTTATTTTCACTTTAGGATGAAGAAGTGAACAGGATTCAGGTATTTCACAACACCATTTTTTTTTTTGCAATTATTATGAAGGCTGAGTTAAAAATTATTTACTCTTTATAGAGATATTTAGCACCTAGATACACAAGAAATGCAAATATGCACATACCCAGAACAGTTCTTTTTCTAGTATTTTCATCAGGAAGATAAGGCTTCTATACCGACAACCTCAATATCATTAAAATATTTTAAAACAGCTCCACTTCAATAGAGAGAAATAAAGTTTAACACAGAGCGTCAGTTCTGCATCTTTCTTAGGGTATAAATTGGAAGAAAATTTGTGATGGATCTGAAGATTAAAATTAGTGGTCTGAAAAGCTCAATCCATCTTGACCTCCTGTTCTCCTGGAGAGGAGACCAGGGGCACCCTGAGGATTTCAAGTTATACCCATTCAAACCCTTGTCTCCGACAAGACTGTAGGTCTGACAGCAAGTGAAATATTACCCTAATTGTAAATTACCCTCTATATTTAATTCCGTGATATAGAGAGAATATGTTTCCTGTGAGTGATGGTTTATTTTTAAAGAGAAGCTGAAAGATTTTTCTGGTGATTATACCTGCAAACAAAGTGAACAAATCTGATGGAAGAGGGTTCCTGTGGTGCTAAAACGGTAGAAAATGAAAAAGGGAAACCCCGGCAAAAATGGACTGGAGTCGATCTTCCAGACAGAGAAACAAACGCCTCAACAAGTCTTTAAACGTTTTTATCTTCTTAGGCATGATGATTTTTTTAATGAGAACCTCTGTATTTTCCTAAAAATAATTGCCTGAATTTCTCTCTCTCCTCTCTTGACACCTTATTCAGGTAAAGTTACAGAGCCCAACACTTGTTGCCCTGATTGCCTACTTCATTTAAATACATTAGAGAGCAGTGTGGATGTGAACTCGCTTTCAAGGCAAGGAAATTTAGGCTGGGATCCACTCTGAAATTTAATATAATATAATATATAATTTAATATAATATAATATAATCTGAGCAAGTTGCAAATTCTATATCAATCTCATCTTCATTTCAAAATGGGGATAAAGCAACCTTCCTCCCAAGTAAGTTGTAAGGATTCAGGAAGCTAAAGAGTGATAAATACTTATTTGTATTATGGCATGTAATCCTTAGCTATTATGTTATTATGATTATCATTATTAAAAGCAACAATAGTAGCTATGTAAAAATAAAATATCTTAAGCTTGTGGGAGACAGGATTTTTGTCTTAGATTAAATTTAGATTAGATCTCCCTCTGTTGCCATAAATCCAGGCAGGCAGAATTTTTTAAGTGCCTCAATTTAATATTCAGTACTCTCTGGGCAAGAGTTTACTTCCATGGCCAGTGCAGATGTGAACTGTACTGTCATGCATAAACGCTTCATTTCCTCATTTTACATAAGAATATAACAGGAGACTGTCAAAGGCTTTATTGAACTCAGAAAGCACTACATCTTCAGATTGTCGCTGCTCTTATCTGTATGTTCATCTATTTTTTGAAAAAGGAAATTTTTTTTTTTAAAGGCAATCTGTAAAAGTTCCTCCTTGATGCATCTTGACTGGCTCCTTGTGATGACTTTTTTTTTACAAGTATTCACAAATAATTGACTTCATAGTTACTTCCAGAGCTCTCCTCTTAGTCAAGCAAGTCATTTTTTACCCAAGGAAAAGATCCTTTAACCAACTACAAAATATTGTCTAAATCACAGCTACGTGTGGAAAGCAGATTTCTTCTCCTGCTCTTTACTGGGAATTCAGTTCTGAGAGGTCTTGCGGGAACTCAATATTCTAGAATGCTTTAACGCATTAGCAGCTTTTTTTAAAGCATTTTTAATGTGTCTTAAAATAGAGAAGGAAAAGTGATGGGTCTACCTTTAAGAAGCTTGCCCATCAATTTTCAAATACATGATTTAGCTAGGTCTCATTTGGTTTTAAGTGACAGAAGCTCAATTTGAACTGGTTTAAGTAAAAAAAAAAAAAAAAAAAAAAGACACAAAACAAACATCAAAAAAAAAATTTGCAAATGAAGCAACTGACAAAGGATGTGTGGAGAAAAGGGAACCCTCCTGCACTGTTGGTGGGAATGTAAATTGATACAGCCACTGTGGAGAACAGTATGGAGGTTCCTTAAAAAACTAAAAAGAGAACTACCTACCATATGACCCAGCAATCCCACTACTGGGCATATACCCTGAGAAAACCATAATTCAAAAAGAGTCACGTACCACAATGTTCACTGCAGCTCTCTTTACAATAGCCAGGACATGGAAGCAACCTAAGTGTCCATCGACAGATGAATGGATAAGGAGGGTGTGGCACATATATACAATGGAATACTACTCAGCCATAAAAAAGAAAGGAAATTGAGTTATTTGTAGTGAGGTGGATGGACCTAGAGTCTGTCATACAGAGTGAAGTAAGTCAGAAAGAGAAAAACAAATACCGTATGCTAACACATATATATGGAATCTAAAAAACAAACAAAAAAATGGTCATGAAGAAACTAGGGGAGAAACGGGAAAAAAGATACAGACCTACTAGAGAATGGACTTGAGGATATGGGGAGGGGGAAGGGTAAACTGCAACGAATTGAGGGAGTGGCATGGACATATACACACTACCACATGTAAAATAGATAGCTAGTGGGAAGCAGCCACATAGCAGAGGGAGATTAGCTCGGTGCTTTGTGACCACATAGAGGGGTGGTATAGGGAGGGCGGGAGGGAGGGAAATGCAAGAGGGAAGAGATATGGGGACATATGTATATGTATAACTGATTCACTTTGTTATAAAGCAGAAACTAACACACCATTGTAAAGTAGTTATACTCCAGTAAAGATGTTAAAAAAAATAATAATAACTTATTGGAAAGATACTGGCATATCTCAGTGAATTTTTCAAAAAGTTGATCAACCAAGCGTTCTGGCTTTCTTCACAGGTCAACGACAAGGCCTCCAACTGTCCAAACTTCATATGTTAGACCATCAGACTCTACTCAATATATACTTCTGGGACAAAAAGCCTCAGAGAAACGTGATAATATGCCCACAACTGTCCAAGTCGCCACGCAGAGGCCATCAATCCTCTGTGCCAACAGAAACACTGGGTAACTGGGACTGTACACAAACTGGGGGCTTAGGGTAACCTGGCAGACACCTCTAAGCTGTCTCATCTCTGGTAGTAAACTTCTGGAGGCCTGCAGTGACACTGTGTCATTATAAAGTCATAAAGCTTAAAAAAATGTAAATCCTAGCAATAAAAAGAATAGCAATTTAGTTATACACACAGCTAAGCAGTTTAAAGAACGAAATCATAAATGAAGGAAGTTAACAAGGTGAAAATGCAATTTCTCATTCATTCTTCATGTGTACATTATCAGAAAGGTACAATTCAAGCAAATACCCAGACATATCACATTATTGTGAGTAGGAAAGATGGGTTACTTTGGTTCAATTATTTTAAAATTAAATGTGAGGTATTACTGCTAATGAAATAGTCACATCATGAACTTACAACTCTTAACTCTATCTAAAAATATTAAATTTCATCTACTTATTTTCTTTCTACATATAATTCCTAACAGTTGTTATTTAATTATTCATTCATTCATTCCACCAAAAACTGAATCATCACCAGTTATGAAACTGGAGAGTACTGGAGCCTTGATACTAGGAATTTTGTTATCAAATAAAAATTTTGGAAAAGGCATAAAATGTGTTTCACTAAGCTCACTTACTAACACTATAAGGATTCCAATAATTTGAATGAAATAGATGGATTCATTCCACTGACTTCCATAAAACAGTCCAATAGCAATAAAACATCAGAACTCGTGGAATGAATTTTACACAATCAATTCAACCTTGGTGGTTAAGAGTGAAATTTATTACTACTGTTAGTCATATTATTAATTAACAAAATAATGCCAACTTTCTTCATTGTAATCACTGTGCAAAGAGCAGCTTCCATATGCCAGGTACTATGAAAGGCCCTTCATATAGTATACAAAAGAAAAAAGGAGCACTTTCCACAGTATCATTCAAATATTGCTAATGTCCTTGATATTTAAGTAGAACTACCTGGGGTCCCCGATTTCATTTTGTGAGAATCCCCACTGGCCCAAGATTTATGCAAACCCTAGGGCCTAATGTTCTCCCAGGCACCTTTGGCTCTGAGCTCCAGGTCTGTAGGAAAGAGCTCCTTCCTCTCCCAAACACAACAACTATTCCGTGTGCAGACCAATATGAGGAACACAGCTTGCTCTCTTTGATTTTCCCCAGACTCCTTGATATCGGACACTGGCCTGTGCTGGGACTTCCACAGGCCTGTGGTTTCAGAGGATTTTAAATCACAGCAACAAAAATGACCTGATTATCAAGAGTTCTAAACACATGTTTCTTTATTCCTTTATGAAGAGTTTGATTTAGAAAAGTGAGAGAAAGAATGATCTACATATTCTCCCAGCAAGTTGAAATTTAACATAGTTATGTGTCATCAAGGAGCTTCAAAACACCTCCCACACTCTCTCTTCAGCATTATATTTATCGACCATCTCATGTAATAAGATGACAATAAGTAAAACTCTAAAAGCTAATTTAATATAGTTTTTCTTCTCAGTCAAATATCCTCTTCTCTCTCAACTTCCTAAGTAACTAAAGAAACTCCAGATTTACCTTTGGGTTTCACGAACTCATCCAAAGTTTGAGATTGCATATATGTTTAACTGACTAAGAAAGACTGGTGAAGAGCAATTCACCAAGCTGATATAAACTAATTAAGAGCATAGATTTCCATGAGATCATAATGAACTAATTAACTAACATGTGTTTGTACAATTTGTGTTATAATTTGCATACATTCCATCGTAACTCTGATATATGATTGTCCTCATTTCACTAGATCATCAAACTTAGTTTTGGAGAGATGTTACATGCCTTAACCAAAGCCATTCAATAAGAAAATGCTGGAAGAATTTGAATCAAATCTACTGAGGCCAAGTTTATTACTTTTCCCATCATGCCAAATATTGGCCCAAATCCCATATCTACTTACACATAAATCATTAAAACCAGATGACACACTTCACCTTCAGGAGCTACTGCTAGCTTACTATGGTGCCATGGCAGAAGCTCTGAAGTCTTCATTTGTCCCTGAAACTGGAAGAAACATTTTCAGCCCAGTAATGCCAATTGCCTTTCCCCCTAACTATCAAAGTTCATCAAATGTCTTAGCTTAAGTGTTTAACTGGACTTGCTATGGAGGCAATAGTTTCTAATGCTCCGCGATAATAATCAGTCTGTTGATAGATACCAAATATTTAAAAGTTAGGACTAACTCAGACCACTGGGAAAAGACTCTTAGCAGGTATGACAAATCTGCATATATTCAAACTTTGCCAATATTTATAAAATAATTTGCAATATTTATCTTTAGTGATGGAGTACTAATAAGGAGATTTTATTTACTAACAAGTTGAATGTCAGACTTCAAAAATATTTAACATTTGGAGAAGCCCTGAGTTCACTTAGTTCAACCTTTTATCCAAAGTGAGTCCCTGACAGATACTCATTCAGATTCTCCTTGCTTAATTTTAATAATCAAGAATTTGATGTTTCTTTCTTTGAAATTATGGGAAGTCTAATTTTTTTGGGGGGGGTGGGGGGTTAGGTAATGGTACAGCACATATCCTTCCCCAATTTTTCATATCCTAGTATCCTAGAAATTCCATATCCTAGTTTTATGTCCTAGTCAGAAAAAGAATAACATTTTTTAAGCAACCTGTGGAAAGGCAATGGATGAAACTGGCAGCAAAGGGCCCCCCACCGCAGCCCCACCGAGGGCTGCAGGGATCACTATCAACACATTTATAGACAACCCTGGTACATTTCTGTGCTGCCACCCACTGGTCAAAAGGGCTGCCATTGATCCTTATTTGTTGGTGAATTTCCTGAAGAGGCAGTAATAACTAGTTGTACTTTTTGGTACTTTCCTAAATTTGTCATTTGCCAGCATCCTTGAGAACATTCCTTCCATTTTTGAAAGTTACCACCTTTTGAACCCATCCCCAAGGTAGACTTGCAAGAAAACTGGCCATCATCCTTAGCAATATGAACCCCAAGTCTGACTATTTGGACCTTCAAAATATTTCATGAGTTACCTATGTCTTTGTATTATTCCTTTTCAGCTTAAAATTGCCTAAGTTTCAATTAAGAATCATGTCTGATACAAAACTGAAACGTGCCTCCTCCAAATGTTGATCCTTTGTCCTAATTCTCTTAGCTGTACAACATCTGCTCAAGAGATGTTTCCTCCTTTTTTTCCATATTTGATGGCAGTTCTTATAGCCCTTCTTCCCACCTCACCCCATCCCTCCCACTCTACCACCATAGTTTGCAAGCCAAATATCATTGGCTCTCCCCTCTGAAACTCAACATAACTTGGCTTCTGGACTCTTCACAGAACTGAGTATGCTGCCCCGGAAACACTGGGGCTTATAACAAATGTTTGGGAGCTTATTTTGTCTACTGAAAAAATATACTGCTAAATATTTTTTAAAATATAATACTTAAATATTTAAATATGTATTATTGATCTACCATAGGATTGTCTGGTGTGTGTCCTCAGACTCTGGTCTAGCAGTTCATTTAAAAAAGTTGCCTCGGCCCAAGAGCATGGCTAAAATAAGTAAGACAGACAAGAACAAGTGATGGCAGGATGTGAAGAATATGGTACACTAATAGATGCAACTTCTTTGCAAAATAGTTTGGCAGTTCCTCAAAATATTGAGCTGAGACTTATCAGATGACCCAGCATTTCCATTTCTAGGTGTTTACCCAAGAGAAATAAAAACATATGTCCACACAAAAACTTATACACAACTACTCATAGCAACGGTATCCCCAATGGCCAAAAAGTAGAAACAACCCAAAAGCCCATCAAGAGATAAATGGATAAATTAAATATATCCATACAATGGAATAGTATTTGGAAATAAAAAGGAATGAAATAATGATGCATACTACCACATGGGTGAACCTTGAAACATTATGAAAAGTGAAAGAAGCTATTCACAAAAGACCATATATGTATGATTTCATTTATATGAAATGGCCAGAAGAGGAAAATCTATCAGGAAAGAAAGTATATTAATTGTTTCCTAGGGCTGTGAGGCTTGGGGAGAATGCGGAGTGACTGTTAATGGGCATGGGATTTCTTTCTGAGGGGACAAAAGTGTTTCAAAGCTAGATGGTGGCGACGGTTGCATCTGTGACTATACTTGACTCTGGGACTACACTGAAAACCACTGAAATGGGTGAACTGTATGGTATGTGAGTTATATTTCAATAAGCTTATCTTTTAAAGTTACCTCATGATGTATAGAAACATAAGACTTAGAAGTAGAGAAAAGTATACAGACGGTCTAATACAACTGATTTTTTATAAGCATGGAAAATCAACTAAATCGGTTATCTACTGCTATGCAGCAAACCACCCCCAAACTGGCTTAAAACTACAATGGTTTAACCTTGGTCATCATTCTACAAGTATCGGTGGGATCAGACTGTAGCTGGGGCCACTTGTCTGGGACTCGACTGTAGATGACTCATTGGAAAGGCTGGCGAGCTGATGCTGGTGTCAGCTGAAAGTTCAGATGGGGCTATGAGCTCAAGGACTGAGCATTTCTCCACATAACCACCTCCACTTTATGGTGGCTGGTTTCTAAGAATGAGTATCCCAAGAGAACCACCTAGAAAGTGTACTTCCCTTCACACCCTAGTCTTAAAAGTCAGACAGTGTCACTTCCGCCATAGTCTCGAGTCCACATAAAGTGAAGGACAGGGAATAGAGAGCCCATCTGTCAATGGGAGAGTGTCAGACTCACATCAGAAGAAGGTCACAGAGCTGGGAAATAACGCTGTGGCCACTTTTTAACAATACAATCTCGCACAGTGAGTATTATAGGATCAATATATTGTCACCTGTTTTAATTCACCATGAGGCAACATTTATATAGGGTCCACATTTCTCACAAAAACAACCTGTTCACTTCTGGTGTTGACATAGAAAGTATACTCCGATTTTATGTTTTAGTGAAGTGGCTTTCAATAACAAGCTGTTTTAAGGCCATCTTTACTTTGTAGAGTTTTCTCATGAGAAAATGCTGCAAAATAACCCTCAAATGAGCTGGGGACATAATCAGGATATGCTACAACAGCACTTACGATTATTCAACAGAAATCCTTATAACATTTTAATATGAAGACTCTATTTCCTGTAACCTGTAGATACGACTGAAATTATTCTCGTATTGAGTTATGAAGAAGCAAGCTTCCTTTGTGTCCAGAAAAGTCCATACAAAGAAGCTCATGATGGGGGGAAGGGATAAGTTAGGAGTTTAGGATTAACATATACACACTACTATATATAAAATTGATAAACAACAAAGACCTACTGTATAGCACAGGGGACTATACTCAATATTTTGTAATAACCTACAAGGGAAAAGAATATATATAGAGAGAGATAGATAGATAACTGATATATATATATATCAGATATATATCAGATATGTATATAACTGAACCACTTTGCTGTACACCTGAAACTAACACACTGTAAATCAACTATACTTCAATTCAAAAATTAATTTAATTTTTAAAAGACACAATGTATCTTATGCCAATACATAAAAAAGCCAACAACAACAAGAAAACCCCACACGTATGCAATACATACAGCATACCACCATTAAACAAACATACAAATAAACAGCAACTACAGAACAACGTACGTCAAAATCTGTAATAATCAGAAGATTTTACTATGATCATATTGAGTTCCAATCTCCCAAACACAAAGGAAATGCAAGACCAGCAAACGGTTATTGTAGCTGGATTGCTCTAACCTCTGGGGGAAAGTATGTTTACAAAGAATAGTTAGAAATGATTGAGAGAGATACTCAACAAATATGAGAAATTTGGTATAACTGCATAGAAACAAAAGGAATTGGGTGTCTGTGTGTTTTTTTATGTGTGAAGTTGCTGATTCATGTACTAACAGGGAAGTTGGTGGCTTTTTGTTTTTTGTTTTTACTTTCGGCTGAAATAAGGCACACAAGTCCACTCAAGAAAAAAAAAAAAAAAAAAGACACCTGCCTACATATTTTATTAGGGAAGGATATGTTTCAGTTAACATGCCTCATTTTAAAGTTTCAATTTGGGTTGTTTATAGAGGAAATTGCAATTTGGGGGCCTGGGATTCATCAAAGTAAATGGGCTAATTCTGAAACAACACGCAGGGAAGACATGGATGCAATACAACCATTCAAATAAGGGTAAAAGGACATGATCAGTGTTAACAATGGAGACGAGACCCTTGTGCCATACAACTAAACTAATGGCTTTCATCACAATTAGACAAAGCATTCACTTTTGAGCTACAACAGAACAGGAAAACACAGTAAGTTTATTCGCCAACTTACACCCTCAACACAAATATATTAAACATGTCCTCTGGGTCTGGCACTCACCTGGGTGCTGGTGACACAGTAAGGGGAGAAGACCTGGTCACAACCTAACCGATAAATTAATCAGTAAACTTAGATGTTTCTCAGAACATAAGCATTATTAATTATTATTTCTAGCAATAACAGTAGTATCGATCTAGTACTAAAATGTTTCATTTCTGTTAAATCAAGTGACAACAGTGTGCAAAAGGTTTTCAACATCAGGTTTCCATACAATCCAGAAAAGCTCCCAGGATGGTAATGATCTCGATCCTCCCTAAAGGTGGAGTCATCGCATTACTGCAGCATTATTAAAGCCAGGCTCTTGGAAGACACTACCGCGGAGGACTGAGGTGCGATCCCTGATATGAGCAGAGATCCCAAAATAGAGGGAATTTACATTCTAGATTATTCATTTTAAGAATAAACTGCCTCTGGCTTTCGACAGGTCTATAGCAGGCAACTGCAGGTCTCTGACAAGCAGTTGGAACGAACGGTATTATTTCTTAAAAGTGTCTGCGTTAGCTAATGGGCTAGGTTCAAAGCAGATCTTTTGTTTGGGTGGAAGGCTTCTCAGTTGTGGAGGTGATGGGCAGGGGCGCTGGCCAGCAGAGCTACAGTTGCCCTTCAAAAGCTTCCAGTCGGCTCAAAGCTGTAAAGACCCCCGGTTGATACCTTGGAGCCCTGCCTCCCCGAGCACAAGAGATGGCAAGGTCCAACTGTGCATGGAATTGCTTGGACTTGCCTACAACCATGGGACAACCTTAGGTTGATGGTTATGTAATTCAGTTTTTAATCTTGAACTTAACTTCTTCATACAGCAGGTCTGCCAGGAGGTGTAAGCTGCAAAATGCTTCCCCAGATAACTACATCTATAGACTTGCCGAATAGAACTAGTTAGTATTCGCTACGTAAATGCCGAAGATTACTTGTCAAAAGTGATTTTTGTTTTTTTGTTTTGGACTCATTGATATTGAGTCCTCCAGCTGCTTTCAGAGACCATGAGTAGCATGTGAAAGTCAGAACTTGTCATCAGTGAGAAAAGAGGACGCTGGTCTTCACTTTTCTATGGCAGCTAGATAGCCGGCTCCTTCAGAGCCCAGGGCATGAACCTGCACATTCCTTTAATGACTGCAGTGGAATGACAGCAACGTGAACACGATGGATGGGCTGCCCGGGGCATGTTTACCTGTGTTGCTGATACATGCCAGAGATAACGTCCGGCCAAACCACTGACTCTCAGAAACAGGAATGTTCCAGGAAAGCCATGTTGATGTTACGGTATTTAACCCACGGGACTCCCGTCACCCCACGTTTTCTCCACAGAAATTAACCAACGCTGAGCTGTAGAAGTTCGTTGAATTCTATCTGTCTGGAGTCTCATTAATGAGTCCTTCAGATTTCAAAAACCCATTGCAGATCAAACTGATGTGAAATGACCCAACCTCCCTTTTCTGAGTTAAATAAGAACAACACAGGAAGGTGCAACACTTAATTTGACCTCAGCAAAACCTTGGCCATAGAGAAAAACAAGCTAATTTCTCATTTCACTTCTATAGTAATTTCCTATATGGTAGGTACACTGAATATTTTTTAAAGTTCGAGTTTCTTTGGTCGTAAATAGGAAACACTGAACAAAATAATCACTAAAGAAAAAAGTCATTACTTAATTATATATCTGATGAAATAAGTTTTACATAGAGATTTTAATGAAATATATAATATATATTTCATGGGCTTCCCTGGTGGAGCAGTGGTTGCGCGTCCGCCTGCCGATGCAGGGGAACCGGGTTCGCGCCCCGGTCTGGGAGGATCCCACATGCCGCGGAGCGGCTGGGCCCGTGAGCCGTGGCCGCTGAGCCTGCGCGTCCGGAGCCTGTGCTCCGCAACGGGAGAGGCC
>NC_041221.1:25825316-25896847 GCF_002837175.3 Physeter macrocephalus
CGCATACCACAAAAAAAAAAAAAAAAAAAAAAAAAAATATATATATATATATATTTCATTAAAATATACAAAGTTTAAAGAAATTTAACATCTGTCCTTTTAAAAAATGTTTTTGTTATTTTGAGACACTATTTAACATTGTCTCCTTGTCCTATGATAATCCCTATGTTTATTTTGCCTATTTCTACCATCTCTGGTTCAGTTGCTCTGAATACTAAACATGTTTTCCCCATTTACTCCCTCTAGAGTATTCTATTTGTTAATTTCTGGCTCTGTACAAATCCTGTAGAGGGTTAAACCCCAGGAGTTCCTGCTTCATATGTGCTGCCTGTGGCTCTTATCAGTAATTAATTTTGACAGATTTTCTCAGTGAGTTTGTAAGGGTCTTTAAAATCATTCTCAAAACTTTGCTCCAGGCAGCCTCTGTCAAAGTAGACTCAATGATTTATGTACAAGAAAATAAGACATGTCATTTTTTTTCAAGCTGAGAAAACTGAATCAACCGAAGAGCTCGATTAAGATGGAAAAAGTTAAATAAAATTATAATATTAAATAATTCAGTGTATCGACTCATATAGCCATTAGAAAAATGTTTTAAAATAATATTTAGTGATATAAAAATACTCTTGACATAACTGTTAAATGTACAAAGTATAAAGTATTAAGAAAAATAAAAGTGTACACAAATAATTATATAGTCACATAAAAATCTTAGAAGGAAATCTTCTCAAATATTTGCAGCAGCCTCTAGCTGCAGTGTTATTCTCAAAGAAAATTTGCATCTTTATTCCTTTCTGAGTTTTTTAAACTTTCCACAATGTGCATGAATTATTTTATAACGGTAAATTCATTAAAAACTATTAAAACATCACATTTAAAACAGTCAATGTGATTTCACATATTAATATTCAACGATGAATTCTAACAATAAATATGAAAGAAGCATTAAAAATGCACTACGATGTCCTGTTACAAAATCCCACCTATTAAAACTTATCTTCTAACTCAGCATATAAAGGGTTAATCCATTTTTATTTTTCCCATTGCAGCCTTCAGTCCCCTAAAAACTGAACAACTAATACCTTCAAAGGGGTGGGGCAGACAGCAACCAAATGAATTAATTCTTAGAATAGAATCTGGGGTTATTAAAAAGATGGATGACTATGTATGTGTCTTGAGAAGAGTTACAAAGTCAAATGTTAAGGGAAAAATAAAGCTTTAGGAAAAAAAGTCAAAATAACTTGCAAGCAAGACTGGAATACGCATGAGGGAGCATGGGAGGGTGGGGAGAAGGGAGGCAGATGATGTATCCACACTTCCAGAATTATTCAGCCATAACTAGAACTCCTAGCATTAATTCCCCAAATCTTACACAAATAGTTTATGACCCTTGTCCTTCTTCGATCTCCAATTTCAACCACCATTCTTGTGATTCAAAAGATCCACGATCCACAGAGAAACAGACTTGCTTCAAACCTAGCCAGTCCTATCAGGCTGGTGCCACATGACCATCCCTTTCCTTCCTAGAGCTCTACCTACACCACGTGCTTGCTTTCTTTGCCCGGCTGGAAGTCTAATACCCATTTGGTCACTATATCTACATCCGGCTCCCCTCCTGTGTATGTGATATCTACAAGGCTTTCTAATCCTTGCTGACTCCAGGCTCCTCACTTTCCTTGTTATGAACTATACCATCGACAAAGACCCAGGTCTACAGATCCCTGGCTTGCGCCTTCCTATCCCCATCCACGTGTCCAGACAGACATTCACTGCTCCTAACATAGTCCATGGTCTAGCAATGCAAATAGGGGGAAAATCATGCCCCTTTTTTCACTTTCAACAAATATCTGGCTTAACACAAGAAATAAATTTGAAAATCATCAATCAAATAATCCTCATTTTAATTTTAATACATGCAGAAAGTTCAACTTGTGGCACCATGATCTAATGCTTTTCTTCCCTGACTAAATGAATATAAAGTTCACTAGTCTTTACAGATCATCCTTCTCTATCTTCTTGACCTTTCCTAAAGGTGTTTTAATTTCCTCTTTTTCATGGATGATAATTTTGTCATTACTTTCATAAAATGGTTTTCCAAAATATAGTTGGGAAATTGATTAGTTATATAGGTCATTTCCCACATTGTGTTATCAGAAACTACTGTTGCACATTACAGGAACACTAATAACATTGAGAGATTCTGCAGTGATATGTGGCCCTCGAAAAATACCAATTAAGGAAGCGTTTTATAATGTACTCCTTCCCAATAACATTCTTGTTATACAGAGCTATGTAATTTTAAAATTATAAATGTAGACGCTAAGTGAAAATAAAGGCATGCTATCCTCACACGAGTCAATGTAAATGATCCACCTTTTTTTTAGATTTTACGTAAGATAAATCCTTTAAAATGCTTTTTTAGTACCTTCGTATGGTTCAAACATATACAAAGTCCTCTGTGCAGGAGTTTTGCAGAGTGGGAGCTCAGAAATGCCTTTCTCCTACTTTTCTACATTAAACATAATAACGAAACTGATTAAAAGCAAGAGAATTCTGTCTTACTACCTGAAAATCAGCAATACCCTAAACTGTGGTCCTAAAAATGTCCTCTAAAAGCAATAATGTAATCTTCAATCCTTGTGGAATGTAAAGAACAGGAGAAATTACCGTAGTAATACAGTATCTAAGGTTATAAACACTATAAAGTTTAAGGAATAAGTTTATTGGTATAAATCACTTGGAATTTCATAATATATTGACGAGAGTTTTCTTAAAATTTCACCTACAATTTTTTAATGTTTTATAACTTTTTATATATGTTTGTCTTATCATTTTAGCTTCATGGCTAACTACTTGAAAGCAATGAAACTCCAAACCTGCGTATCACCCAAGGGAAGCACAGTTTTACACACATAGCAGGTAATTGATAAACACTATTAAATAAACCCAACAAAATGACACATTTGCATACACTGTTATGTACCTAGAATTTTCTATTTAATCTGTTCAATATTAAATATATTTCACTGGTAGAATCATTACAAAAAACACATGTATCTGAGCCATAATAATTTACAAAGATCAATATGATCTCTAAAGGTTTTTAAAAAGTTCCCCATGGAAAAGGATCTGAAAACATAATCACTTTGCTGAATCACTTTTCTGTACACCTGAAACTAACCCAACATTGTAAGTTAACTACACTTCAATTAAAAAATGGTTTTTAAAGTCCCCATAATTTTTTTTAGCTTACATAAGAAGACACTTTAGATACCAACTCTGGAAGCATGTGATGATCAAAGGAGACATAAGTCAACTGAAGGGAAAGAAATGTATTTCAAAACAAGTGTAGTTTTAGGAAAGCCATGGTTTTCTTAAGAGCAAAGTAGCACACATATTGATTTAAGATAAAATACATAGGGCTTCCCTGGTGGCGCAGTGGTTGAGAGTCCGCCTGCCGACGCAGGGGACACGGGTTCGTGCCCCGGTCCGGGAAGATCCCACATGCCGCGGAGCGGCTGGGCCCGTGAGCCGTGGCCGCTGAGCCTGCGCGTCCGGAGCCTGTGCTCCGCAACGGGAGAGGCCACTACAGTGAGAGGCCCGCGTCCCGCAAAAAAAAAAAAAAAAAAAAAAAAAAAAAAGCTAAAATACATAGGTCAACATTACATGGCATGAGTAAATGTAAATTCTTGTCTAATAGTACAGACCAGAACTGGAACAATTTTTTTAAATGAAAATGAAGATCAGATGACTACTCCCAGGCAAACCACAAGCAAACATGTTATATTTCTTGCAGTCATGAGGCAACCTTGGGTCTCTTCAGTGATGAGGATGTGAGCCACCCTGTCCTCATTCTCACATCAACTTTCACAGTCAACAACAAGCCTTCTCTCTCCCTCTCTCTTATTTATTTATTTATTCATTCATTCATTCATTTATTTATTTATGGCTGCACGGGGTCTTTGTTGCTGCGTGCAGGCTTTCTCTAGTTGCGGCGAGCAGGGTCTACTCTTCATGGCGGTGCGTGGGCTTCTCATTGCGGTGGCTTCTCTTGTGGCGGAGCACAGGCTCTAGGCACACGGGCTTCAGCAGTTGTGGCGCACGGGCTTAGTTGCTCCGCGGCATGTGGGATCTTCCTGGACCAGGGCTCGAACCCGTGTCCCCTGCACTGGCAGGCGGATTCTTAACCACTGCGCCACCAGGGAAGTCCCCTCTCTCTCTTTTCTTGATTTGATCTCATTTCCCAGTCATTACCTAGGTCTCGACACTAACGATAATTACTTTCAAATTCTTGATTTAAGCACACAGTTCTCATGCTATCATCATACATATTCACTCTGTGAATCCACTGTTCCTACCACTCTTTCTGCCTTTTACCCCCTTCCACTTAGCATCAATTCCAAGATCCGTCATTATAATCATTTTCTTGCATCCATCATATCCAGTGCCTCTCCACCTCGGCTCAGCCCAGCTCTCCAGACCCCAAAACAACTCAAAACAAACTGACCATGTCTACCTGATGACAGCAGAAGAGAAATACGTATGTTTCCAGTACCAAGCCGTCAGCCCTCCTGCAGCCATGAACTGTGTCTCTCTGCTGTTCTCATAGATGAATTGTCTTTGTTCTAAAAGCCTTTCCCTCTGCTGGTGCACTGGGTCCCCTTCACCCTCACCTACTCAGTGATTTTCCCACTGAAATTATACCCCTCCCAAGCATCATTAATTCCTTCTGGGTCACTGCCATCATCATAGCAATATGTCCCAGCCTGAAATCCCTTGGCACTTCTCACCCCTTTAGCCATCACATCATTCTGTCTCCTCTTTGTGATGAAGGGTTATCAGTCTCCTCTCTCAGTTATTTGCTCAAATGATATGATGGGAATCATCACATGCCCAACCTCTGTCCTCCCTTCCTCTTCTGGTGAAGGACACTCACAGGAGAGGGAGTGGGGACTGGGTCCCTCTCTCTTAGAGCCCCATGGGACAAGAGACTCGGTAACTGTTGGCAACGAGACAGATGTGTCTGAAATACAGAAAATTACCCACAGAGTATAGCATAAATCATGGTTCTGTTTATGTTAATATAAAAGTACAAAATTCACCAGTTAAAAAGCAATCAAGATGGGAAATCAGAGCAAAGAAAGAAAAAAATCAATGAACACCTTTTCACTGAGCAATCCATGGCTGCTGTGTGTTCAAACACTTGGGGCTCAGCTTAAAACTGTCTCAGTCGTGCCATACGTGCTACGTGGGATGCATTTCATGGTTCATGGTTTGGCATGACTTAAGTTCCACTCTATGGTTATACAGTAGAATTTATTTCTATGCAATGTCAACTACCAGCCCCAGAACTTCTGTTCTTAGTCTCATGAACAACTTACTCCAATGAACTCTTACTAGACTGAATTTTCTTTATGTATCCATTTCTGTTATCACCCTTTATTGTGATTTGCTTAAATAAGGTACGCAATATATTTAATGAATGAGTAATTACATTATGGAACCTATTATATCCAGTCAGCTCAGAATATATGCTTGCTATGATAAAAAAAAAAAATCACTTCCCTCCTACAGAACTGACGTCCAAGAAGCCAGTACTAGAGTGGTACATAATTGTAATGTCATAAAATTTTTTTACTTGAAATTCTCTAAATGAATAAATAGGATTTTTACTCAAGACAGCTATCTCTTATGAGCACCTAAAGAGGACCAGGCAAACGATACTCTTTACGTGAAAAGATTTATAAATAGGTTATGCACGTAACTGTTAAGAATCATAGAAGGTATTAATTTCTAAAGTTGCTTTTCCCTAATCTCAGCTAAAATTTTTTAAAAATATATTTTACTTTGTTTTAACACCATAAAGGATGGTCTATGCGTGAGAAAAAGAGAGGAAGGACGTTTTAAGAAAAATTTAGGACAAAAATGTCCCAGTGAAGGAAGAGATTGGTTGTTTGCATGAGGCCACACTAAGGAAGTCCATGGGCTTAGCCGCTTGTTGATTTCTGCCTTCAAATTGGCCGACAGCACACATGGGACCTGACCGCCACGTCTCTGATTTGGGTCCTCCCACCTGCTCTAACTCAGCTTCCCAAGACGTTTTCATTCCTCCTCACATTACTTATCTGCCACAAAGAATCTCACCTTTACTGTCCAAAAATGAGCAATGAATTTATTTTAATAATTAGAAAAAAACTCTTCACAGTAAGTTTTTATTAAATTCTCATCAAGGCTTTGGAGAGGCCATTTTATTTACTGTAATGTATTTTTCCTTTAAGTAGCTTATCCACTCTCTCAACTACAGACATCACTATTTAAGCTGAAGGACTATTTCCTATTATCCAAACCCAATTAATATTTATTCCAGTCTCCCAATTATTTTCCCCTTTTTTGATACACTTCCTGATCCTCTGTGTCCTCTATGCCCATTCCTACCTCTGTCCAACTGTGAACATGTATGGTAAGAAATCTAATAATTTGGCTTATTTCCTTGTACACTTCTCTAGAGGTTCATAAACATGGACAAACAAAAACTATGTTTACTATTTCGCTTTTTAAAAACAGGACAATACAATACTATACCATTCCTTTCTAAAATCTTCATGGATTTTTTTCAAAGCTTAGATATATATCTGTAACTCACTTTTATTAATAACTGCATAGAAAGGATATATCTTTTATATGGAGGATTTTATGTAAAGGAGATACCATTTTTAATACTTTTCATCAATCAATACTGTTCTTCTTTTTTACTATCCCAAATAATTCTGCAATACATACTCAATACCTTAGGTTCTAGGTCACTCATTGCTATAGAACCTATGTCTAAGCATGACTAATCAAAGGCTATGGAGCATTTCAAAAGCCAACTCACAGCAACATACCATTTTACAAAAAGATTACAATAAAGCACATTTTCATCTGGAATGAAAAAGAATGTGAATTTCCTCAAAATTTAACTGTACCTAGCTGTACAATATATACTGTTTTTTAATGTTTGTCTATTTGGTAGATTAAAGAAAATCATGTTTTCATTCTGAATTTTATGCCATTGATTGGCACATTAGGGTGAAAATATTTGCATATGTTTATTGGTTGTTTGCATTTTTCTTCTCTGAATTTCCTGTTGATATTTTTTGCCTAGTTTTCTATTCCTTTGTCTTTTTCTCGTCAACATTAGGAAGTCTCAATATATTAATTATATCAACATTTTGTCATATTTGTGACACGTTATTTCCCATGGTCTATTTTTATCCTTTTTTATGTTAAATTATTCCTTGCTATTATTGTTCGCATTCACACTGCGAACTGTACCAACCATTCATGTATGGCTTCTGAGTTTCCTGCACGTACTCAGAAAGCCTTCTCCACCTCTAGGTTGTATGAATATTTTCCCAATGTTCCTCCTATCAAGTCTCTAGTTTTATTTTGACAGTTATATTGCTTTCCCTTTGAGATTTATTACTGAATATATTGTGAGTTAAGGGCCTTAATTTTCTTCCAGATGTTTAGCCAGTTACGCTAACACCAGTTCAACCACTGCTTTGTACTCAACTGAGACGCTTTGAAATGAGTCAGGCTCCTCTATATTTTTTAATCTGTTCTGAATCTTTAGTTATGTCCTAGAGAGATTATTCTTTCTATTTGGGGCCAACTGGACATAACTGTGTGTTTAGTAAGATAAAATATTTCTTTTTTTTAAACATCTTTATTGGAGTATAATTGCTTTACAATGGTGTGTTAGTTTCTGCTTTACAACAAAGTGAATCAGCTATATATATATACATATATCCCCGTATCTCCTCCCTCTTGCGTCTCCCTCCCACCCACCCTACCCCACCCCTCTAAGTGGTCACAAAGCACCGAGCTGATCTCCCTGTGCTATGCGGCTGCTTCCCACTAGCTATCTATTGTACATTTGGTAGTATATATATAAGTCCAAGGTAAAATATTTCGATCAAAATCTTCCCTGCAACTCACATATTTATGCTTCCGTATGATCTTTAAAATAGCTTGATCCAATTTGCCAAAGAAACAATCAGCCGCAGAATCCTGAGTACGACTGCCTAAATGTTACATTAATTTGGGAGACAGTAATACTGGTATGGTGTCAAGCTCTTCTACACAGGACTGTAGCATGCCTTGTCTTTTATTCTGAATTCTTTTATGTGATTGGATAAAATACTATAGTTTTCATCAGACGGGTCTGGTTATCTTATTAAATTTATTCCTCGTGTTTCACATTTTGTCTCTGCTCTAAAGCTAGTGGCCTAGCAAGATTTCCAGACCATGACAGAATAAAAACCCATGACCTAACCCAGCTGCATAACAAAGCAGTATTTGGAGTATAAGGAGTATCGTGAACTTTTGCTGCCCTTTTCCATTACCCCTGAAAACTAATCAGAAAGCTCTCACAGGTAGGCTTTAGGAAGCAAACTAATCAAGCAATACAGCCTGGGCCTCAACCCAATTTCCTGCGTACTTACCATTTTCACACACTAGATTATCCAGTCGATCTATTCGACTCTCCTTTGTGAACCTACTTTTGCTTCACACTGTCTTGACCTAGTGACACAATTTTGACTGAGAGCGTCATTGATCCTTTCAATCAATGAATCTTTCCTTAGCTACTCTTTGGTAACTTGACCATGTACCTTTACCTAAAACCAGTCCCCATTTATTAAACAAACTCAGTGTCCTCCAGGAAAGCTGAGCCCTTCTGCTAGCTGAGCCCTTAATCGCCGCATTTAGTCTATTCCTCTGTTGAGAGGTTCCTGGGATCAGGGAAGTTGCGTCACTCTTACCCCACTGCTGCTGCTAATTCAGCATCCCTGAATCATATAATTCAAATAGAGGGTACGCTTTTGCACTTAAAAAGAATATTGATTCGTATTCTAGCTCATGGTAAGCAAAAGAAACAAATTAAAACATTTTTATTTTCCAGCTTTCTTTAATCACTTATTACACTTTAATTTTAAGAAACATGAATTTTATGAAACAATTGCTTTTAAATCTAAGACTTCAGATTTTATCTGCTTATTCATTTTTATGGCAAAGAAACGGTAGAGGAAGGATCATTTAGACTACAGCTTTACAGGATAAGCTCTGAAATGCATTCTTCCAGAGGCACCTTGGAAACACCGGGAAAACAAATTCGCTTAGGCCCACAAGGATACGATATTCATCTGCTCTCACTCTTACCAGTTTTTCAGCGTCATGGATATACTTTGAAATTTTATTAACCCTTACGTTTTCTACAGACCGATTATTTGGCTTCACACATTTAACAGCATTAAACGTCAGGTCCATCACTTCATCTGCCAAAACTTCACCTATAGGATTTTTTGACTGCAATTTCCGGTATTTTTCCTGTAGAATATTTTTTTCAAGGAAAGCTGCCTAAATCTCGAATAAAAACGGAGTCAAAAGCTATTATAATCATATGTGAATAGCAATTGTATAACGAATACCAACATTCTGCTAGAAAACCATGATTTTCGTCCCAACATAATTAAATCGCCATCTTTCATCCGGATCGAATGATGTTTACAATGTCCCCACGTGTATGTCAGAAAAGTGGAATGTTTCTACCTGTTCTTTGACCGAGGCGAGGATAGCAGAGGTGGTCTCTGTCTCCGAGCCATCCCCATTGGAGGTGGTGAGGCCAGGGCTCAAGGAGCTGGTCTTCTCCGAGGCTGATGAAGGCTGGTCTGGGACAGGCATAGCTCCTGCAATGCAAGAGGACACGCTCAGTGCCACTGGATATTGGCCCTATAAACAGACGTAACTATCAGGCAGCTCTAAGAGGTACACTTTGGCAAGATGGAGAGTATGAACTACAGAGAAAGCACGTGACATAACCGTAGAAGGAGAAGCAAGCAGATAGACAGTCTCTCCTATACCCACCCTGACCAAATTCCAAAATACGCTCACAAATTTGTGTCTTCTCTTTGAGGTAAATGGAGGAAGAAATGATGAGATAGAAAAGGCAAGTAAGATGAGAAAAAACAGAGGGATAAAGAAGTATTGAAAAGCTTGTCAAACTACCATTTTCTATCTGATTTAGATACATTTACTACTTGTGCACTGACATACTTCCACCTCAAAAAAAAAACAACCTAAAGATATTCTCCTAGATATGAAAATCACACAAAAGAAGTGATCAATAATTTATAAGTAATTAAGAAACACCACAGTTGACATAAGAAGCTCGGTTGGTATTGTAAAATATAGTAAATGGCTAGCCCACTCCACAAATATTTGCTGAGTTCTTAACTCTGAGGCCAACAGCAGACGAAAGCTGCAAAGCTGGCGAGACTCATCTGCCACAGTTTTTTCTGTCCGAGTTCACTGATGAAAGAAAGGAGAGACTCAAATCACAGCAGCCCACTTCATAAAGCGACAGACACGTATGGGTTAAAAACAGGACTCTCAGAAGTTATTCTGTTCCACTGTGTACTTCTCTTTCTCACACAAATAAAGAAGACTGAAGTATTTGTCACATGTATTACTTAGAAATGGTCATCAGCAGAGGAAGTAATAAGTAACTCGGGGCAATTTTTACCCAGGCACAACAAAAATCACTGTTCAAATAAAAGGCTGGCAGTGAATCAAGGTTATTTTCTTGCCTTAAGCTGTTATATTACATGTCCTTCCAGGAACCATTGCTGTGTGAATGTTAAAAGGTATCTATCTCCTATCATACTGTATCTGAGCAACCTGGGTTCCAAACTAAGCAACATAATTTTCTTCACAGCCCTTGTACTATGTTATTAGCGGCATTTAGTTAATAATTTAGGGATATGCAAACCCCAAAGGGCTCCAGTATAGAATTTTCCTTTAAACATATGACAAAAAAGTGGTTACCTAATGGTTCTCATTGGACATTCCAACTTAGTTTTGATTTGTTTTTATTTTTTGAAGTTCCTTATAATATTACTAATGGGGAATATCAGTGGAAAAATAAATCTGTTACAAACATAGAATATATGGGAGGATTTGGGCAAATGACATTAACAAGCAGAATGCAAGCAAAGAATAAGGATCAAGTGAAATATAATTTGGCCAAATGCAACCATGGCAAACAAGTGGAACGTATATTAGGTGATGGATACCAACAGGAGGAAAGAAAGAGGTTTAGGTAATTATGATGCTGGGGGTGGGAAGTTAAAAATAAAGTACTTTTGTGCGTTCAGTTTACTTTCATATGTGGTTTTCTAATTTGATCAAGGCTTATAATCACAAGGATGGACATAAACAGACCAGCAAATGTCATGCCCGGTACAACAGCCTGAAAGGCATGTCCTTCTATTTAGGGGAAGTTTGAGAGATGGGAGAACAGGGCAGGGGAAGAAAGAAAGAAGAAAGGAAAATGGCAGCTCTTGAAGAAAAAGTCACCTCTGGTCATTAGGGGAGCCCCCCCTTGACCGTGCATCTCCACCTACATCCATGGCAGTGGCCTCCAAAGGGCACTCTACGTAACAACAGCCTTACGCTGAGAAAGAAGGGTTCTTACATACCTCAAATTATTATTTTAACTTCTGTGTTTTCTTAATTTTTATTGGGCTGATTTGAATTCAAGCTCTGGGCCAGTATTATTATCAACACAATTTTTCGACAACGAAATTGTCTGAGGTCCCAAAGTTATTAAGTAACATAAGTGGACCTAGAACTCAAGTTTTCTCCCTTTTTTTCCCCTATTTTAGTGGGCTTTGATGTTTCAGCCTATTTCCCATACCTTCTATTGCCTTCTAAATGCTGTCTACACACCAATTTCTATAAAATGTAACTCTTAAAAGTATGACAGTCACCTGTCACCGTAAAATATGGGATTTAATAGGCAAGGAATCAAAGTATATCCTTAGGCACTTGACAACTTTGACCCACAGAGTATAAGCAATGATTCGGTTTGTTTATATGCCCCCTCCTTCCCCCTGATCGCAATAACAGAAAGAGAAGTGAAATCTTTAAGGCTTTTCCCACCACAGAGGCACTGCTACCCGAGGCAACCTCTATGCCCTAGTGAAAATGACTTGGAATAATTTCCATGGTTCGTAATTTTTAACATCCAGATTTAATTTAACCATTGGTCATCACTATGTATGGGTGGTAAAGACTGTCAGGCCCCCACTTCCAACCTTCCTAGCTTAGAGATTACAGAAAAGAGGGAGGGCTGGGTAAATACTGCCAGAACCAAGCCCTGGATGGCTAATAAGTATAAAAAGCCTTAAGCCTTCAGACTTTGCAGCCTGTGGTTAAGTACTTTAGTTGTAAACAGAGCTAATCCATTAAATATTAGTAGTTAATCTATTCTAACTCCAGGAAATCTGTAAAACGTAGAGAGACAAAAAGAAAAAAAAAAAAAAGGAAAAGCAACCATTAGTCATTCTGCTATCCCAGATAAACGTACTTACTTTGGTATTTTGGTATAGGTTTTTTCCTAATTTTTTTTTTTTGATTTGACTTATTTTGCATAATGAACTTTACATAATGGAGAATTAATGTAATATTTTTGATTTTTAAAAAATTTTTCACTCAGCAACATTATCATGAACTAGTTCTTACGTCAGCAAAAAATATATAGTTTAATGATGTAATAAATATTTAGTATTCAATAATTGTATGCATCATAATTCACTTATTTTTTGTTTATCATTTTACCCATTTTTACATTTCTGACATTTTCGATAGATAAATTCCCAAAAGTGTTACTTGATGGAATGAAGAATCTGCGCTTATTTTGAGAGCCAACAGCAAATCAACATACCTGCCCGCCAGCAGTGTCATGAGAATGTCTCCGCCCCGTGAGGATGACAACACTGGCCTTTATTACCCTGTCTTGCTTTCACCAACTTGATATAGAAAAACTCATCTCTTTGACTTTGTTTTTATTTTACCACGAATAGAAGAAATATTTTCCCACAGATTTATTCCTCCTATATACAATACCCCTTCACACCCTTTACACGATTACTGTGTAAGAAGCCTTTCTATATATATAGTTGAATGAGAATCTACAAACACCCAAACTGCATGTTAAACAGACTCATCATCAGCATGAGAAAGAGAGACAATATGAGGGAACCATAATGTCAGATTTGGGGTGGTTTATTCTCTAGCAGAATTTGCTACGCACAGGTTCTAGGTCTAGAAAATACAAAACAACACGACTAGCCGTCCCTGGGCCCACGTTACACTGCTCTACACTCTCACACGCAGGAGCTGTGTTATGGGCAGAATTGTGTCACCTTCCCCTCCTTCACCGCCGCCCCCAAATCCATAGGTTGAAGCCCTAATTCCTAATGTGACAGTATTTGGAGATGGGGCCTTCAGGGAGGTCACTAATGTTATATGAGGTCATAAGGGTGGGGTGCTAATCTGAGAGTACTGGTGTCCTTATAACAAGAGGAGTCCAGTGGTTAGGACCCTGTGCTTCCACTGCAGGGGGCATGGGTTTGATCCCTGGTTGGGGAACTAAGATCCCGCATGCCAAATAAATAAATAATGAGTAAATGGTAAATTTTAAAAAAAAAGAGGAAGAGGAAGAGACACCAGAGCTTTTCTCTCTACCACGTGAGGACACAGAGAGAGAAGGTGACCACCAGGAAGGGGGTTCTCACCAGAAGCCTCCGAGGCTAGCACCTTGATCCTGGACTTCTGGCCTCCGGAACCGTGAGGAAAGAAATGTCTGCTGTTTAAGTCACCCAGTCTGTGATATCTTGTCTTGGCGGCCCAAACAGACTGATACAAACAGGGTTAGATTGTTCGCAGCTTCCTTTCCCTTAATTACCTCCAGGTGGGCACGGGAGGCCCAGGAATCTCGAGAGCAGCGGGGTGGTACTACTTAGCACAGCCCTGTGCTAACACACTCAGCCCACATGAACTACAGGTGTCGAGATAAGGCATGGACTGCTTCAAATCAGCACACCTGGATAAACCAAAGCTTACAAAAAGACGTGCGCCAGTGCTGTGAAATAAGCCTGGAGAACAAAGCGCTAACTTAAGAACATCCGTAGCACGACCACTTTCGTAGACAATCTGATGAGAAACTCAGGAAGACTGGTTAGGACGACAGTAATAGCAAAGTCAGGAAGTTCCCATATACAGAGACTCTTTTTCAACTCGAACTCTTATATGCATATGTGATAAGATTTTGTAAGGTCCAAATATATGTTCTAAACTTTTATTCCCCAAACATGAGTCACTATGAACTTACACTAGGTAACATGTTAAAATCACATCTGCACTTAGGAAGGCTAAACTCTCTTGCTCTCAATTCCAGGACCCCATTCAATGTTATATTTTATTGACCTCCATCACACAGAAGGAAAATAAATCCTTATTTTATTCTGTAATTCAAACCTGTTCCTTCTGTAGCCACTTCTGCCTAGCTACTGATGACTTTGACACCAAAATAAAGCCATCTTCAAAAAATAACTGATGGGGCTTCCCTGGTGGCGCAGTGGTTGAGAGTCCGCCTGCCGTTGCAGGGGACGCGGGTTCGTGCCCCGGCCCGGGAGGATCCCGCATGCCGCGGAGCGGCTGGGCCCGTGAGCCACGGCCGCTGAGCCTGCGCGTCCGGAGCCTGTGCTCCGCAACGGGAGAGGCCGCGACAGTGAGAGGCCCGCGTACCGCAAAAAAAATTAAAATTAAAAAAAAAAAAACTGATGAACCGTTGTGTCACACAATCATCTAATTCAGCGACACACCCAGCATTCTTGTGCCAGCATTACTGGATCTCCTCCTCTCTGAGTCAGAAACAAGTTCCTCTGGCCATGATACAGTCTTTGCTCCTCTTGAGCTGCCCACTCCCAATCTGTAACCCACAACCTCTTATCCTTTCAATTCTACTCTGTTGTCATGGAGACCTGTTTCTTTTTCCTCTTAAGTTAGCAAGTCCTACCTGCTTCAAATTCCAGAGTCTCCAAAGTCCTTGCATACAGTGGGACTCAGTAAGTATTTTTTTCTTTTTACATTGATAACAAAATGTTACTTTATTTATACATATTGTTTTTTAAATACAAATATCGTATGTTTAATTCATTTTTTAACATCTTTATTGGAGTATAATTGCTCCACAATGGTGTGTTCGTTTCTGCTTTATAACAAAGTGTATCAGCTATACGTATACATATATCCCCATATCTCTTCCCTCTTGCATCTCCCTCCCTCCCACCCTCCCTATCCCACCCCTCTAGGTGGTCACAAAGCACCGAGCTGATCTCCCTGTGCTATGCGGCTGCTTCCCACTAGCTATCCACCCTACGTTTGGTAGTGTATATATGTCCATGCCACTCTCTCACTTTGTATTTCATTAGCTAGACTTGCACTGTCCAATACGGTAGCTCCTCGCAACATGGGGCTATTTAAATTTAAATAACATTTTAAAAAGCCAGTTTATTAGTTGCGCTATTCACATTTCAAGTACTCAACCGCCACATGTGGCCAGTGGCTACTGCACTGAACAGTGAAAATACGGAAGAATTCCATTATTGGAGAAAGCTCCATTGACGGCCTTGATCTATACCCAATTGACCCTATAGTCAATTCTTTCATGTAATCTTTCATCTTCGGCTTTAGTCATGGGCAGTAGAAGCTGGAAGAAGTGGTCAGATTATAATTATATTTTGAAGTGAGAACCACCAAGATCGTTGATAGACTGCATGTGGTACATAAGACAAAGAGAGAGGAGTGCAGGTGATTCCGGGGTTTGGTCTGAGTGGCCACCAGCCAAGGTGTCCACACTGTAGGTGGAACAGATCTGGGGCGGAGGAAGGTGACCTGGCCTGAAAAATTACAACCTCAAATGCATATACCTGTGAGTCTTCTTTGCTGCTAACATCTGGGCAGCAGACAGCAGCTCTAGCCAGAAACCACACTCTTATGTGAATGAGGGCATGTAAAGATGGGTGATTTCCAAATACTGCTTTTTCCCCCCTTCAGCCAGGTCCCTTTTCACCTTTTACTTTACAGTTGCTAGAAACTTCTAGAACTTTTCTCTTCTTCCCTCACCTTTAGACTATGGCTTCAAGACTCTCTGCTATTAACTTTCTTGACTTCTTGCCCCTCACACCAAACCAGCAAGCAAAACTCATGTCGCCACACCTAGCCTCACTCCCTTCTCATGAGTCCCACCCTCTTCAAGAGAGTTCCCCCTCCTATGTTCTAAAACACAAAAATATTGGCAAATACTGACTTTTGGCTTTACCCTCATCATTGGGCATCACTTTTGTAAATGGCCATCACCTTCCAGCCAAGTAAGTAATGAAACTGGCCATTAGAATACTCCAAATATTATCATTCATATATGTATCTATATATAATACGTATGCAATTTAATATTTTAAAACTGAATGTAATTAACATGTTGATTTTATAACCTTCCACTCCACAGGCAACATTTAAAAGACTATGATTTTGTGAAATGGAAGAATAAGCCTAAACATCTCATTAACATTAGGGTATAGAGAATGTGTGAATTAGTATAAACTAATGACCTGAACAACACTATTGAACACCTCATTTGTGTAATCACTCTGGTCAGCAAAAGTGCAATTCTGTACTTGTAACTAGCACGTCACTACCAAGAGAAATAGGCATAGCATCATTCTCTCTCAGATGCACTCTGCACACGTAAAAACATACCCATCCTTGCTCCTTCCTTTTAAAGAAAACTGTAAAATTTCAGCTTCTCCTAATAACATAAACAATATCATAATTAAAATTTGTCAAAACTCAATACACTTAGGGCAGAAACTCAACCTGTCTTGGTCGATGTTAAACTTCCCACATCTAGCTCAGTATCTAGTATATAGCGGCCAGTTAATAAATATTTGTTGAGTTAATGCATGAACTATTACTATAAAATCAGTAGTGGTTGCTCACTAGAGCACGTAATATAAGTAAAACAGACTTTGCATTAAGAACGTTTCTCTAAATGATATTTGAAATGACATCTTTTTATTTCGACTCAAGAAAGCTGCTCTTCCCAAATCCTAGAACGAGTGTAAGGCTTTTGCCTTAGTCCACTAGCCTAAGGCTGTTGGTTATACCCTGGGCTGTTGGTTTCTAAGATAAGGACCATCCATCGAGCACACTCTGGGGCTTCTGGGACTTGATACTTGCAACCCGCAACTTGCAAACAGAATCTGGCAAAAGTTATGGAGAGCGCCATGCAAGGATGGGAAGAAGCACTGGGCCATATGCAGAACATGCAACTACAGGGGCACCAGCAGGCAAAGCCAGGAGGTGGAGAAATGTCCGATTCTACCTGAGAAGTTGGGGATAAGGTGTGAGATAGCCATGGAGTCAGAGACACAAGGTCATTGGTTGCTGTGGTGGAAGATGTATGATGGCAGGGTGGAGAGCTGTTGAGTTCTGAGTGCTGAGTCCACATGTCAAACATGAGGGCACTCTTTTACCTGTATTCAGAAAAGAGGGAACAGTAGGAGGCTGAACCTAACACGGAAGGTCAGGAAATCCATTACGAGTCATCGTGTGCTCTATTAACTGTTGAGGAAAATGGGACCGACCTAAATATCACCACAGACTTAAGGCCCACCTGAAGGATTATTCTTAAGGACCTAAATTATGTCTGAAGGTAAAAAAGAAAGCTTCTGTGGAGACCACAGGGCAAGGTGGCATAGCAGTGCTCAGGCCTGGGGGAGGCACACACACAGGAAAGTTCTAGCAAAATGAAGTTGGTGAGGACAGGAGAGGGTCTTCTCTTGGCTCTTTTCTCTCACTAACTCACAGTCTTGTCTTCTAAAGCATCATCTCAGGCATCTTCATCTAGTCTTAACAAACACTCTATCAACACTTAATACCTTAAAAAGTATTGAAAAGGTTGTACTCGTGACCGAGGAGTCAGCAGATGAGGGTGAGTCCTTGGCCCTCCTGAGCCCTGCCCCAGCCAAGCTTGTGACCTGAGATGCCAAAGCCCACACAGGTAAAGCAAGGGGCGGGTACTTCAACCTCCTACACGTGTGTCTCCCAACAGGTAAGTCTGTTTAGTGACATCTGGCAGATTCCTCAACTGCAAGCAGGGTCCCCTCAGAACCCAACGAGTGAGAGAAAAAGCTGAAGGAAGGCTGGGGTTTGACTAGTGGACATTGGAAAGGCCAGGAGTTCCTGGCAGAGAGGAAAGGGTCAGAATAAATCTATAATGTGAGATAAGAGGAACAGGAAGGATGAACACCTGGGCTGGGCTTCAGGCAGCATCGGGAGGAGCCTGGAGACACAGAGAGGGGGGTAACTGGGGGTCGCTGCTGGGCTGGGGGGAGAGCCTTGATTTTAAGAAGTTTGGCTGTGACCTGGAATTTGATGGAGATCATGAACTTCAACTTGGTAATTTTAGAAAACAAATGATCTGTCGCATTTATTACATTCACAAGTGACTTGAGACATTTTCTACAGCTGTTGGTGGAATCCCGGTGGGCCAGTACACCAAGATTGACAACCTCTGTTTTACACGTGAGTTTCCAAAGGCTCCACGCGGTCCATTTCTTCTCACCGAACACCATCCACACCTCTCTTGGATAAAGCCATGCACACCTGACACTGGATATGCAAATAATGACTCAGATGTTTTCTCCCGGGAGTTCTCACCTAATATCCAAAATCTCACTACCTATTACAAATGTCTCCCTGAAAGCCCCACCAATGCACCAAATTCAGCGTGACCTCTCATCTCTCGCCTGGACAGCCACAAAAACTGTCCAAATTGTCTTGCTTGCCTGCAATAAATAGTGCCTCGCTCAATCAAATTCCTGCACTATTTATTGGGAGAGTCAACTTTCTTACCATCAATCTGACTATGACGTGCCTTTTTTCTAAATTGAGTTGAATGGATCCCAACACCTAGGACAGAGGTTTCCAACACCTACAGAGACAGGAGATGTATGTTATATCATGACTCCCACATCTTAACTGAAACAAAATTTCAGGAAATATAAAGCCTTAAAACATGGGATGCACCATATTTCTATTCTATTTTGTTCAATTTCATTTAAAAATCCTAACGGCTACCCACTAAATTGATGGCTACAAGAGAGTTTGGAGACCAGTGACCTGGAGGACAGAGTGAAATCTCCTCTGCCTGACGTAGGAGGCTGTTGTTGCTCCGGCCACTGCTCGCATCTCCATTCTCAAGCCCGGCTGCTTCTCCCCTCACACCTTATACCACAGATACACTGAGCTTCTTATAGTTCCAAATACGTCTTATCTAATCAAACTTTGCACACGCAGATTTCTCTTCCTGCATGTTTTTATCACCTCTAAGATTTTGTTTGGCTATTAAACTCTCTTCCTCCTTCATAATTCCCCACAAGCATCTCTTGCTCTCCGCAGCCTTTCTGAACCACTCCACAATCTGAACCACTTCCTCCTGACTGCTACTAGAACCTCCCTCAAGCAGTGCCTTTATCACAACGAGCTGTCATGATCTTACCTCTTCGGGGATTTTTTAAAACTTCGAATGTTTTTAAAATTGGGATGCTTCTTTACATGACTGTTGGCACCCTTCTCCTTTAAGTCATTTGGGATGGATTTTGTGTCACTTGCCACTAAAAGTGTTATTAAATCAATAATACACTGCTCAGCATCTCAGATTTATGGAAACACCCTTGATTTTACATTATATATCTCCTAATTAGGTCATGAATTCTTTGAGCACAGAAACTGTCTTATTCATTTTAACAACCTCAGTACCTAGAACAGTTCCCAGTAAAGAGTTGGCATCATTTAATGCTTACTGAATACGTTATAATGAAAGAATATTTATAATGCATCATCAGCCCTATTTAAAATTGTCAGGGGATTTTACACTTACAACAGTGATTGGTACATAAATGTCCTATAAATCTTCCTGGGTTTATAAAATAGAAATATTCAAATTAATGAGCTTGGGTAATATATAATATTAAAGTAGCCAAACCATATCTATTTCTCCTAATCACACCTGTGTCTACATTTACAGTGCGAATATATCTGGATGAAATTAAGTATTTCAATTTTAATTATTATAAAAACAGTATAAAATTTTAGGGCTCCTCTTTATGAAAAAACGGATGGTGACCCTACTTCTAGAATCAATAACCATCCTAGCTCTCCCAGACACCACAAATACGTGTTAACAGTTGATTTCGTGGGTTTACTAGGCTACAGAGACATTTCTCTTTGTGCCAGAGACATAAAGTCTGAGATTCTGCAAGTATAGATCCATCACAGTAAGTTCAACAGAAATTGAAATAGGTAAAATACTTTAGATTTTGACTCCCCCTTAATAGGAGGGGAAGTTCTAATATATTCTATAATAAAGAGGCTCCGTGGTAGAGCGACTATTCTTTTGGCTGAAATTTCACAGTATGCTGAGCGCAGCTCCTAATCCAGTGCTCGGCCCACATCACACACCGTGACTTCCCAGAAAATACTGTCGTTGCCAGATGTCCCAGGCACTGGGGTTCCCCTTAGCACAGCTTCTGAAGACTTACCATCCATCTCCTACATCGTATCTGTGCAAGAGGCTGAACAACGTCTAAGCTTATAAGCAAAGACAACCTGGCTTCCCAAATGTTCTCATTAATAATATTTTACACAAACATGCAGTTTTCCATTTTATATTTCTTTGCTTAATCATAGATTCACAAGATGAAGTCTGGTACCAAAAAAAAAAAAAAATCATACTCTAAAGCCAGTCCACAACAATTTACTGTGAAGTACCAACTCTGACTGTCACAATCTATTAAACAAGTCCCCAAATAGCAGCCATACGCTGGCCTGCAACATGGTCTCACTTCATAGTACTTGAAAGTGTCTACTCAAATTATGGCAATTTGCCCTTCACATTGATACCAAATATGTATCTGCCACTTCACAATTTCTCAAGATACTGGAGCTCAACCACACATTTTTTTTCCGGAATTACTATCGATGGGCATTTAAGGACAAAATCTCACACTGTAAATAGATATCCGTCCTCCTTAGCTGATATATTTAACCCACTGCAGCAGGGAAACTGTCAATCAGTATTTTATATTTAATTATAGAACACAGCGTTTCAGCTACTCCTATACAACTTTAGGTGTTAGCACAGACTTGGAAATTTTAAAAATAAATCTCTCTACTATCCTTAAAAGAACAAAAATAAAACAAAACCTAAATAGAGCCATGATCATTTCTGAAAGTTGCCAAGATATGTTGACATTTTTTACCTACAGACAGAAATTTTGAAATTTTAAGTGACATAATTAGCTTATTACAGCACACAACCTCGAGAAAAAAAGTAAAGCTTTGCTTAGAGAATTAAATCTAAATTATATGTGTACAAGAGGTTTTTATTGTACTTGTGAAGGTTATACAGCAAAGAACCTTTCTTATTTTTGTATTTATATTCATTAAATATTACACATCGTTGGTTTAAATACCCTTTGTATGGGATCAATCAATATTTTAAATGGATGAACGACTGGCTATATGAAAAGGAGATAATCAATCCCCAGCCCTACTTCTGCCAATTTGTTTTCTGTTTTCTAGGCTCTGTTTCTATGAGATCAGTTTTCTTAGATTCCACGTATAAGTGATATCCTACAGGATTTGTTTTTCTTTGTCTGACATCTCACTTAGCATTATGCCTTCCAGGTTCATTCACGTTGTTGCAATGGCAGGATTTCCTTCTTTCTCACGGCTGAATAATATTCTATTGTATATATGTACCACATCTTCTCTATCTATGCATCCATTGACGGGCACAGGTTGTTTCCGTATCTTGGCTACTTGTGAATAATGCTGCAATGAACATGGGAGAGCAGATATTTCTTCGATATCCTGTTTGCTTTTCCTGATATATACCCAGAAGTCGGACTGCTGGATCATAAGGTAGTTCTAGAGTGTTAATTTTGTGAGGAACCTCCATGCTGTTTTCCATAATGGCTGCACCAAATTACACTCGCACAATCTGCACAAGGGTTCCCTTTTCCCTACGTGCTCCGCAACACTAATCTCTTCTCTTTTTGATGATAGTCATTCTGACAGGGGTGCGGTGTTACCTTGTGGATTTGATTTTTATTTCCCAGATGACTTAGTGATGTTTCGTGCCTTTTCATGTACCTGCTGGCTATTTATATATCTTCTCTGGAAAAAAATGTCTATTTGGCGCCTCTTCCCATAAAATTATATTTTAAATTGTAGAATAAATACAGCAAACAAAAAGCTGATTCCAACCACAGAGAAATATGAGTCATCTTTCACTCTATGACTTTTCAAGTGGGTGTTATTATGTTTCTCTTATAGCACTTTATCCACCGTACTGAGATTACAGATAAAAATTCTGACCCTCACAGCAAACGTAAAAAGTAGTTACTAATAACTTCATTTCACGAGTATAGAACAATGAGACTCAGAAAAAATAAATAGCAAGTCCAGTCTCAGAGGTCAGAAGTCAACAGGGATCGAGGATTTTAACCCAAATACCTGACATCTTGTCATATCCTTTTGATTGGACCTCAGGATTCTCAATGTTTGAATGTAATAGTTCTTTTACATTAAAAATCTGACTACAAAACAATACTCATCAGTTTCAGGGAAGATTTTTTTTTTTTAATTTTAGATAAATCCTTAGGGTTTTGTCACTAAGGTACTAACTACTCTTGAGATCTTGAAAGTAGAATGTCACCTTTTTAAGTCACCATTATGTCAACACCTTTTTAATATGTTATGAAGTCCATGATGCTCTAAAGGACTAAACTTGTTCAAATCTCCAAGGGCAAATTTCAGCAAAGCTGTTTGAACAATTTTCTCTACATGTTCTGTGATTGTACGCAATCACATGATATTTTAAATCTCAGATATGAGTAAATAGGATTGGTATGATGATGTCATATTCCTGATTGAAAAATGATAATATTTAACATTTAAAATACATCTGTATCATTTTTCTAGTATACTTTTAAAAATAATTTCTTTCACAATTAATTCCTTCTATGTATGGGAAAAAGTCTCTTTCTAGCATTAGGTTTCCCACTTTCTACTTCTTCTTTCTCCTTTTCCTAAATATTTACAATATCTCCCATGATCAGTAGTTCCCACTCTCTAGTACACAAATTATTCCTGAATAAAATGCCAAACATTCTGATATTTAGCTGTTATAAAATTAGTCAATTAAAAAAATTAGTCAATTATAAGAGTTCAAATATAGACAAATTTAAAGAAAATGAGCATAACCCTTATAAAATGAAATTGTGGTTTTATGTCCAGAGAGAAAAATAAAATTTTTGCCACTTAGGCAGGAATTTTGTACTTTTTATGGGGTAATATTTTGGTGTTTTTATTGGTCTTTCTGGAGGGAGAGGTCCAAGAGTAAACTTGATTACAATCTTTTATATCTTTATATTGTTGACAAACTTTCGCTATCTCCAAAAGATAATTGATAGATGAAATTTCAATCAAAGATGATGTTATTTTTAAAAGGGTGAAGAAAGTTTTTAAGTTCTAGCTAATGTGAAAACCTTATTAAACTGTAGGGGTTATTAAAAGCATAGTAACAAGTACTGGAAATTGAATTTTTTATATCCAAATGTCCAAGAGACTTAAAAAAATAAAATCTACCTAAAGATAAATCAACATGGTACTTATTTAAAAATCTCAATTATGTAAACACTGTAGGTATATGGAATTTGGTTAGAAAAACCATAAATATTTAACTACAAAAATTTTCTCTTATATTTATCTTTCTTACAATAAAGTTTCCTATCAATTACTTTCTGTGTCTTAGATGAAAAATCAATAAAAAATGCATATCAGTGTCATACCCAACCTGGCAGGTATACAAAAGAATATTATCTATAAACGGATGGTTGTACAAATGAGGAAATAGCAATGAAGTTATATTTAAAATTTTAAGTTACAATTGAATAAATATGTTTTACAAGACAATATCATAAGAATATTAATGCATACTTACTATGTACTAGGCACCCTCCTGAGCTCTTCACCAGTATGATGAATTACTACAACAACCCTATGCTGCACTTCTATTACTATCCCCAACTCCCAGATGGTGAAACTGAGGTCCAGAGAGGTTAACCTCCCTAAGTTACCAAGGGAGGAGCTACTGTTTAAAGCCACGCAGCCTGTGGTTCTCAATCACAATACTGTCCTACAAATCTATAAGATGCCTCAATGCTGGTACCAATTTAAAAAACAGTACATTAATTTAAAAATAACTCACTGACCACAAAGTGTGCCAGGCCCACTAGTAGGCATCGAGTAGTGGATGCAAAAAACAAATAGGAAATGGTCTCTTCCCGCCTTGGAGGTGCCCCAGAGAAAAGTGGTGAATACAGAGATTGGATCTAAAGTGTGGATCTTTGTTCTAAAGAGGAAAAGTTTACAAGTCAGAATGCCTTCAGAGTGCTTATCATTTTAGTGTCCCAGTGCCTAGCACAATGAGCAGTACACATTCTAGAAGCTCTTTTAACTGGATCCATTCTATAACCCTTGCTGACCGACCCCTTCTGCACTTGTGGTCAGCTCTCCACTCCAAAGCAGGCTGGGCCTTCCCTGCCCTCCGTGGTTAAGGAGCAGTTTACCAGGAGCTAGCTGTGTTGCTTCCAAATCCATTCATTCCAGTTTAACTTGTGATTCTATTATTTAACTAAACATGTAAACCAGTGAGATACAACTGCATAAAAGGTTGTTGTTATTATTATTTTTTTAATGCTTTGGTGAAACTCCTTTAAGAAAATCCATTTTAAAATGCCATGGATTTATAGATGGGATGATTGTAAATGGCTAGGGAACAATTATACACATCTAGAAGGATTTTTCCTTCAAAATGCTCCAAAAGTGTCTTGATTTCTAACTTTAGGTAAATGGAAGCTGGACATCGTAGAGGATGCAATGAGGGGAGACTAGGGTGAGGAAGGGTTTGCAAGAATGTTCATTTGGAACACTTATGGGCAGGCCCATATTTAAGTAAATGGACCAGGTCCTGTAAGATCAGTGAACACAGGTATAAATATGTCAAAATCAAATGAATATATCTTTTATGTAATTTTTCGGCCCAGCCGCTCCGCGGCATGTGGGATCTTCCCGGACCGGGGCACGAACCCATGTCCCCTGCATTGGCAGGCGGACTCTCAACCACTGTGCCACCGGGGAAGCCCATTTTCTTTTTTTTTTAATGACTCTCTAATTTTAAATGACTTCTCTTTACTGACTGGTCCCAATCGCTTAGTTAAGAGTTTTTCTTACCAACCAGTGGCTCAATACTGCTTTGTTGAATGAATTAATGAATAAAGTAGCAAGTGAATTGATAATGTTTAACTTATTCGTCTGTATGTGATCATTTAGTTGGTCTTTTCATTGTATGAGCATTTGTTTTGCCTGGAGTCATTTACTTACTAGATCAATTAGTCATCTATTAACTTAATTAAGAAACAAGTGGCTACTGGTACTTGTTGATGTCAATAATTCCACCAAAGGAAATGATGCCGGGTTTTGAAAGAACCTTTTGTTTTGCATGGATTCTGCCTCTGTTCCCCTGTGACTTTTTGTCTGTACGTGGCATCCACATGAGGCAATGCCGTCTGATAGACTGCTTTTATGAAACAGTAATTACTCTGAGAACGATGCTAAATTTAAATTGTACAAGTGACTGAATTTCAATTTAGAATAACAAATCAACCCATCATCCTATCAGAAAAATCATTATCTAACTTCTGTGTACCACACATATAATTTGCGCAATTGAGAAAAAAACACTCTCAACTGTTTTTTTAAAAAAATCTCTCTGAACTTTGAACACAGGATTAAAGTTCCAGTGATAGGTTGAACGAATTGAACAAAATAGGGTGAAGAACATTAATCAGAAATTAATTTACAGATTTTATTTTCAAGATCATTTATAACTGGTCATGATTTAATCACTGTAAAAGTACCTAGAGAAAACTGAATAATAATGCATTGAATTTTAATTTTATACATTCAAGTTGTTACAGTTACTACATAAGGATTTAGGAGCAAACAACTGCAGAACAGATGATAAACCGAGTTTGAATATAAGAAACGCTGCCATGGTGGCAGAAGACCTCACTCAGCTGCCATTAACCATGAATAGGATCTAAAACCAATGTCTCCAACATCCAGGATTTTATACCAAAAGAATGTGTAGCTTGTGATGGTCACCAAGACAGCTTCCAATTTAAAATTCAAATTGACCACATTAGCTAACATGTTAGGCAAATTTGGAAACTGGACTCTCTCATGATTAGAAGAATGTGGGACTTGAAAAATCGTGGGACTTGAAAAATCAAGGGACTGAATCACATCATGTAGAGTAAGTGTTATTGGTCAAATTAGTAAGAGGAAAACCTATGTTATTCCCATACATATGTGACTTCTAATATATATAGTTTTTAGATATGGGGAAGATAAACTTCACCTTTAAATATGAAAAATATAGCAAAGTGATTCAGTTATACATATACATATATCTATTCTTTTTCAGCTTCACCTGAAACTAACACAACATTGTAAATCAACTATACTCCAATATAAAGTAATAATTTAAGTATGAAAAATACATTTGTTGTTGATATAACTAGGTGAGACCTCAATTTCACTTCATCAATCCTGGAGTCCCCGACAGTACTGACATCTAATGCATATGTTTCTTCTTGTTACACAGCAAAAAGTACAGAAGCACACGAGCAGACCTAGAGCAAGCAGCCTGGGCGAGTAAGGACTCTTTGCAGATATATTTTATAAATGGGAGGGAAATGAGGCGCAAAGGAACTATGTAATATTTTCAAGGTCAAACCCTGAGTCTTTAATAGAGCAGAGAATAAAACCATACGTTTTGTCTATTAGATACATACACTGTAATGTCTAGAGCAGGCTTCCAATCTTGCACAATGAACCAAAAGGAAGAGCTGGCACTGGACAACCCTCTTATGGGTAACACGAAACACGTGTGTATCCAAGAAACGAAATGACCCGGAAAAGAATTACTTCAAAAAGTAAATGAAAGATGAAATAAAGGAGCAGTACAAGTTCCAAATGAGAGCTTGCTTTAAGATAAAAGACAGTGTTCAATCGTATTTCTCCTTTGCTTGTTTTTATTCGTGTGCTTTGCAGTGACCTTGTGAGTTTAGTCTAGGGCATCATGAATTACGAGTTTAACTGTCTTAGAATGGCCAGGAGCAACTCCTTACAGGGAGTGAGTATATCTCCTATAGGGGCCAGCCAACCACAAACACTGGCCTGTGTCCTGTTTTCTACTGCTTATCTGCAAGTTTGACTCTGCAATCACACATTTAACTTGGCAAAAGAAAGAGAATTCATGAATTGAATCCTGCCTGGACAACTATTCTTAATCTAGGGCACAGAATCC
This sequence comes from Physeter macrocephalus, assembly GCF_002837175.3. NCBI lineage: Eukaryota > Metazoa > Chordata > Mammalia > Artiodactyla > Physeteridae > Physeter > Physeter macrocephalus. The sequence continues at coordinate 25,852,705 of NC_041221.1, forward strand.
CTTTCCACTCGCTTTCAGTAAAGGCTCAAAAAAGGCAATAGAAATGGTAGAAACACACCTTTACTCAGAGCTCTGACAATCTGCCCGGTTTCCCAGGCCAACGCAATCCTCTGAAAACATGCAAATTGATTACAAAGACTTTAGGCCATTTCATTGTAGGATGGGAACCCTCTCTGTAGCAGTCATTTAGTGTCTCACCTGCCTATGGTTCAACCGACCAAGGCAACACTTTTGTAGAAGAAATGCTGACTTGGCTTTAACTGTCCGCCAAACTTGGCCAGTTGGCATTACAAGAGCTTCCAGTGGAAGAAAGAGATTGACTTACTTGAATGCTATTTTAAACATTTCATATTGTCAAATTTACTCACCTAATTTCAGATACCTTCACTGCAAGGAGAAACATCTTTAGAATGCACTTTTTAGTGCTAAAAATGGAACTTCAACATGTGCAGGGGAAGTCTGCTGGTTTTGTCTGATCTGTAGCCCTCCTCCCTGCTTTTGTTGGTTGAACCTTGATTTTTTTCCTTGGGGGAGCTATTCATTTAGGGTGCATGAAGTTTCTTGTGCTCACAATCAAGGGTGCCCATCTGTGGTAGGCAGAACGACAGCCCCCAAAGATGTTCACGTTCCAACCCCCAGAACTTGCGATTATGTCATGTTACATGGCAAGGGGGGATTAGTGCAGATGGAAGTAACATTGCTAAGTAGCTGCCCTCAATTGAGATGATCATCCTGGATTATCTGGGTGGGCCCAATGTAATGAGCAAAGGGAGTCAGGAAGGTTAGAGTCAGGGGAGACAGGACAATGGAATAAGATGGAGTGATGTGATTTCTGGCTTTGAAGATGGAAGATGACCACGAGGCTAGGAATGTAGGCAGCCTCTCGAAGTCGGAAAAGGCAGGAGATAGATCCTCCTCTAGAGCCTCCGGAAGCAATGCAGCCCTTCTAACACCTTGACTTTAGCCTAGTGAGAATTATTTCAGGTCCCTGACCTCCAGAATTAGAAAACAATAAATCTGTGTTGTTTTAAGCCACTGAATCTGTGGTGATTTGTTACAGCAGCCATAGGAAACTAATACAGCATGCTTTCCTGGCCAACTGTACGCGTGTCTCTAATCCAGTGAGCTCCTCTTAGGCTCTGAACCTCAAGGAGAGCAACACAGAGATAAAAAACAGTTGGATTTGATTCTGCCGATGGGGACACCCCAAAGTGTGTCTGCTAGTCCCTGCTGCCTATACCTCTGGAGGTTTCCTGGGTCCTGTCCTTCCTAAACCCTAGCTTTTGGACGTGTCCTTTTCTTTTATGAGCATCTCATATTGTTCCAACAAATAATTCTTCCCCCTTGAGCGAATCAGTGGTTCTTTGACTTGTAACCAACCAACGACCCTAACTGATACACTTCACTCAATCCAGCTACCTAACCTGGTTGCAGTGATACCACTGGTCCCTTGTGCTATTAAAATTATATTTCCCAAGGGCCAGACACTGTGCTAGACACAGAGAGTCAAGACATTAAGAGGAAAAGTGGTTTCTACTACAAAGGGCTTACAATTTAAGAGCCAATATTGCACATCCAATTCACAGGAATAAAAGTTATATTCATACCAAGAAAAATATGTCTAGATGAAAAGCAAAGAACATCATCTAACTGGCACAAACTCAGACTGCAAATGTGTCAAGATGCTGTGGGCCATGGAGCACTGTGCATATTGTATTATCTGTCTTCAAGAAGGGAGTCACTAAAAATCTCTCTTCAGGTAGGGCTCTTCCTTCCTTCCCTCCCTGCTTCCTTTCTTCCTTTTTCCTTCCTTCAGTTTGCTCAGACAGCAGGTGTTCATGAAGCCCCTAGTCAATGCATTGAGCTCAGGGAACAGCAGGCAGAGGAATGAAGTCAAAGGATCTTGCAGTTCTGTGGTCCTGAGCGGGAAGCAGATGAATAAAGAGACAGCTGCTGCAGTGAGACAAATGTTCTGACGGGGCCAGGCAGGCACGGAAAGGTCAGGAGTACCCCTGGGGACAGGATGCTGAGCTGAGTCCTGAGGGACAGGCAGAAGTCGGTCAGCGGGGGAGTTTCAGTCACGGGGAGTATGCGTGCTGGCCTGAGGCAGTGATACTTAGAGCAAGTCTCCAGGCTGCCAAATGGATCAGAAAAGTGGAGTGAAGGCCCAGAGAAAAGACTCTTAGAAGATGTAACAAGAAAGAAAGGAAGATCCAGGCCAGAAAGAGCTGGTGTCCACTCTTTTGAACTTGCACTCTTTAGATATTTTGAAGAACCTGGCCATGAATTAAGAGATTTCATCCATGAATGGATAAAGAAGATGTGGTACATATATACAATGGAATACTACTCAGCCATAAAAAAGAATGAAATAATGCCATTTCCAGCAACATGGATGGACCTAGAGATTACCATACTAAGTGAAACAAGTCAGAAAGAGAAAGACAAATACCACATGATATATCACTTATATATGGAATCTAAAATATGACACAGATAAACTTATCTATGAAACAGAAACAGACTCACAGACATAGAGAACAGACCTGTGGTTGCCAAGGGGGAGCGGGTGAGGGAGGGGTGGATTGGGAGTTTGGGGTTAGCAGATGCAAACCATTATAGAATGGATAAACAACAAGGTCCTACTGTATAACACAGGGAACTATATTCAATATCCTGTGATAAACCATAATGGAAAAGAATATGAAAAAGAATATATATATATATAATATACATATAATAATAATAATATATATAAATGAAACTGAATCACTTTGCTATACACCAGAAACTAACACAAGATTGTAAATCAACTATAATTTAATAAAACAATTTTAAAACGTAAAAATATTTTTAAAAATGAGATTTCATCCATGGGCTAATGACCTTTGAGATAGGATTTTAATATTTTGAAAATTTTATTCTAAATCCAGCCTGAAAATTATTTTGAAAAATGGTGTAGTATTTGTGGGAGAGCTTAGTTATAAGACTCTTGGAGTCATCTACGTGTATAATGGGCTCAAATAAGAAGGTGGAGAGAAGGGCAAAGACAGGAGAGGCCAGGAATCAACATCAAGAAGCCCATTTGATGGACATGGGTTTTTCAAAATGACTCAAAACTACTTACGGTTAGATCATGATTTTTCAATAACGTAATTTATCAGTAATGAGTTATTAAATATTTCAATTAAAAACAATTACTGAGATAGTAAAATGTTATGTGTTTATTGCATCAGAATAGATCCATTATACATTGTGGACTTTGCATGGTTTCTTAACAACTAGAGTCATCATAGAGATAGAAAACAAAGACTTGGATTTTTCTAAAATATGTTCCATGAAGCCAGTACTATAATATTCAATTTGGGGAAATCCTGTGGTATTTATAACAGGTATTTTAGCTATTTCACTCCTGTAATGAGAACTCAAGTTATACATTTTTATTTTTTGATTAAATTTACATTAAATAATTAAATCACATTCTAGCAATAAATCATTTACATATACTTGTGTATTCAATAGGTCATTGGCTGGCTAAGTGAATGCACATCCCATGTGGAGAATACACTACATCGAGATAATGCGAGTTACAATGATATTAGTGCCGGTGACTTGGAGCCATTTGATGTTCAGAACGGTTAGCCTGGGGGACACTGAACCTGACCCTCAGTTCAGACCAGGGTGGTGTTGGAAGCCCCACTCTAGCCATGAAGGGAAGCTGTTTAGTCCTGTCACCCATGAAATGATGTGCTGTAACTTCTCTTTCTCATCTCTCCTTGCTCTTAAATTTTAAAGCAGAGTTAACATAAAATCTCAAACCTACCCTGTATTTTAGGGCAACAACTGTGAGTCAGAAGTATTCACAGTAACACACCCTAAAGGTGAGGGGCACCAAGAACTGGCTGATCTCTGTAACACACAGCTGTGGCCAGGAGTGTGGCGTTTCACTGTGAGCCTAACTCAGCCCCAGGGCCGCACCGCCACACAACTCTGGGGGGTACCATCCACATTGTCATCTGGGTACTCGTTACTCAATTTGGTCAGTACACCAGCAGCATTGGCTATCACCTGGCAGCTGAACGGAATGAGCATTGTAACAAGATCGTAGGCACGTGTGAGGGGCAGACGTATAGATGGATAACATCTCCTAGAGTTGTGCAGTGTACAACCTGTGCAGCTGTACGTGGTGGCCCGAACACCGCCACTGCTTCAATACTGCTTTGATGGCAGGCAAACCGTTGCCTACATAATGTCCGTCAATGACGAAGGTGCCATACAACTACAGGTGTGAGTGTGTGTGTGCTGTGTCTCTATCCCTGGCCGTTCATATACATCCACTGAATTTCTGCGATGCCACTTCCAGAAATTCAGGGTGCGAGCCTGAGCACCTCTGTCTCTAAGACAAAAGACCACAGAGTACATGCTACGCTCAAGAGATGATTTAGAAGCAGCCACCAGCAAGAATGATATCCCTCTGCAGAGTGAGTCTGATGAATGCCCATTTTTATCTTACTGTCTTTTGGTAAAACTTCCAGCGTGTTTTTAGCCTCTCTTTTAGTATCCTGAAAATAGATGCCTAGAGAACGTATATCAAGGCCGACGGCCGTAAGGCACAATTCTCCCCGAGTCTGCGCTGGTTTCCCACTGACCAGGTACTGATGACCATTTTCAAAGGAGGGCCGAAGGCGGCGTGGAGCAAGCTTGTTATTTGGCGAACATCTGGCAAACAGCACCGCACATTCTGTCCACAGAATCTTTGCTGCTACACCCCCAGCTACTTCATTGTACATTCTTTGGATAATATTTCTCAAATTAAGTGAAAACAAAAATATATGACACATGGAAATAATATGCATAATAGCCCATAGTTTTATTGGTCAACTAGGAGAGTATTCCAATAATGTTTGACTAAATTCTTAAAATATAAAAATTCTGAGTTGAATTTACAGACTCCTGCTTTTCTATTAATAACCCCAAATGCGGGTTGCCACGCCTTGTCATTCCAAATGTTTTGGTCTAATTACAGTATTAGGGATGAAAAAACTCTTACATGAAGCTTCACCAAACTAAATGGACCCGGTTTTCTGTTGCCCCTCAATTAGTCTATTGCCTTCCTAACAACCACCGCAGTACTACATTACGGACATGTTATACTAAATCATGGGCAGTGAGGGCCACCTAGAACCCAAAGAGCCTCCTTCCAATCAGGACGTTAGTAAAGAGCCAAGGCATCTGGGACCCCGGGAATCTCCCAAGTTCATATAACCAGCGGGGGGCTGAGCTAGACCCAGAACCCAGGTTGTCTGACTGGGAATTTGGTGTTCTCAGCGGCACGCCAACCTACATCGTGCAAACACACACTATTGATCTCGAGCTGACTGACAAAAACTACCCGTAGTCACTTCTGAGGACAAGGCGGTACCAGAGGTGAATCATTGAGATGCTCCCAAGAGAAAAGAGACTGCCACTAAGGACCCAGACTCCCCATGTCTTCAGGATCCTGGGATCTTTCTCTGCCTTTCAGACATTTGGAGAATTCAGTGATGGAAAGTTGCATGGACTATTTCTGCCCAGATTTACATTTCTGCAGGATAGGGCTCACTCCGCTATGATAATAAAGTCGATTTCTCTTACAAGGGAAAGAAGAGTGTGTTCTATGCTTGGATTTCCATACATTATATAATGGATGCATTTCCCATCTGAATCAAATCAGTGGGTCTCAAATTTCAATGTGTAACAGAATCACCTTGAGGACCTTGGTAAAAAAGTAGATTTCTAGGCAGCATACCAGAAAATCAGATTTGTAAGTTCCAGAATTCCTTCAGGGACCTGGGCCTCGGTCACTGCAGGGACCACCCGCCCTGCACCTCACTTTGACAACCCAGACACGAAGCTGCAGTGAGGCTGTCTCCATGGCAACTTTGTGGGAGGCAGTGGTGGGGCCTCCAGAGTATCTCTCTGAAGGTTGATGTCACCCAGTCCCAGCAATATTAAGAGAGAATTAAATGAACTACAATAAAAACACACATGGAAGAACAATCCTTTCACATTTATGATCATAAAACAAAATCCTTAAAGGAACTTAGTTTAATGTGGTCTTTGAACAATTCACACAATGTACTTAAAGTGTATATTACACATTATTATTAAAATACTGTAAAGCATAGCATTCTTCTAGAGCTTAAAAGTGACAATTTATTTTACTAATCATTTCACATAGTATCTATTTGCCATAGCACTGAATTCCCTGAAATCTGAATTCTAGTTAAAAAATCAAATCAGACGGTACCTAGAGACACTGCATAGTATATAGCATATATGTGTAAATTCACACACACATAAAGTACATGCCCCGAGATAAGGCATTCACTTGAAATAATTACCTTATAAATGATTGGTAATTATATTTTCAAATTCCAGTAATAAGATGATTTGGCCGTTCATAAATATGTATAATTTTTCTGTACCAACACCGTCGACACATAATTTGTTTTCCAACCCCACTGATTTTCTCCACGCAGATGTATCATTTTCCAATTATGAAATTAAACATTCGATTTGAAAATATGTTGGCAGTCTAATTCCAGGTTTAATAACTTTCTGTATATTTTTAGGACTATATTCTGCCAGAACTCTGGGGAAAATTACGAAATTCAAAAAAGCTAAATGTAAAAGAATGCAATCAGACGGTGAGAACTATTCAAGTAAGCTACCACCATGGGTTAAACGGTTAAGAAGAGCCTAGGCTTTCAGGGTTGGGCAAGTCTTTGCAGAGAAGCCGTAGTCACATGCTAGAAGACACATCAGAGATGCCCTGGAACTGAGGAGACCTCACCAGCATCACAGACTTAGAGAGAGACAGGAGAAGCACCCAAACCTGGTCACGATATCTTTCAAAACACAGAACTAGCATTCACGGAACTTGATAGCAATTTATTACTCTAATCTTAATCTGAATGTTTGGTGCTGAACTAATACTCTACCAAGTAAACATAATTAGAATATATAAAGATCATGAAATACTACTGAAGATTCAGATTTAGCTAGTCAGGCATCACACAAAAGGAAACAAAAAAGACTGTTCAGTATGGTGGATACATTTTTCACTTGGTTGATCTCTTCCCAATATTCAAGGAACTACTCATGCCTGCACTGCAATCCACAGGGAGCAGGGGAGAGCTGACATGTTCTTAGGCCACACTGCACACCTCCCTCCGAGCCAACTGTCTGCCATGGGCATCTGACCCATGCCGCCACAGACAGAGCCTGGGATTCTTGGCTTGGGTTCCAGGGGGGTTACGCAATCTTCCTCCAGTGACCACAGCCCTAAGACTGCGGAGTCTGAAAGCAGTGAGTGCTTGCGTTTCCCACCATGTCAGCCAGCAAAGCAAAGAGAGAGACAGAGAGAGACTCAGAGGGAGGGAGGAAGCGAGAGAGCGAGAATCAATGGGGGGTGGGGGAGAGGGACACAGCAAGTGCCCAAGAAGAAGCAGAGGGTTGATTAGTTTCATTTGTTTCCTGAAACAGCCACATGCCTCTTCTTGGGTTAGGGAGACACAACTATATCATTATAAAACAAAAAAAACCCCACTTCTTTTCTTAACCATATATGAATTGAAGTCCATCAGACTCACATATCCCTACTAATACGAATATATGCATGTGAATAGGAATATATATATGAAATCACATATACACATGAAATTAAAAGCTTTACGATATAACAAAGGAAGGAGTCCAAATCTCTTACCATCTTGGAAATAACTACATCTTTTAAAGAGCCACATCTTCAGCACTGTTTTTTAGAATTTGGTATGAACTTGCTTAAATTTAAAAATTATCCCATTGAAAGAAAGAAGAAGAAAGAAAAAGAAAGAAAGGAAGAAAGAAAGAAAAGAAACAGCACAGAAGGAGGGGGAAGAGACTGTTTCAGGGAGAATATGATGAGTTAATTAGCTACACATTTGTAATATAATATTAGCTACACATTTGTAATATTACTTAGAGGTAATAGACTACTTATACAATTAGATATGTGGGTCAGAGGAAATAAAACCTTTTCAACTGCCTGACCAAAACAAACAAAAAAAATTATCCCATTAGCACAGGACTACAATAACAAACAGAATATACAGATAAGCAACATAATTTTTAAAAGAATAGAGTGAACATACTTAAACTACCACCATTTAGAGAAAACCAATATTAATATGTTGACATATAAACTGATATTTTTCATAGATACACAAAATTCTATAGTTACTTTGTAACATGCTGTCTTCTATTAATATCTCTCTTGACCCCCTTCTATATCAGTCATCATTTTCTGCAGTATCTTAATGACTCCACCGTATCTAATTAACTGATGCATTATAATGTATCCACTCCATCTGCTGTTTTGAATTTGTTCATTGTCTCCAATTTTCCCCTACTAAAAGAGGTTGCAACGGAAACCTTGCTTGCTTGTCCATTTTCTTAAATTCTTTGGGATGGGATTATTGCCTCGAGCCTTGTACCATTTTAGGGCTTTTGCAACATACTGAAAAATTTCACTCCAGGTAGCTTGTTCGATTTATGGGCTCAGTAGGAAAATGAGAATGCCATGCTGGGTACTAGGATTTTTTGTTCAGTTTGCTGATCTGAAGGACAAACAGTTACCTCATAGGTTTTTTTGTTTGTTCGTTTGTTTGTTTTGTGGAACGCGGGCCTCTCACTGTTGTGGCCTCTGCCGTTGCGGAGCACAGGCTCCGGACGCGCAGGCTCAGCGGCCACGGCTCACGGGCCCAGCCGCTCCGCGGCACGTGGGATCTTCCCGGACCGGGGCACGAACCCGTGTCCCCTGCATCGGCAGGCGGACTCTCAACCACTGCGCCACCAGGGAAGCCCACCTCATAGTTTTAATTACTAGGGAAAATGAATTTTTCCCCCTCTTGACCATTTTTATTTCTCATTTTACAATCTGCACATTCATGGTCTTTACCCATTTTTCTAGCATTGTGACATTGATTTTCTTATAGATTGTTCCTTACATAGGAGAGAGATGAACTCTCTAGCTAGCATATGTATGTATTGATTTTGTTACTTAGAAATTTGAAGTTTTAATCTTGATTCAATCTTTGACTATTATTTCTGCCTTTGATTTTCTGATATTCTATGAATACTTACGTTTTCTCAACTATTTCTAAAATTTTATTTTTAGATTTAAAATTACATCTCTATTGAATTCATTTTGATAAAGAGTATAAAGTCAAGTGGTAGGGCTTTTTGTCTCAGGTTTTCTGGTGGCAGAATTAATAACAGTAATATAAAATTTAGATAAGAGCTCTTAACCTGGGATCCCAGGGCTTACAGTGGCCTTTGAATATTTTAAATTGTCTCTGAAAAGTTGGATGCCTATGCATTTGTGAATTTTACTAAAAAGTCTTATAGCTTCTATGAAATTCTCAGTGAGACATATGAAACCTAAATGGTGAAGAACTTGGCTTTAAAGAATAAAATACAGATTAAGCACACAGTGGCCCTTTTCTTTAAAAAGATGGTAAATCCCCTTAAATTTCAGAAGAGCAGACATGGCCATCTGATCTTTTGGCCACTGCCATCCTTTGTTCCGATGAAATGTCACACAAAGCCCAAAGTTCCTTCTGCTAAAGGATGAGTCGCAGATCCTAGAAATCTGGAGCAGAATTTGAAAATACTGTATTAGAATATGGTTCAAGGGGCAAAATATGTGCCATATGAATTCATCTTCTACCTCTGCAAACAGAAGTTCTCTGAACGACTCATCCTAAGTCAAATTTGTGACAGTTGTAGAATCTGAAATAAATTATGCAGTGTACTAGTTAAGGGAGATGCACCCTTATCTCAAACAGCTGAATATAAGATGACCCAAGTCATCATCCTGTATCAGACTGTCTGGCTTTACTGCAAAACTGGATTGACAGCATCACAGAGGGAGCTTTCTGTGCTGAACAGTGACTGTCCACCATGAAATCAACCTCAAATACCAGTAGAGCCCACTGAAAATCCCAAACTTCCCGTCAGTAATCTGCAAGGGTTCACTCACCCATTTGAGAAAGTAACAGGAAAAAATGCATCCACATGTAAATTTAAATACGTCTGTAAGCCCATGCAAATGTAATCATTTTCTCAAGCGGTAAAACTCAGGTTTTTATAGCTGTCCTATTTTGTGCAGTATTAAAATACTGCTCAAAACAGTTAATTTTTATTATATGAATAATATAGACAACTGATTTGGAAACTATTGTGATATAGAATTAGTTATGCCAAGCTTAGCCTTAGCCCTAGATGCTGTTTAAGGACAGAACTCTCATAATTTTGTTTTGCTTTATAACCAGTTTCCATATACCAGGACCTAATAAAAAAGCATGCAAAACACATGCAAATTTATACCCAATCAATTTTAAAAGGAAATCATCACGTAGAAGCCATTAAATTCTTTTCTTAATACTAAGAATGAACAATAGGGTTGATCCATAGACATTATCTTTTAACTTTCGCACTTGCTGTTCTGAACAATTTGTTAAAGGAGATACAATACTGAACATGTAAAGCAAGAAGTGATAGGACATTAATCTAATTGTAGGATAGAAAACTGGTTATCAAATAATATTGAACAGAAGGAAATTCAAGTATAACTTAAAAAAAAAACTAAATAAACCTTAATGTTACTATGTCATTAACTTTTCAATACATACACAGAATAGTTCATTGGAATATATTTCAAGCCTAAATCAATTTGCTTATTTGTGGATGGAGAACAAAACAATGCTGGCTTTGGTCTGAAACACTTGGTTTCTATGCTGGCCTCGTTGATTATATTATTACAGTCACTTAAATGCTCATTTGCAAAATGGAAATAATGTATATCTCAGTCTTGATCTAAGGAATGGATTTTTTTCAACTGTAGAATACTACTCTTTTTGTGTTACCTTATGCTTTTCCTTAACTTCAAACGCTGGCAATTTTCCAACTACAATACAGTTCAGCTGGAAGCACAGCCAGCAGCGTTTCCAGAAGCATTCACTTCTCACATCCAAATCCATCCCGGTTTTCCTTTTGTCCTGCAAAATGCACATCTTGTCTGACTTTGAAGGAGCAGTCAGAGAGGGTTTTTAATCAAAGACAGCAAAACAAAGAGGATGAAGAGGACACATGGGGTACTAATACCTCTGGTTAAAGGGTGGGGAAAGGTGCAGTTTTAACTAGATCGTCTTTTTAGGACTTATTTCACCATTCTGATTTCACATGAGAAAAGATGATAGAAATTCAGTGGGCAGTTCAAAGGGAAAAAGACATATCCTAAATTCTTGGAGAACAGGAAACAATTTGGATATTTGAGTTGGAGAAAACTGGACATACGATTCTTCTCTGCCATGTATTAGCTATAGGATCCTGAAGAACTCATGTAACTTCCATGTCCATTTCCTCATCTGTGAAATTGAGGTAACACTAAGTACTAACAGGAGACGGGAGGAGAGGAGAGGGGAGGGGAGAGGCTGAGCACATGAAGGTTGAGATCACCACACCAGGGAACATTCAATAACTACGACAAATGTTCCTCCACTGCATTTTCCCCAACTCTCTTGCAACGTGACATCACTTTCTCCTAGAGACTATCACCCCACGGAGGATTTACAGCTATTTTACCTAATGAGTTCACATGGATAATATCACAAGGAGAACTTGGCCTCTTTCCTTCCTACAGAATTTCATGGAGGGCTATGCGTTGCTCTTATGGGTGGCTGCTGCTTGCAGAGGGGTCAAAGGGGCAAAGCATGTGAGAGACCCTGGTTTCCAGAAGGGACTAGGGAGGGAGCATGTGTCTGAAGCCTTGGTGAACTGGCTTAAATAGTGTCCCCCCAAATTTATGTCAGCTGGAACCTGTGAATGTGATCCTATTTGCAAACAGGGACTTTGCAGATGTAATCAAGCAGAGGTCATGCTGGATTGGGGTTGAGAGCTAATCCAATGTCCTTCTAAGAGGAAAATTTGGACACTGATACACATAGAGGGAAACGGCCATGGGATGGTGAAGGCAGAGACTGGAGCATGTTGCCACAAGCCAAGGAACACCAAGGATTGCCAGCAACCAACCAACACTAGAAAGGTCAAGGAAGACCTCTCCCCTAGAGCATTCGAAGAGCATTTGTGCCATTCTGACGTGCTGACTGAGGACTTCTAGCCTCCAGATTGTGAGAGAATAAATTTCTATCGCTTTAAGCCACTCAGTTCATGGTAATTTGTTACAGCAGCCTTAGGAAACAAATACACCTGGGGAGGGAGAAGTGTGCCCGGATCTGGTTCTGCTGTGGTCATGAGATTGCAGAGCAGAGGGTGTGGGGAGCTGAGAGACTTCACCTCTCAGCCAGTGAGCAAGAAAAACAATGTTGAGAACGCTGGGACTTGAAATTGTCAACTCCCATTCTACCAATAATGCATTTTAAAGAATATCTTCTGTTAATTTAATTCCTAATTGTAAGCCTCTATTGAGAACACAAGTGTGTCTGTAGGGACAGGGATGGGGAAAAGTGACAGATGCAATGGATGAAGACTCTAAAAGAGCTACCATTATTTCAGTACATACTATTGATAGGCTTATTGCATATTTTTTTTTATCCACAGAATCAGAGATGTAACAGCGAAAATCTCAATTATTTCACAATGGGAAAACCGAGACTTAGAAAGATTAATTAACATAGTCAACCTCACAAACAGCTGCTGAGTGACTGATCTGGGATTCCCACACAAAACACCTGATTGTAGCGATTACAGGTTGCTTTACCCCAGCAAGATGTTCCCAAGTTAATCACGTAGTAAGCAAAATATCCCACGTTCCTTTTTTAAAAAAAGGACATACTCTTGAATACTAAAGGATAGAAATATTTTATATTTAAACATGCTATAGTTACAAGTTCTTAACAATAAAGGTCAAAATAACTGAATAATTGAGAACTAGGAAGCATCCCATAATAAAAAATTAGGTAAGTTATACTGCTGGCTATCGGTGCTTCCAATAAAAACAGTATATAAAATCCAGATTTTCAAAAAGGATTATCTAGGGGATGATCACTTGTTAAAAAGCATTCATCTCGGGCTTCCCTGGTGGCGCGGTAGTTGGGGGTCCGCCTGCCGACGCAGGGGACGCGGGTTCGTGCCCCGGTCCGGGAGGATCCCGCGTGCAGCGGAGCGGCTGGGCCCGTGAGCCATGGCCGCTGGGCCTGCGCGTCCGACAGGCTCCGCAAAGGGAGAGGCCGCAACAGTGAGAGGCCGGCGTACCACAAAAAAAAAAAAAAAGCATTCATCTTCATTAAGCGGGTCTCAACAAATATGTAATGCTCATGATATATATAGGTGTGGTATAATTTTGCTATTTCAAAAAATTAATTGTATAAGCACATCCTCACTTTCAATTACTTTGTTTTAATATACTCAATGAATTGTTTAACTAAATTACCATAATTGACCTTCACATGAGCAAAACGTCAAGAAACACCTCTTGGCATGTGAATCTGCCTCTCAGCTACAAATGAATCACCTTTCTCTTCAACAAACAGGGCCTTTATACACAATTACTTTAACAATAGCCATCTATCATGAGTCCAAAAATGGCGTTTTGCCTATAACTAGATAATCAGTTCATTGACGATTGACTACAAAACACTTCTTGAGTCAAGTTTACCTTGGTATTTCGTATGTCAATATTCAATACATCAAAAGTGTTAGAAACAAAGTATATATTCATTTTTCCCATTCAATATGCTTAACTCCAGTGAATGAGGTTCACTTGGTTCATCTTTCCAGTCCTAGATCAAGTTTTGAGACAAGGCACATGGAGTTGGTTGACTAGCCAGGTCAGAGCTTCACTTATGAATCTTAGCAGAGGCCACCATAAAAATGGGGAAGGGTGGGCTTCTCTAATAAATATTAGGGGCTTGTGCCTGAAGTAGAGAACTGAATGCCTGATAGGAAAAAAAAAAAAAAAAACAGGCATCTTCCACAGTAAAGTTATTCTACATCCAATGTTTTTATTTTTAGTTCTCAACATCAGTCATATCAAAATTCACCTGAAAATCTTAGTAAAAAATACAAAAGCCCAGGCCCTGGCTCCTTCAATGACTCTAGGCCCCTGGGAACCCTGGGGGTACTTTATTAGCTCTCCCAGGTGCTTCTGATATGCCTGAGTATTTAAGAACCACTGGTCTATGCCATAAACTTGTAAGTTTCGGACCTGGCATTTGGTTCTAAGATGGTCCCAGAATTTAAAACTTTCAGAGCCCAAGGATCTTAATGGTATTTGTTGCATTCCAGTCCTTGCACTATTTGTATCAACCACCTGTCATCAATATCTTTTAATTCTGGAACCAAAATCTCCAGGCCCAAGGGTGTGAATGGTCAGTGAGTTTCCAGGTGATTCTGAGCAACAACCCCAGCCTGGGGACCAAGGTCAACATCAATGGAAACAAGTCATGTTGACAGGATGGTACTTTATCCCTGTGGTCTTCCTTTCCCAACCCCATGACCCCAGTCTACTCATGAGAAGAACATCAGATAAATCCCAGTGGAGGGATATTCTAAAAAATCCCTGACCTCAAAACTGTCAGGGTCATCAAAAATAAGGAGTCAGAAAAACTGCATAGCTCAGAGGAGCCTAAGGAGACATGACTATTAAATATAACATAGAATCCTAGATGGGATCCTGCAACAGAAAAACATTAGGAAAAATGTGAAGAAATCTGAATAAACTATAGACTTAAGTGAGTAATTATCAATATTGGTTCATTAACTGTGACAAATGTAATATAAGAATGTAAGATATTGATAATAGGGAAAATTGGGTGTGAGGCATACAGAAACTATACTATCTTCACAATTGTTCTTTAAATCTAAGTATTCTAAAATAAGAAGAAAATGCCAAAAAAATCAGTTACGATTAAAAAATTGACAGAAATAGATACATCTCTTAATGTTTTTTAATCTTAGAACATAATATACACATCTCCCGTCTTTTTACGGAAGAACACGCCATTGTGAGATCTGAGCCTTGGATCAGAAGGTCACGGTATCCTCACACATTATATGTAATGCATGGTGTGGGCTCTATGAGTTCACATTTCAGTTATTCGAAAATGGTGGGCGGATTAAAAAACAAAACCGTGAAATAGATTGAATGAAGACCAATTTCGGATTTTTATGATTTTTTTAACCATACTTCTTACTGCTTTCTCACACCCCCTAATCCAATGGCTATCTTTTCATTCTCACCTTCCAGCACTTACTGTAGCTTTCATTGAAACAACAGCTTTCACTTTGACCTTCCATTCCATTGGTTTACATGCTATTTAGCTAAATTACCAATTCATGGTAACACGAGGGGCACAAACAAGCCCTGGGGGGGAGAATCATAGGGTGCCTTGTACAGAGAGTGCCCAGAAACATGCTGATCTCAGTCTGCATATAACATGGGTTATCTACTGGCTTGTAACAGGGTGCTGACATGGGTTAGAACATTGGTAATGAGTCGGCAGACCTGGTAAGTCACTTAGATGGAGATCAGCTGTTATCACAGCTTCTCCTGGACTCAAAGTACCTATTCTTGGTTATATGAGAAGTTGCCAGTTGTTGATGTATAAATATCAAATGGTTTTTTCTTCTCCAGTAACTTCTACCTGCTGTGATTTGTCAATCTTTGCTTTTCTGCTGGGTGGCTGGTTTGCTTCAAGACAGCTCAGTCCAATTTATTAAATTTTCATTGACTTGGTTACTAAAACAGTCTTATTTCAGTTAATAGGACTTGATGCTTGTCAATTTTAAGACCCCAACATCATTCTCAAGTCAATCATCTATTTTCTACTGTACAGAGCGTGGAGGCTACATGCTGCAACTTCTCTCTGCTCTCTCTTCCTCTTCTAGGATTTGGGAAAGGTCAAGGCAGGATTTATTTTTTTAATGGGGCCTTCATGTGACTTTCCCCGTTGAGTGTGACGTCTCCTTTCTGGAAGGGGCCCCACCTGTATAGTTCCTGGAAAGACGAAGCTCTCCCATGCCACGTGAGAGCAGGTCAGACCAGAGCATCTGTTCTGGGCATCAGTAGACCCTGTAGAGGGACCAAGCCATCCAGATGACCCACCTGCAACCTTCAAGTCACATGCCTGAGAGCAGCGCACCACTGTGTCCCCTGGGAAGCCGGGGGCTCCCATCTCATCCACCTTCTGCAGCCCAATTCTGAGCCCCCGGGCACAGGTGGGACCCATCTTTCACACCACCCAGAAACCAAAAGTCAAAGCAATGCCAGCCAGCCATCACAACACTTCTTCCCGATGGTCAACTTCAGCAAGCCCGGGTGAGGGCGTGTCATTCTCCACTCGTGCTGGCATCGCCCACCTCTGTCAGTCACTGTCGTGACCTCGGGAAGGGAACACCCTCCAGGGTCCCAAGCCGCCCCTCCACCTGGGGGAGATGAGGAGGGACTGCCGCTGTGCACACCGCACTGGCCCCCAAAGGCCACCGTGACTCCTCCCGTTGCCACCCCCCGGGGAGTGTTGAGGCCTTGTTGACTGTTCTGTGAAATGGCACCTCTCATCACCCCTGAGTGAGAGCCCCCAGATGGCAAACCTCTGAAGGTAGAATGTGATTGACTCCATGGACCCCTCTCCCCAGTTCAGCGAAGAGAAGATCCCACCTAGCACGCCCAACCCCAGTCACACAGACGTTCTCTCACTGGCTCCTACAAGGAGAGGGACGGGGAGGTGGAGAGAGGCTGGCAGAGGTGCTTCCTTGGTGCAAGGAAGGTGGCACTGAAAGCTGAACCTGGAGATGCGGAGATGCTTAAAGCAGGCGGTGCCTTCCTTCTCTGTGACTTCCCCAAGGCCAGCCCTACAAGCAAACAGGGCAGTGACATCACCAGTGAGCCAAAGAGCCCATCAAGAGTTGGCCAGTCATTTCCCACTGAGGTGGAAGACAAGGAAAGCAAAGTACCTGGGGCCATGGATTTCTACAAGAATTCCTTTTTTTTTTTTAATGTTTGAATATTTAATTTACAATTTTTTTAAATCGAAGTATAGTTGATTTACAATGTTGTGTTATTCTGGTTACAGCAAAGTGACTCAGATATATATACGTATTCTTTTTTCACATTCTTTTCCATTATGGCTTATTACAGGATACTGAGTCTAGTTCCCTGTGCTACACAGTAGGTCCTTGTTGATAATTTTATATGTAACAGTATGTATATTTTAATCCCAAACTCCTAATTTATCCCTCCCCCACCCCCTTTCCCCTTTGGTAACCATAAGTTTGTTTTCTATGTCTCTGAGTCTCTGTTTCATAAATAAGTTCATTTGTATCATATTCAATATTTTAGACTCCACATATAAGTGATATCGTATGGTATTTGTCTTTCTGACTTACTTCACTTAGTATGATCATCTCTAGGTCCATCCATGTTGCTGCAAAGGGCGTTATTTCATTCTTTTTTATGGCTGAGTAACATGCCATTGTATATATCCTCATCTTCTTTTCCATTCAGCTGTCGATGGACACTTAGGTGGCTTCCATGTCTTGGCTAATGTAAATAGTGCTGCTATGAACACTGAGGTGCAATTATTTTTTCGAATTAGAGTTTTCTCCGGATATATGCCCATGAGTGGGACTGTTGGATCACATGGTAACTCTATTTTCAGTTTTTTAAGTAACCTCCACACTGTTTCCCATCGTGGCTGCACTAACTTACATTTCTACCAACAGTATAGGAGGGTTCCCTTTTCTCCAGCATTTGTTATTTGTAGACTTTTTCATGATGGCCATTCTGAACAGTGTGATACCAGTGTGATACCTCATTGTAGTTTTGATTTGCATGTCTCTAATAATTAGCAGTGTTAAGATCTTTTCATGTGCTTATTGGCCATCTGTATGTCTTCTTTGGAGAAATGTCTATCTAGGTCTTCTGCCCATTTTATGATTGGGTTGTTTGTTTTTCTGAAATTGAATTGTATTCTACAAGAGTTTCTTTAACCAATAAAGGGCTCTCCATTTCCTTCAAATTTAAATGTGATAACATCCTTAACATTTGTCCCAAGCCAACTACTTTATTTCCTTTTTATAGCCACTGCTTTACCTAAATACACAGATAAACTGTTTTCAAGACAGGTATGGAAAAGAACTATGTTAACATACATATGTTATTGCGGTCCCTAGGAGTTTTACAAATACTATCTCACTTAACCAAGCTGCTAAGATAGAGGACACTAATCCCATTTACAGAGGAGGGAGCTAAATACAACCCAGCTTGAGGTCCACCCAGCTGAATAAAAAAAGGCCATGCCTTTCCAATTTCATGCTGCCCTTTCTCACTGCATCATTCCAATCTATAAATTCCCTACCATGATCACTTCCCAAGTATCCAGAGTTTAATGGAAACACAACCAAGCGTTAAGGATTCTGAGGAATGCAGAGAAATGAACAGTACTGGGTCCTGCCCTCTGGGAGCTTACAATCAAAGGTTGAGGGTTCCTTTCCCCAAGGGCCTTGCTTTTGCTTGTTACTGCACTTCAATTGTCTTTTTGCAATAAGTTTTATAATTTAGAGAATACTTGATAAAACTGCAGGGTGCTTTGTGAACATAACCTATGTTAAGATAAGATTTTGAAATGAAGAGTAACATGCAAGGGGAAACGTCTGCTTTTCTCTGAAATATACTTAACAATTTACGCATTAGATAATTCACACAGGCTGACAACTGATTTATCACCAGTGCAAAAAAAATATTCACAATCTTTTCTCCTTTGAGTTTCTCCACACTGAATGACACTCACAATGTATCACAATGACCACATTTGATAACATGGCCATGTATTTGGTACCCATCATCTCTCTCTAATTTCTACACGTTGACTGGAATGTACTACTTTTAAATTACTGCTACAGTGGTTCTTAGACTTGTCTATACTTTGGGATTGTCTGGATTTAAATATATATTGATATTTATTGATATCAATATATATTTGATATATATATTGATATATCAATATCAGTATATTGATACCTAGGTCCTTATCCCAAGAGATTCTGATGAAATTGAGCTGGGGTGAATACTGGATTTGGAGAGGTAACTTTAATACGTACCACTGTTTGAAAGCGACTGCTCTACTAAATGCTACGTATGAAAAAAAGTATCTTTTGTAAACTTACGATATTTAGAATTTGCTTTTAAGGAATAAGATTGAAGACTAACCCTATGTCATCCTCTAACAAGGCAACAACATGGCTAAGGTAGACCCATCGTCTAGGCTCCATCCAAGCAAATCCTGTGTCAACACGGCGGCATAAAAGCAAGTCTACATATATGTATGTTTTTCTTTTAAAACTTCACCCTTTGTTATCTACTGCTGGAATATTTTAATAATGGTCGCATATCACTACCAAAAATTTATTTCAAGCAGCATGCCCAAAAGAATCATTGGCTTGGGCCTAATTTAACCTTTTTCAGCTTTGAACTATCTAGGTTCACCATGAAATGCACAATATCTTTCACATATTTCATTATCATATTACTTTATGATATAAGAATTTTATTTCTCTTCTACATGTTGATCTCTCTTGTGATTATAAAACAATTCCCCAACATCTATGATGTGAATACTTTAGGAAGCTGAGTAAATTGCACTCATGTTTAGTGCTCAGGTTTAGAACCAAAGAAGAGACTGATGCAAGATTCAGGCAAATGTACAGAGAAAATTCACCTCCAGTGCTGGTCTAGTGGACTTTGGTGAATGCGGTTTATAGCTGTGGCTCAGAAAGAATTCTAATACTGAAGCATGTACATAGCTAGACGGACTGAGGGTGACTTTGGCCAACTTAACCAATTAAGAAGCAGGGCAATGGAGAGGCAGATCCCAAAGAGAAAAGAAGGGTGGGATCATACCTGCCAGTTTGCAGGCTCCGCAGCTCCCAAGGGGACAGGAGTGACACAGTTGCTGAGAAAAGTTGCGATGATTCCTCTAGTTGGTGTGCCTCCACGT
This sequence comes from Physeter macrocephalus, assembly GCF_002837175.3. Taxonomy (NCBI): domain Eukaryota; kingdom Metazoa; phylum Chordata; class Mammalia; order Artiodactyla; family Physeteridae; genus Physeter; species Physeter macrocephalus. Next base: position 25,872,741 of record NC_041221.1, read on the forward strand.
GGCAAGAGAGAGCTGGGCAAAAGAAGCTCCTCCCCCTTTGCATACACACATGGAATTACCGGTAGACAAGCAGACCCAGTCATGATGTCCACTACTAACTGCCAAACAGGCAGCACTATTTCATCCTGGCAGGGCTTCCCATTTGCCACCTACAATTATGTCACCTGCTCTATTTCTAAAAAAGACATTACTCTGCTCCACTGCTCAGGGAATTCCTAGTTTCCTTCCCAAGGCCACCAGGGGTAGCTAAGGCCCTGAGCACCCAAGCGGTAGTCTCATTCCCCAGGACTTCATGGGTGATGGCTCTCCGTGGTGCCCTGGGTGAGAGAACACTCACACAGAAGCTAGGAGAGTCAGGGAAGAGCCCTGTAAACCCACTTACACAGCCAGGGCATGGCAACCACGTTCAGTAGACACTGTACCCACAGTTGTGGCTGCAAAACATAGTAGAACAAAAACAACAACAGTTCACAAAAACCACTAGAGATAAGTAGACTTTCTGCTGGGATGAGTGAACGAATACGATGTTGATAACAGTAAAATGTATTGGTGCCTTGGTGGCAATGACATAAGCTATGGCAAAGTGACAACAATTGTTGACATACTGGAAAACATGCAAGCCATCAAACAAATGTTCATGGAAGTCAAGTGGACAATGGAAAATAAGAGAAATTTTAAATGTGGCACATTTAAAATTTTTGCGAAAATAACGATTTTAAGTGCTTAATAAATGATAATAATACAGGTTCTATCATATACTAGTAACTCAAAGAATGCCAGTAATAACTGAATTTGGGAGGTTTTTCTTGGGAAAGGGGAGATGGGAGGCAGAATTCTAAAATGACCCCTAATACCTCTGCCGTGGTGTTATGCCCTCCTCTTCAGTGTGGGCAAGACTTGTAAATATGATGGATGTCCAGTGGTTAGGCTACATTATATGGCAAAAATGAATGGATGTGTTTTTTTTCAGGTAGAGTCAAGGTCCTTTAATCAATTGACTTCCAGTTAATCAAAAGGGAGAGTGCCCTGGTGGGCCTGACCTAATCAGGTGAGCTCTTTTAAAGCAGGTCTAGAGATAAAAAACTTGAAGCCACAGACTATCTTTTTCTGTTATCAGCTATGAACAGGCAAGCCCCATGACTTCTACAGCCAAAAGGAAATGAATTCTGCCAACAACCTGAAAGAATGTGGAAGTGCATCATTCCCTAGTCGAGCCTGCAGGTGAGACTGCAGCTTGGCCAGTGCCTTGATTTCAGCCTGGCAGTGTGCTGAGCTAAGGACCAGCTAAGCCACGGCTGGACCTCTGACCTACAGACACTGTGTGAGATAACAGATGGGTGTTGTTTTCAGCCACTAACTTTGTGGTAATTTGTTATGCAGCAACAGATAATACAGGCACAATTTGTGCCATACTTTTCTTCTAATGTGCATGCAAATTACATGACTACATGTATGTCTATCTTGCTTATATGTGCACACAAAGTAAAAACCAAAAATTCTTGATTACAGTCGTTTATCTAATTGCAACATTTATGCATAGTTGTTTTCCTCTCAACAAAACATGAGTTACAGTGTATACTGAGAATTACAACACACTGAAACATAATTAATGTATCCCAATATCATAATACTTACATATACCTAGTAAAAGATTATGATAATTTGTGGGTCAAAAATAGTCACTAACAATTTTGTAAGCCATCTGGTTAGAAGTAGGACAGGTAGATTTTTTAAAGAAATATAACAAATAATGATGGCTGAAGTAAAGAAAGATTAATCAGTGTGTTTAACAAGATAACCATTTTAAAATACTTTACAGTACCTTGAACACCTTAACATAAAATATTAAAAGCTAATTTAAAAAATTAAGCTCCAGTTTAAAGTGAACAAAATACAAATTGGTTGCTTAATGCATGTTCTATCAAAATAAATCTATACTGTTTAACACAGTTGAAAGAAGTGGAATGAAAATACTCCAATCACATATTGTTAACAGAGAAAAAATGGAAACTGCAAAATAGAAAATATAATAGTATCCCAAACTTGCAGGTTATACAGTGAAAACAGACAAATGAACCTTAGCAACTAGTGTCAGCATTTATCTCGCAGAAGAATGTGCCTTGATTGAATTTTGGAGATGGGCTGTCAGCATCTTCCCCAACGTTTTCAAGAGGGGAAGAGAATTCCTCCCCCAGCTCCTCCCCCATAGCAGAAGTAGTGACATACTGGTAAGACCAGGATATGGTGTTTGGACTTGAGCCCCCTTCCTGAATCTCAGCTCCCAGGCCAGGCCTGAAGGGGAACTGTCCCCGAAGCCTCTCGAGCTGGACAGTGTTCTGGGCAGCATGGATGGCTGTCCCGCTGCTGTCTCCTTTAGCAGCTGTGCTCCCTGGAGCACCTCCGTGTACCCAGCTAGGGGCTGCACGCCTGGCCACCTCCCCCTGCTGAAATGCTGATGAGCACCAGGTCGGAGCCCTGGGCGCCAGGACAGCTCCCGGACCCCAGGGGATGCTGCTTCCTCCTCTATCATCACGAGCCGCTTCTACAACTGTCATAATTGTATTTTAGAAAAGTGTTAAGACAGCCCTCTCAGAAGGGAATTCTTCAATTTGCATATTTCCTTGAGACTGCTTTCTGTTACTCTATTAATGTATTAATTAATACTTTTTAAAGTGATGTAGCTTCCCAGGGTGCTCTCTGTTCGATAAATCATTGCAGTGGTTATAAATAAAGCATTACACCTTAAGTCCCTCAATACCCAGGACAGAAAAGTAAATGCTACTGATTTTCCAGAGAAGTGTTATGAAAATTAACTGATGTTGGAAATTCACTTCTTTCCTTAAATTAGAAAAGGCTGGAGCAAGATACAGATAAAACATTTTCAGGTGTTAGACAAAACAAAAATGAAATGACAAAGATGATGTGAAACTATCCTAGGATCATTAAAGCAAATCAGTTTATTTTGGACGAAAGAAACTGAACTGAAGTAAAAAATGAATAACTCTTCTTTGAAATCTCTCTCCTTCTAAGTTTGGCACTTTTTCCTTAATAACTCTCACGAATAAACGTTTATCTTCAATGGTCCAAAGTTTTCACGTTAGGCTAACTAATATACTGAGCTTGTGATTCCAGGTGATATTTTAGGGTTTACCCACATTTTCATTTTATTATTGCCCAAGAGTTTCCTTTTTTTCTAAGTATGAGAATGGACTCGTACGCCAGCAGTCAGATCATGAAAATTCCAGAGGAAGGGACTCTTTACCTTCTCAATGCTTGGCTGCCACAAAGATGCGAAATTGGTTAAACTATAAAGTCATAGCAACAACTTATATGTGCTCCAGAGCTAAAGTCAGCTCTCCATCTGTGACATGTTATGGATAGAATTATCCCACCCCAACGCAGAATTTCTGGACTGCACTCCAGTGGTCAGGTTATTAAAGACACAAAATTTTTGTAAAGGCAAGTCTTCAGTACTACTGATAAATTTTCTTCACTTAAACAGTGGTATCTTTATATACTCTTCTGCTTAAATAGAGCTAAGCAAAATTATTATGCATATGTACACCTAGATTGAAAAGTCTGTTCATAATCAAGACCTATAAGATATTTCTAACTATGTTACAACTCAGAAAACGATCTGAGAGTGAACATAAATCACAGATAAAATTAATGCAGCAATATTAACAATCATAATTCATGATTTATTAAACACTGTATTTTAGCCACTCTTCTAGGGAATCACATATACGCCACCATAGCTACACCGTGAAATAGGTTCTCCAGTTATGACTATTCTGATCACATCTGCAATCGATCTAGTTATGTAGAGCACTTATAAAGTTTACTTTTTATTTCTTAGTAAGCTGAATTGGGAGTATTTAAGATTTTTAATTAACAGAAAGGATTACTGAAACTTCATTTGAAATTTTTGGCTGTTTATATTAGAAATTATTGAATTTTGCACAATTTCCCATCACTTAATAATGGGCTCTCAGCGTGTGTACGTGTGAGTGTGCATGCCTGACTCTAGTTTTGCGATGAGTTAGGAAGGATTATTTCTATGAAGATTACTTTATACAGCTATCTTTGGAGTTTCAATAAGAAAGATGAAAGTGAATCCTAAAATACGGTTGCATTTTGTTGGGAGAATATTTCTACTTCCTGCTGAGACCAGGTCCCATTTTTTTTTTTTTTTTTTTTTTTGCGGTACGCGGGCCTCCCTCTGTTGTGGCCTCTCCCGTTGCGGAGCACAGGCTCCGGACGCGCAGGCTCAGCGGCCATGGCTCACGGGCCCAGCCGCTCCGCCGCATGTGGGATCTTCCCGGACCGGGGCACGAACCCGTGTCCTCTGCATCGGCAGGCGGACTCTCAACCACTGCGCCACCAGGGAAGCCCCCAGGTCCCATTTCTAATGCACTTTTATATGGACGTATAAAGAAATGAACATGTATTGACAGGGCTCTAGAAATTAATGCCTGATTTCCCAACAAATACACAGCTGATACTCATCTGTAGAACACTGCTCGCTTGGAGTTTACTGTTTGCAGAAGACACTGAAAATCCAATTATGTTCCTCTTGTTCAAACCCAAATTAAAGGTATTTTCAGGAGATTTTAAACTAAAGTCATTACCTGATGGCCACATCTAATTTTTAACCCTGGTTGGTTTTGCTCTGTTTGATTATCCACCTTTTCAGTCAATTTAAATTTTAAATAACTTAGCATGGTATTCAAGACTTTCATGATCCGGCTATTAATGTTATCCCTGCACATTAAATCAGACTAATAACTTTATGCTCAAGTCAGTGCTGAGGACCCTTAGTACTCTGCTCAAATCCATAAGAGCGCTGCCTTCAACTCCAGCAAAGACCAAGGCCTGGAAACAACTAACTAACTTAAGAATACCATGGATACATGCTGAAACAGATAAACTATAGTGTAGGAAGTCTGCAATATCAAAAGAGCATTAAATACAGACAACCTCTAGACAAGCTTCTCGGCCCCTCAGAATTAACTAACCTTATAAAAACTCCAGTGCCTGGGCCCACTTGAAGTTTCCGATTCAGTAGTGCCAGGGTTGGGTCCCAGAGAAGTCTGATGCACAGCCAGGGCTGAGAACCACAACTTTATAATGCAATGATAAAAACTGCCTAAAACCAGGAGATTTCATCCGCTGCGGACCAGCTTTCTACCAGCAGAGCAAACTGCGGTAATTTCCTCTCAAAACTATACCGTTTTTCACTCTCCTGTCTTTGTATGCTCCTAGAATGCCCTGTTTCCAACTGGCCAATCCTACTTCTCCTGGAAGCTTTCCTTGATGTCTTTCTCCTCCCAGATGGTCACATAAGCCATATGGTCCCAGACTCGCCCCACGACTATGTATACTGCTGTTGTATTAACCGTTTCCTCCTTAGGTTGCCGGTTCTTTGAGGGAAGGAATTATATTTTGTTCATCTCAAGTACACCCGTTTGTGTTGGCTGAAAATTTGAATGAAAGAAATAAACTTCATAAAAAATATTATTGCACCTGACAGCACATGCATGTGACAGCAAATGTGCTGAAGCCCTGGCCGGTGACCATGGTTGCTGCGAATCAGTTCCTTGAACCGGGCTTATGCACAAGACAGTGATGATCTTTCCACAACTTCCATAAAATCAGCCAAAGTGAGAGAGACATGGGTGGGACAGGCAGGAAAAGGAAAAGGAAGCTTTTGGAAGACAATACAGAATTATTAGAAATTAGCAATGAAGAGAACAGCAGAGAGAGAGCTGAACAGCAGAGACTGAGTGCTCCTTTCTGCACATGCTTGATCAATTTCACTTGTAATTGACTAAAGTTAACTATTATTCATTATTATTGAGGTATATTTTATTGAACTTGAGGTAGTAATTTTTTATTTCCACTCCTGTCACCCAGTCGTTTAGTTATTCCATGTTAATAGCTTTGAACAAATGGGTCCAAATTCCAAATAAAATTGTATGTTTGAATAACCAAAAATGTTTAGAACGTTTATTTTTCAGGGTTTGTGAAGTGAGCGAATACGAAAAAAAATACATGATGGCTTACATGATTTTAGCAACAAGATCATGTAACGATTAATCAAACATTCCAAGTCCCTTCAAACATTCAAAATGCTCTTTCCAGAGCAATGACACACTTATAAAAGCACTTAGCCTACTCTTCACTTTTTAAGGGCCACTTTTAAATATCCACTTTTTAAATGTGTTTTCTTTTCAAATATGTAGTATATTTCTGACATCCACCTGTCATCACAGAACAATTCAGGAAAACTTGAAACCTTTTCCTTTGGGAAATGTGAAGGTTGCAACTTTTCCCATCAGTGATCATTTAACCTGTGAACCTCGAATACAAATTTTTTTTTACCCTCACTAGCCATTACAAAGTATCATCAAGTTTCTGTGATATTAAAAGAACATGTTCCATTAACCTTTTAAACTGAATAAACTGAAGACAATGAAAAATCACAGAGGTACATTGTTGCACGGTGGAATATCAACTCTTCCCTCAGTTTATCATGGGTACTACAAATAGCAGACAACCATCTGAGGTACAGGACCAAGGCCCCTTTGTTATCCCATTATTAAAACTTATAAAACTCAATGTTTTTTCTTGTTTCAGGATATAAAAACTGCATATTTAAGCAGAATATCTAATGTATTCTCCAAGAGCCCAAGGTGTACTGTATGGTTTGGGCATACCCCAATTTGGAGACCATGCCAGACATGGCCCACTTGGCGATGGTGAATTCTATTTGGTCTACGCTCGGCTAGTCACTCTCGGGAAGACCTTTTGTTGTTGTTCGTTTTAATGTACATACATAACATGTAATACTTGCTCCTTCGTAACAAATGGCATCATTTGGGGTAAGACTCAAGTCTTACCTGAACCACTTGCATAAATGGCTACTCTTCACATCCTGTTCTATAGCTTGCATTGTGGAAACAATATGACTTGGCATAGCAAGACTTACAGATCTATCCCATATTTGCTTAATTATAGCCTATAGTGTTCCACTGCATGGCTGGCTCTGTCATCCCTTATTACTTCCCTAATAACGGCCCTAATCCTGCTTGTCAAATTTTGGCATTTGGATCACCTGGAGGACCTGCTGAACCATTAATTGCTGATTGGGTATATACCCAGGGTGGGGCTGGAAACTCTGCATTTTTGATATTTTATCCCAAGCGGTGCTGATGCTGCCAGAATGGGGATACACTTTAAGAATCACTGATCCAGGAAAGAGACAAAGATGCAGAATTGCCGGAGCATGAGTGATGCAGATGTCAAATTTAACATAATCTTGCCAAAGTGCCCTCCCAAGCAGTTGCTCTTCAGCTTGAGTCCCAGAGTTCTCACACCTTTCGCTAATCATTATACTACCCAACATTAATTACCATCAACTCGATGGGTGAAAACTGTATTTCCTTCTAATTTGCACTTTCAGAGTGCAAGCAAGGTTGAGCGTCTCTTCTCATGTGCATTGTCCATCTCTGTTTCCTTTCTATTAGTGTATGTGACTTTTGAAAATTCATTCATGGGAGTTCTTTACATATTCATGGTCTTCATTCTTTGCTTTTATAAGTGTGTATTCCCATCAGTCCCTTGGCTTTTTTGTATTAAGAATTAATTTTTTAGAGAGGTTTAAGGTTCACAGCAAAAGTGAGGGAAAAGTACAGAGATTTCCAATATCACCCACCCAACACATGCAGAGTCTCCCGCATTACAACATCCTCCACCAAAGCACTGCATTCGTTACAACAGATGAATCCACACTGACGCATCGTAATCAGCCAATGTCCATAGTTTACCTTATGGCTTAGTCTCCATGTTACACATTCTCTGCGTTTGGACAAATATATTATTATATGTATCCATTATTACGGTATCACACAGAGGATTTTCCCTGCCCTGAGAATCCTCTGTGGTCCACCTACTCATCCCTCCCTCCCCCAACCCCTAGCAAGCACTGATCTTTTTACTGTCTCCATGGTTCTGCCTTTTCCAGGACATCAAGTTGAAATCATACAGTACAGCTTTTTCAGATTGGCTTCTTTCACGTAGTAATATGCATTTAAGTTTCCTCCATGTCTTTTTATGGCTTGATAGGTCATTTCTTTTCAGTGTTGAATAATATTCCATTGTCTGGCTGTACCATAATTAATTTACCCATTCACCTACTGAAGGACATCTTGGTTACTTCCAAGTTTTGGCAATTATGGATACAGATGCATATTTCCATGTGCAGGTTTTTGTGTGGAGCTGTTTTCAACTCCTTTGGGTAAACACCAAGGAGCACCTGCTGGATCATATGGTATGTTTAGTTTTGTAAGAAACTGATAAACTATCTTCCAAAGTGACTGCACCAGTTTGCATTCCCTTCAGCAATGAGAGAGAGTTCCTGCTACACCACAGCTTCACCAAAATTTGGTGTCACCAGTATTTTGTATTTTGGCCATTCTAATAGATGAGTCATGGTATCTCGCTATTGTTTCAATTTGCATGTCCCTTGACTTTTAACCTTAGTTATGAAGACATTTTTCTTCTCTCTCCATAAGATTTAAGGATCGACATGGTTACATTTCTCAGTCCTTAATTGTGTTGTCCATTTCATGTTTATTGACCATAAGGACATTAAATATGCAACGTTAATAGACATTTCCATGACTTTACCTATTATTTTATTCTCTTAAAACAGGCCTTTACCCAGAATTTATGTTTTTTTATAGTGTGCAGACAGAAATCTAGTTTTACTTCATTTTTCCATACAGAGAGCCAATGATACCTCATTCGGGCAAGAGCACTGATTGAAACAGTCTCGTCTTTCTCTCCCTCCCATATATGATATTGTTACATATATAGAAGTCTATTTCTAGTCTTTATATTATTGTTTTAAGGACTTAACGAGGTAATTCATGTAAAAAAATAGTGCCTGTACTTTGTCTTATTATCATTATGACTATTTTTTAATTGTCTTGGATTGTTTTATTCATTTTTATTTACATGTGATTTTTTGGATCAATTTTTTCCCACTTCTGAAAAATCTTGGAGTTTTCAAATGGGGGCGCATTAAATTTGTATACTAGAAAGAATTCTCTCTTTTATATGCAAGGATTCTAGAGTGAGTCTTGTCATTCATGAATCTGATACATATCCTCCTTCTCCTCTGGTCTTTGTTATGGACTTTTATGAAATTTAATATTTTTCTCCCAATAAGTTTTGCATGTTTTTGTGAGGATTTTACCTATATCTTATGCTTTTATTATTTTTGTAGAAGGGCCTTCATACCATTTTACATGTTCTAGTTATTTATGGCTGGTATGCAGGAAAACTATTGATTTTTTTGTGCTTTGAGATTGGATCTGGATAGCATAATGGACTCACTTTATTAGTGATAATAGCTTGTTAGTTATTCCCTTGCGTCTTCTAGGTACATGACTGTGACTTCTACGAATACGATGGCCTGTCTCTTGCTTCCCCATCCTTTTAACCCTTATGTTTAAGATTGCCTAATATCTCAAGTATAATGCTGAATATTACAGGTGATAGAAGGCATAATATTCCATATTTTTATGGAAGTACTTCTACTGTACTCCTAAATATGATATTTCTGACTGTTAACTCCTCAAGCAGTTAAAAGACCTTCCTGTCTACGTTATTCTCCTAAAATAATTATTTTTTCATTGTGACAGGGTATTATACTTTATCAAATGCATGTTAGGCATCTGTGGACATGGCCACAGGCTTATCTTCTGATTCATAGTAATATGATAGGTTTCATTATTTAGTTTTCTAATATTGAGCTATCCTTGCATATCTGAAATAAAACTCAATTTGCTATGATCCTTTCACATTGATATGACTGAATTTTATTTCAGGTTTGTGCTCCAATGCTTAAAAGTGAAGTTGAGCTGTAATTTCACTTATAATTATAATTTATTATAGATAATAATTTACATATAATAATTTATATAATTTATTATAGATAATAATTTATCATTATAATTTCACCCACTTCTGGTTTGGGTATTGGGGTCCTGTATTGCCTATACAACAGTAAATTTCTCTGAAATAACCTTCCCTTGGTTAATCAACTCGAATTACATTGTGTCACCGGTTTGACACCCTTTCCGTTTCCCTGACCCAGATTACGTTTCACCCACTTAGTGCCCACCAGATGCTTATCACTGCTTGTTCAAAGAGCACTTAAATAAGCCCTCTGGGTTGAGGGCAGTGTCATACAGTTGCAGGATAAGCACCAACTTTTGAGTCAGATCTGATGTGGCCCAGGATTATTGTGTGAGATGAGACCCGCTTCTCCTCTGTGAAATGAGTATACCTACCTGCCTGCTGCTGAAAGCACTGAATAAGTTAATCCTCACAGAGTATCCGGTATATACAGGATTTTCTATAAATAGTGACTGTGCTGATTTTCCTCGACCAACAGGGACATAAGCATTTGTTTCTCTGGATATGTCAGCCTTCGCATGTCAAGTGATGCACGGGGTTTACACAGGAAATGCACAAATATCACTCATAAAAGCGACGTTCGAGTTAAATCGTGTCCCCCAGGATGACGTGTTGAGGGGCATCCCACCTGCAGTGACTGTGACTGTTACCTTATTCGGAAAGAGAACCTTTGCAGATGTCAAGAGTTAGGATGAGGTCACACTGCAGTAAGGCGGGCTCTTAATCCAATATGACAGGTACGCTTATAAAAAGAAGGAAGATGAAGTGAAGACAACAGCACACCGGGAGAACGCCAGGTGACGAAGAGAGGCAGAGACTACTGGAATGATGCATCTACAAGCAAAGGAACACCTGGGTCTATCAGAAGCTGGAAGAGCCAAGGAAGGGTCCTCCTCTAGAAGCTTTGGAGGGAGTGTGTCTCTGCCCACACCTTGATTTCACTTTCCTAGCCTCCAGAAGTCTAAGATAATAAATTTCTGTGGTTCAAGCCACCCATTTGGAGTTACTGTGTTATGGCAGCCCTAGGAGTATCTTGTGGATCAGAACCAGGGAATGGCTGGAGTTTCGGGTTGTCAAAGGAATAAACCAAGAGGAACATGGTCCAGCACCGGTAACAAAAAAGTGTTGATATTAAGTCAAATGTTATTCGAGCTAGGATCAAAATAGGAACATGTTCTGAACCGCGCACCAAGCAGAACACAAGTGGACATGGCTAGAAGGGGGCAAAGAATATGGCCATTTATCATAATGGTGATCTGGGGTAAAGAGTTACCAAAGTCATATCAGATACTCATTAATTCATTGGGTAATGGCTACAGTGTTAATTGCCAGGATATATTTGATAATGTGTCCAGTAAATGTTGCCATAAAGCACCCTTTCTTGCGGGCACAGTAACACTAAACAAGTCATAATCCCCAATGTAATTTTGCCAGGAAAGCGGTTCACGAAAAAGCATCTTGGGCACTGAGACTCTTTCTTGCCCGGTAACTCACATTTGTCCCATCCATTCATTCCTGCTAAAACCTGAGCTCTGTACCTTTCTTGGACCGTGCCAATCTCAACCTTCAGAATTTCATCTTCCTCATCATTCCCTACTTCCTGACTCATGACTAAGGCTACATGGATCATTACTCTATCTGATCAGATAGTCTAGGCATGCAAAATGTAGTCATGCTGGTTTCACTCCGGTCAAACAAGATCAAAGATGTGGATACCATGCCAAGAAAGTGGGTGACTGCATTTAACGCTCTACAAATAGAATTAATTGACTTGCTCTCCAAGTCATATGATGGAGCTATTCTAAATCTGGGAACAAAACCAGGATTTCTCACCACCAATTCTCTTTTCTCTTTTCCAGACCATGCAGTCTAAAAGTTTTTATTCTCCGATGATCATCAATTTAAATGAGAGACCTCCTGCCAAACTCAATGCTCTAATTGCATAGTTAGGAAGGACAGATAATAATTATTGCAATGTTCTACCCTCAAAAATTGTTGAGCAATGCTGACTGATATAGATACTAAGATCCAATTTTCTTTATAACATATATGCACATATCTTTCCATTGTCTGAATGTGTAGATATTAAAAATCTATCATTGATCATTATTAGCCCAAATGTATGACTATCAAATTAGCTGTGATGCTTATGTTTTACTTTCCACTTCCAAATAATTCAGAAATAATGGTTAACTGAAAGAATACACGAATATTTTATTATCACATGGCCTGCTACTATAAGAGAGAGAAAAAGTCCTGAGACACTTCTTCCCTGCCTCCTTTTGTGTGAGCATGAAAGCTTTCAGAAATTTAAATATGATTACAGCAGGGGTCTAAGAGGAAGTATATCAAGGCCAATGAATTGAGCGTTCAAGATATTATTCATGCTTGACATGGCTTCTTATAAAAGTCTCACTTCTTGTTGCCTGGAATTTTGCTTATTCTTTCTTTTAATTATCAAATTCCATGGTTACTTCCACCAGCAAAACAGCAATGTCCTCTTAAAAGAAAAATCTTCTAGCAGTGCACAGTGCTTCTATTCTGCTTTCCATTTCCTCATTCCCTAAGGAAGCCTTCCTTGCCAAATCCCATTCACAGCCCATAAACTCTTGCCAGCAAAGACTGGAAATGATAAACTAACTCAGGGATAAAATGCATAAGATACATTTATTTAGGAAAAAAAAAAAGTCCACATTTGCATAACTCTTTAATACATATGATGATTACCCCTTGAGGCCCATTAAGAAAAATTATAAATGCTTTGGATAGTTAAAAATTATCTTATGCAATCAATATATTTTTCTCCACACAAGCATTATTGATATAAATTTCCAGACACAGAGAATTAAATATTTTGTCACTTATTGTTTTATTAGTTTATGGGGGACTCCCCAGTCCTCACTCTAAACATACACTCTTCACATAGATCCATCAAAATCCATTTTTCCAGGGCCCTACATCTGATTTCCCCCATATTATCTGGTCCTCTCAGTCTTCCCTTTCCCATCGAAGGGCAATTCTATTCTTCTAGTTGCCTCATTTTTGACTCTCTATTTTCACATACAGTATTGGTTATGGGTGAAACTGTGTCCTTCCCCAAATTCATAGGTTCAGGTCCTAACCCCCAATATCTCAGAATGTGAGCTTATTTGGAAATAGGGTCATTGTAGATGTAATTAACAGGAGGTCGTATTGGAGTAGGGTGAGCCCCCCAATCCAATATGATCCTTATGAAAAGGGGAAACTGGACACAGACACACACAGCGAGGATGCCATGTGAACACTGCAGTTATGCTGCCACCAGCCAAGGAACTACCAGAAGCTGGGAGAAGAGCCTGGAACAGACCCTTCTCTATTGCTTTCAGAGAGAGCAGTGCCCTGCTGACACCTTGATTTCAGACTTCTGGCTTCCAAAACCGTAAGAAAATAAACTTCTGTTGTCTGAAGCCACCTAGTGTGTGGTACGTTGTTACAGCATCCCTGGCAAACTAACAGAGTATCCAATCCATCAGCCAACCCTATTGTCTCTCTGTACCTATACAATTACTCGCAAATGTTTCCCTTCTCACACTGGGGCTATTCCTAGGTTTTTCTTCCCACAAGCAAGTTTTCGTTGAAATAGTGTTAGTTTCACCTTGACTCCAATACTCATGGCGTAAAATTATTTTAAATTGACTGATAAGAAATATGGGAAAAGGTATGAAGCTCGATGGTTTGTCGTTTCCTCCACCCTCTCTGGCTGATCGCGGGGAAGCCTGTCCACATGCTACAGGTCAACACACCAGGCAATCCCACCTGGGGTCCAGGTAGAGATTCTCTTCATCTTTATTCTCAGTCAAGCTTCCAATATTAATTCTGTTTCCCAAAGCGTTTTTCTTCTGGAAAAGGGATGAGCAAAAACGCCAACTGAAGTCCTCAAAATTACTAAGCACTATCATTTCTCACCGTATTTTAATACATCCATTGGGTTTACGGTTTTTCAATCAGTCCATTGAAAATGCAGTAACCGAGCTAAACTTAGAAAAAATAGTCTGTGAACCTGAAATGCAACAGCTACTGATACGAGGCGCTATGTAATTAGGTGCTAAATTGCGCAGACAGATGTTCCATGCTGGAAGAGATCAGAGGAGGCTTACTCAGATCAATGAGAGGACTGGAGTCTTGCTGTGTGTGTCTCTCTCTTTGGTTTGCCTTGTCATCTGTACACTCATCTCTGTTTGAGATATTTTTTAAGTTTTTAGAATTAATTTACAATATGAAAGCGTGCTTAAACATCTTTGTCCACGAGGAATGCTGATTTTCCAACAGAATTGAAAGACAATAACTTGTAAAGCAGTAGGAAGAGCAAGAATTATAAACACCAGTCAGTTACAAAATTAGATTTTGGACCTCCTTTTCTCCAGTGTATGAATGATTGACGGGAAGTGAAATGAATGCTTATTAGGACCCAAGCAGATGAGTTTTCCCCATTTGCGTGGCTCCAAGTCTTCCTGGGTAAAAGGAATGTTTCCTTGGATGCTCTTTTGCATCTGTAATGGTTTAAACTTTTGTATTCATTATTACTAGGCCCAACAGAGGAAAACTCATGTTATAAGCCCCATAGAAAACAAATTTACTATTATTGTTTTCCAAATACTACTGTATTTGTACTCACCAGCCTCATGTTTTCTCACGTATTTTTGACTTCTCTCTTTTCACAACATCATGCAATGAGGTGAAAAAACAATAAATTAAAATATGCTTCAGAGATGATAAATATCCATTTATTTATGCATTAACTCATTCAATTTTGAAACAAACACAGAGTGAGCCTACCACGCTAGACAATTCACGAAGGGCTGTGAACCCAGTGGCACCCAGGTAAACTTTAGTGCCCACCACTGTGGGGAGTGAGGCAGAGGTAGCAGAGGCCAAGTTCACCTTCGTCTATAAGGTCAAAGAGGGTGTCTGGAGGAAGAGACACCTAAGCGGAGCACTGAACAAAGAAAGAGGAGTCACCAAACCAACAGGTGAGGGTAAAACCCACAAAGAAATTACAGTCTGAAAGCAAGATTTACCACGCTTTAAGGAGATGCGATTTTATCCTGTGAGTAATGAGAACCCACTGAGCAGTTTTCCCTGAAGAGAACTGACAAGGTCAAGTGGGATTTAGGGCTCGTGACCCTAGATTTAATGGGTCTCTCAAAGGCAAGGGTGAAACTAGAGGATGGAGACCAGCTAGGAGGTGGCTACCAGATCTAGATTCAAAGTGGAACAGCAGGGGTAGAAGAAAAGCAAGGGGGATGGAAAGAACCAGACTGATCTGAGACGGATTCAGAACGTGGAAGGCAAGACAGCAGTGGCTGGTGGCACATGACAGCTGAAGAGGAAGGAGGCCAAGATGTCTCAGGAAGGAAAATGCAATTTCTTAACATGCAAAATGTTATTCCTTTACAGGAAGGAACAATTCAGCATGGAATGTCTGACATTTCTACCTCACCTTTTAGATTTTCACTGCTGATGGAAAATTTGTACCACAGCCTCTGTGGCTTCCAACACCACAAAGTTATTACCTTACAGCTCTTTAGGGCAGAAGGCCAGCACAGGTCTCAGCAGGCTACATCAAGGGGCCAACAAAGCTGCATTGTTTTCTGGAAGCTCTGGGGAGAATCTGGTCCCCTGCCTTTGCCAGCTCCTAGAGGCTGCCCACATTCCTTGGTTCCCGGCCCCTCCCTTTACCTTCAAAGCCCGCCAGGGCAGGTAGTGTCCTCCTCTGTATCTTCCAGTCACCTCTCCCTTGGACCACAGCCAGGACAAGTTCTCATCTTCAGACCCACCAGGTCATTCAGGTTCATCGCCCCCTCTCAAGGTCAGCTGCTTCCTCCCATGATCACTAATTGGTTGCTTAGCAACATTCATTCACTGCAACCCTAGCGCCCTTGGCCATGTAACATCACATATTCAGTTTCCTAGGACTGGGACGTGGATATCATCGGGGGCCACTCTTCCGCCAACCCACACATACGCCATGTTTCTGCCCACACACCTGAGGTCCAATCCAGTCCAATGACTTCCTTAGAAATTATTTTTATGTTATTTTATTCTGAACAGAGCACATTGCGGGGCATGTTCTTCGCCTCCAGCCTTGACTGAGAGGGCTTTCATCTGCAGTGGTATTTCAGCATAATCCCTACCAAAAAAGAATTCCCAAGTAACAGGCAGTTAGTTGGTCCTTCTGTAGCCACAGCATTGTGAAAACCCTGTCTCACACTGTGAACCACTTAATTTACTTCTTACTGCTTTCCTTCAACATTTTTAAGTATAAATATTTGCCAGTTTTCAAGGTAATGAGCCCAACCTCTTTTAAAAACTGAAGTACTGTACTTAAAATCATATGTATTAGGGCCATTTGTAGGATGGTTTCATTCTTCAAATAGTCAAGTGCCACAAAAATCCATATGAAAACTAAACGTTGATTTATACAATGCATTTACTTATATTTTTGTAACAGAATAGTTCAGTAGAAAAACAAATGGCTCTTAAAATTAAATACCTATAGAAATTACTGAAAACTCCTAGCAAAAAGAGCAGATTTAGTGATACTGCAGTTGGTGAAACTTAAAAAGCAAACTGTCAAAGACAAGTTTGTAATTATTATCCATTTTTTTCTTTGACTTAGCACTGGACTAAAGTCTTTTACAGAACCAAGGCCCCCCCACGCACTGGGTTGTGTCTGCATTTATCTCATTACCAAGGGTAGTCAAAAAGCAAATAAACCAGAAAAAGAGTGATTAAAGATCCTAAAAAAGGCAAAATTAAGTGAGAAGAAAAATTTTAATATAGATTGATGTTGCAAATATTTTTCCTAAATGAGCTCTCTTGATGAAACAACTGTGAAAAGAGTTTTAAAAGTCCCCTCCATTCACTGCTGCAATTGAATAAATGATCCTTGATCATTTCAGTGGGAGTAGCCTGACTGCAGTCACAGGGCACTAGGGACACTCTGCATTCCTGTCACTGTCACAGCCCTGCACCCGGGCCATGCCTCATCTGGACTGATGAAAGGCCCTGGTCCCCAGCCAGGGCTATCAGAATGCGAACAGGATAAGAAGGATTATTTTTTTCCTTCATTTTGAACGTATCTAAAGATTGAGCGTTCAGTGGTATCGTTATTATAGGATAACTTTATGATCAAACATAAATTATATAAATATTTTATTTAATAAACACTTGTAAGCATACTATCCCAAATTAAATGTTCAGTATTAAATACGCTGTTCTCAAGTAACTCATCTCTAAACTTACATCTCCACATTATTTATCTGAATAATTTAAATATAAATGTCTATAATCATATTTCTACATGTGGAATTTTTTTAAACAATTATGAAAATAATAGACTGTTTCAAAATATGCTTGGCAATAAATATTTGCTAGTACCCTAGAAATTTAAGATTATCTAACAATAGATTTAAATTTTAATTATTTTCGTGTATCAATTCATTTTAACAATTTAATTTATAAGCACAGTTGCTAGACTTATTTTTTAAAAAAGATGGTCTCATGCGTTGCCTTTCCCCCATCAGTAACCATGCAAAAATGCAACATTCTATTTTTTTCTGTATGTTTTAAGTAACTTTTATTTAACTCTGGATGCAGTTTAAATGTACCACAGAGCAAAAGTGAAAAGAGAAAGTGTTTCAATGGCTTATGTTTCTTCAAACCAAGATATGAATGTACTTCGTTAAATATTTTAAATATAACTTCCTTATACTGGGAACCATTTTCTTGTATGTTAGAATCTTTCCGTTCTTCTGATAACTGCTGGTTTGTGAGTGCGTGTGTGTGTGTGTGTGTGTGTGTGTGTGTGTGTGTGTAAAATGTAAAGTAACACCACATGCTTTGACAACATTTTCTAAAATGTAGATAATTTATATAGGTGTAAACATTATTCTGCAGCAAGTATTCAGCAGGAAAAGTTTTGCTTGAAAAGGCTTTGCATTAAAACTTACTGAATACATTATACACAGCATATATAATGTAGTGTAAATCATTTAGAAAATGTTCGTACCTCTCATGGTACAGATAATCTTTATTTCAGACTTTGAGGGAGATTGCAGGCAGTTTCACACATAAATAAGAATGCTAGCTCAGAATTCTGAACTACCTAAGGCTGAATCGTGCTTTTTCAATATTTTCTTTCCTTGTTGAGTGTTCTTTGAGTAAGTTAACCTTTATAAACCATAATTTACTAACTTGTAAAATCTTCAATGTACTAGCATTTATTTGTAAATAATGGTAATAATGTAAAACCATTCCAAAGGAGCATTTCTGGGTGATATGAATTATGAAACACATTATCCTAATATATTCAATTAAGTAGAAAATTATGTTTATAATTCAATATTTTCATGAAACAATGCATCATAAATATGTACACTAATTAGAATATCACTGACAAATATGGGCAACAGAACTCTGCATGCAGATTCAAATGGCAAATGAGTAGGCTAGAATATAAATTATTTACCCAGAAGAATCCGGAGGACACATTTATATTGAAATAGAGGATTTTCGAGAATGATTCAGAGGAAGAGGTCAAATTAAAAAAATAATTCTCATCCATAAAATTCAAAAGAGGTTGTCTTCAATTTAGGATAGATATTCCTGAGAAACTGGGCAACATATTTTCAAGCTGCCTTATATTTTAGAAATGCATTACCACAGAAAAATAATCTTATCCTCAAAAAAGTTTTTTTTTAAACCCATATACTGTTAAACCATTGAGAAACCATTAAAATATTAATAGCATCATTCAAATCTAAGTTTGCTAGCTTCCCCTCATGCATTTCATTTTTTATCATTGTTCCCTGAGGAACTTTGCACTAAATGCATTGAAACTATCACTGCACATTGCACATTTCAAGTTGATTACATGATCAGTGAAGATGCAATTCTTCCCTAATAAACAAGCTCTGGTGTCAACACAACTATTTAAAATTTAAATATGTGAGATCTCCATTTTGTAACACTTTCCTAAACAGAGGTACCTGTAATTTTTATCATTATTATTAAGGAGGATAATTCACTAGCAACTATATTTAACTAGTTCTTGAATTAACTAAAAGTGTGCTACAAGTAAATGTTTTCCAAGGAATTCAAAGATGCATGAACCCATGTAGTTTGGAGCAGAAATGGCATCCACTGGAAAGAGGGGTCTTGATTCAGAGCCACCATTCATTCAATCAAGAAGTATTTCCTAAACACTATATTCTACCTTTTCTTCAAGGCACATAATAGGAGCATAGTATATGTGGGTACAAAATCAAACGGTACAGATCACCAGAAAACATTACTAAACAAAAAAGATTACATATATTTTCAAATAAAATTTCTTAGTTTTCTTTATGTAGATCACACATAAAGTGATCTACATAAAGAAAAACTTTAGTCCCACTGGACTAAAGTTTTTACCACTTACTTCATATTTTAGTCACTATTAGCTCTTCTAATTTACCATATGATTTTACAGACGATCATGCAGAAGAAGTTTGCTTGTTTTATGCCATTATCAAATCCCTTTTGGTGACTTAGTTCTGGCTATTGTTACTAAATACCAAAGGCTGAGTGACTTTCAACAAACATTCATTTGATACAATTCTGGAAGCTGGAAGTCCAAGATCAAGGTCCCAGCAGATCCGCTGTCTGGTAAGAGCACACTTCCTGGCTCATGGATGACCATCTTCTCACTGTATTGGAACAAGGCAGAGAGCATAACGGAGCAAGCTCTCTAGCGACTATTACAAGGGCACTAATCCTTATAAGAGAACTTATGACCTCATCTAAGCCTAATCACCACCCCAAACCTCTTACTACCAACACTACCATCACATCCATATGTTCGACGTATGGATTTTGGAGGACACATTCAGACCATAACAATAACATGTTGTATTTTCACTTTTTTTTTCCTTATTATAAGACTGACCTACTGTTAAGCATTAAATTTAAGATACTGTTAAATTACAGTTTTGCTTTGTTTATTTAAATATTCATTTGTTCCCTCCAGTGCTTATATAATGAATGGTATCTTTATACAAGTTGTCTGGATAACTAATTGTCATAATTCATACATTCCACAGCAATGCCACAGCCCTCCATTCAAGAATAAGTGATCCTGAAACTGTGGAGAAACATTTAGGTGAAATTTTCATTTCCTTAACATCAATTTATTTCAGTAAAATAATACTGGAACTATATATGTAACTTATTTACACAAGTATATATCACTTAGTGAAATTCATATATGCATATATATGTATTATACGTGTATATATATACACACATATATATATACACACACACACACACATATCATGACCTTCAGTTAATAGGGGAAACGTCCAAAAGAGTTGACTTATATACAATGCACATTTTTCCATTTATACCATATATCAATGTTCCCCTAATGTTTATAAACTTTGTACATAATTCTCTCTGTATTAGTTTGTGTTTTTCATGTTTTTCTTGGTAGTCTATAATGTCTCTCAAATTGAAAACTCAATTCCTGTTTCTACTTTGGAAATACTTAGCAATTTAGTATGTGACATACTTTCTGTCACTTTGGAGACCAGTATACTTGGTTTGGACTTCTGTACTTTTTCCTTTGGGTCCTACATGATCTGTCACCTACTCTATCTTTTTAACAAGTTTTCCCACATTCTCCAGTTGTGTCAGGACTTTACCTTCTATTTCACTGATTTAATTTCCCATTCTGTGTCACTTTAATAATTTCTACAGTAGTTTTCTTTCTCTAGTGGTTTTTTT
The DNA here is from genome assembly GCF_002837175.3 of Physeter macrocephalus. Lineage (NCBI taxonomy): Eukaryota > Metazoa > Chordata > Mammalia > Artiodactyla > Physeteridae > Physeter > Physeter macrocephalus. Next base: position 25,893,534 of record NC_041221.1, read on the forward strand.
CTTTTATCCCATATTGTTTTGCTTTACTGCATGTTTTACTCTTTTATCTCTTGGAGTAAAGATCTGGATTCTTTGCTGGTTTCGATGTCTTTATTTTGTGGCAGAATTTCATGGCTTAGAGTTCATTTCTTTACTTTTACTGCCCCTCACCTTTGAGGTGTTATGTGTGTTTCCAAAACATTTAATCATCCACCATTGCTTTTTATGAACTTCTACTCCCACTTTAAGTTATATTATTTTCAATGTGCTTATTTTCTTTCAGGCAATTTGTAGATATTTACATAGAATTTAATGGGAGAAGATATGAGATGTTACTGTACCTCTACTAGGAAATATCCCCCTTTCTCTGTCCAAATCTAAAGAAGGGGCTGTTTAATGTTGCATATGTGTTAGCAACACTTTATAATGAAACAATGTTTTAACGGTATAGATAGTACTGTAATGCCATTTGCAGCAATACCAATGGACCTAGAGATTATCATACTAAGTGAAGTAAGTCAGAAAGAGAAAGACAAATATCATAAAATATCACTTACAGGTGGAATATAAAATACGGCACACGTGAACTTATCTATGAAACAGAAACTGATTCACAGACACAGAGAAAAGACTTTTGGCTGTCAAGGGACAGGGATGGGGGAGGGATGGATTGGGAGTTTGGGACTAGCAGATGCAAACTATTATATATAGGATGGATAACAAAGCTCCTACTGTAGAGCACAGAGAACTATACTCAGTGTCCTGTAATAAACCATAATGGAAAAGAATATAAAAAATATATATATATGTATAACAGAATCACTTTGCTGTACACCAGAAACTAACACATTATAAATCAACTATACTTCAATCAAATAAATTAAAAAAAAAAAAAAAAAAAGAAAATGAGCTGGAAAAGTTTATGTAATTTACTCAAAGTCATAGAACGAACAAACAGCAAAGCAGGGATTCAGACTCATGTCCAGATAGTGCATGAGTTTTTTACTACACCAAACTCCCTCTGAAATTATTTCAAGGAGGAACAGACTAGGGTGGTAGAGCTGGATATTCCAGAATCTTAGACTGGCTGCGCACCTGGCTACTTACTGTGTCAAGTGAATTAATCTCTCTTAACTTCAATAATATTTTCCCCAAAATGTAAGTGATAATATATCCACTTCATGGGTCACCGAAGCAACTAAATGAAATAAAGTATGTGAAAAGGCCTGATACATTATAGATGCTGAGTAAATGTTGTTGAATGGAATTTAAACCTTCAAATAATTACATTACAGAGTATCAGGTTTGGCTTTCCCTATGCAACCACCTATTAGCAGGTACAAAACTGCTGGGAAGAGCTGAAGACAAAGATGATTCACTACGGTACTGCATAAAGATAGCTGGGCCCCTAGCACTGAATATTAATATTGTCCGTGTGTTGGGCTTCCCTAGTGGCGCAGCGGTTGCGCGTCCGCCTGCCGATGCAGGGGAACCGGGTTCGCGCCCCGGTCCGGGAGGATCCCACATGCCGCGGAGCGGCTGGGCCCGTGAGCCATGGCCGCTGAGCCTGCGCGTCCGGAGCCTGTGCTCCGCAACGGGAAAGGCCGCAGCAGAGGGAGGCCGGCATACCACAAAAAGAAAAAAAAAAAAAAAAAAAAAAAATATTGTCCGTGTGGTTCAGAATGCTTAATGACATCAACATGTGGAGCCTTACACTTAAAAATTTCTAAATAGACATGATCTACTCAGGACTGTAGTCGTGGAATCACATAACACATATTAAGAACGTTACTGAGTCTGATGAGCTAATGAGCTGAATTGTCAAGCCGACAGCATAAACTCCTCAATTTATTCTTCAATGCTGTGGATATTTGCTGTGGTCCAGAAATTCTGCTGGGTACCCGTTACAGTGGAAAAAAATGGCCTACCCTTCAGTCTGCTAAAAAAGATTTTATAACTATTATCATTTGACTCTTCCTCAATATATGAAACAATGATTGATAAAAATGGAATCAACTGAGAAAATCAGGCAGCAAGAGTATCTTTTAACAGAATAATAGCATTTTGTCATAATCAGCTAAGGGGAAACCTGATGATTCTTCTTTAAAATTGAGTAGCATGGGCTTCCCTGGTGGCGCAGCGGTTGAGAGTCCGCCTGCCGAGGCAGGGGACGCGGGTTCGCGCCCCGGTCCGGGAGGACCCCACGTGCCGCGGAGTGGCTGGGCCCGCGAGCCTTGGCCGCTGCGCCTGCGCGTCCGGAGCCTGTGCTCCGCAACGGGAGAGGCCACAACAGTGAGAGGCCCGCGTACCGCACAAAAAAAAAAAAAAAATTGAGTATTATATTTAAAGCCCAAAGGTAAAGTAGTAGATACTTTATGACATTTATAAATAATAAAATACATTTTGTAATTCCCTTCTCGTACTTTTAGGACTTCCAGAAAATACTGTTGCTGAGTCTAGAAGCTAATTACCTAACGAGGACCTGCAGACAGTGTTTCCTTACTGTTCTTCAGGAGCGTGTTCTTTGCATCCACCAGTGCTGAAAGAAAGAAGGGATTTAAGAAGCTAATTTCCCGCAGGAATGCTATATGGTTTCCACACTTTCGGGGGTGTTCTTCCACAATTATCTTTTACAATTTTATCTTCCAAAACGAATACATTCTTTTGCTGTTGTTGTTCCGAGTTAAACAGCACACTGGCAAAATGCTTTGAGAGCTGATAGGTGCTAGTTAAGCATGGCGCTTGGGTGTAAGTTCACACAGTGGTTTTGTTTTCTGAGCCAATACAGAACAAATGTAATAATGAGCAAACTCTTAACCTAGGGCGAGTAACAGTGATAGCTGCGTTTACTAAGTACAAAACATTGAATTGATGACACAGTTGCTTTTGGATCTCTTTTAACTCCCATCTGTTTTTGGCTCCGTGTTTAATAAAGAAACCTGGGCTTTCGCTCAGTTGTGAATGACCTAATTTGAGTAGGCACAGAGATGTGTAAAGTCAGCGCTGGCTTTTTCTTACCTAGGATAATTCAGCAATTATCATTTCCATTTTTTACAATGCTGCTGGGGGGACACTCTATCTAACAGCACTTGAAATGAGAATAGCTAGAACATTCCAGGTATATAACTGGGGAATCTCCATAGGCAGCAATTGTTTTTTGTGTGCGAGTTTTTTGATTTTTGTTTTTTTGGTGTTAGTATCTGCTCCTATACCCTTGGCTATACTGTATTACTTAGAATTGGACCTTTTTTTTTTTTTTTGGTACGCGGGCCTCTCACTGCCGTGGCCTCTCCCGTTGCGGAGCACAGGCTCCGGACGCGCAGGCTCGGCGGCCA
>NC_041221.1:25901939-25903001 GCF_002837175.3 Physeter macrocephalus
ACGGGAGAGGCCACAACAGTGAGAGGCCCGCGTACCGCACAAAAAAAAAAAAAAAAATTGAGTATTATATTTAAAGCCCAAAGGTAAAGTAGTAGATACTTTATGACATTTATAAATAATAAAATACATTTTGTAATTCCCTTCTCGTACTTTTAGGACTTCCAGAAAATACTGTTGCTGAGTCTAGAAGCTAATTACCTAACGAGGACCTGCAGACAGTGTTTCCTTACTGTTCTTCAGGAGCGTGTTCTTTGCATCCACCAGTGCTGAAAGAAAGAAGGGATTTAAGAAGCTAATTTCCCGCAGGAATGCTATATGGTTTCCACACTTTCGGGGGTGTTCTTCCACAATTATCTTTTACAATTTTATCTTCCAAAACGAATACATTCTTTTGCTGTTGTTGTTCCGAGTTAAACAGCACACTGGCAAAATGCTTTGAGAGCTGATAGGTGCTAGTTAAGCATGGCGCTTGGGTGTAAGTTCACACAGTGGTTTTGTTTTCTGAGCCAATACAGAACAAATGTAATAATGAGCAAACTCTTAACCTAGGGCGAGTAACAGTGATAGCTGCGTTTACTAAGTACAAAACATTGAATTGATGACACAGTTGCTTTTGGATCTCTTTTAACTCCCATCTGTTTTTGGCTCCGTGTTTAATAAAGAAACCTGGGCTTTCGCTCAGTTGTGAATGACCTAATTTGAGTAGGCACAGAGATGTGTAAAGTCAGCGCTGGCTTTTTCTTACCTAGGATAATTCAGCAATTATCATTTCCATTTTTTACAATGCTGCTGGGGGGACACTCTATCTAACAGCACTTGAAATGAGAATAGCTAGAACATTCCAGGTATATAACTGGGGAATCTCCATAGGCAGCAATTGTTTTTTGTGTGCGAGTTTTTTGATTTTTGTTTTTTTGGTGTTAGTATCTGCTCCTATACCCTTGGCTATACTGTATTACTTAGAATTGGACCTTTTTTTTTTTTTTTTGTACGCGGGCCTCTCACTGCCGTGGCCTCTCCCGTTGCGGAGCACAGGCTCCGGACGCGCAGGCTCGGCGGCCA
>NC_041221.1:25903034-25906899 GCF_002837175.3 Physeter macrocephalus
GGCCATGGCTCACGGGCCCAGCCGCTCCGCGGCATGTGGGATCCTCCCAGACCGGGGCGCGAACCCGGTTCCCCTGCATCGGCAGGCGGACTCTCAACCACTGCGCCACCAGGGAAGCCCTAGAATTGGACCTTTAAACTTCATGAACATAAAGCTAGCACTTTTCTTTTGTCAAAGTTAAAAGTAATCCTATGATATCAAATCACTAAACAATAATCAGTTATTTTAAGCTTTTACAATGTTAGTTTCAGATGTACAGCACAGTGATTGATTCAGTTATAAATATACATATATATGGGGCTTCCCTGGTGGCGCAGTGGTTGCGCGTCCGCCTGCCGATGCAGGGGAACCGGGTTCGCGCCCCGGTCCGGGAAGATCCCACATGCCGCGGAGCGGCTGGGCCCGTGAGCCATGGCCGCTGAGCCTGCGCGTCCGGAGCCTGTGCTCCGCAACGGGAGAGGCCACAGCAGAGGGAGGCCCGCATACCACAAAAAAAAAAAAATATACATATATATGAACATATATATGTATACATATATACGTTCTTTTATATACTCAAAATACATATTCATTTTCAGATTCTTTCCCCTCATAGGTTATTAAAAAATATTGAGTATTGTTCCCTGTGCTATATAGTAGGTCCTTGTTGGTTACCTATTTTATATATAGGAGTGTGTATATGTTAATCCCAAACTCCTAATTTATCCTCCCCCCACCCTTCCCCTTTGGTAACCATAAGTTTGTTTTCTATAGAATACAAAAATATACTTTAAAATGAATTTTGAAAAAATAAGCAATTCCATGATTAATTATAGAGTATTTGGAAAATACAGGAAAGGCATAGAAACAAAAATAGTCCTGATACCCTTTTTCCAAACTCATCTCTATGTCCGTATGTATCTGATACCGGAATCATACTATATAAACAGCTTTATTTACTGTTTGTTACAGTGCATATATTTTACCAAGAATACAAGCCAAACACAATTTAATAGTACATAGTAGCTCATTATATGGCTCTATCTAATTTATCTAACAATTTCCTACTATTAGCTATTTGGATAATTTTACTTATTATTATTAAGTGCATTATAATAAACACTTTATGAAATATATATTCATTCAACTAATAACCTTTGAGTACTCTGTATGAACAATTACATAATAAAATCAGTCTTTGCTCTCAAAAACTTACAATCTAGTGTCCCAGACTTCTCCTGAAACACCAAAGATCAGGGACCTTGACTTAAAAAGAAGGAAGAGAGTATCTTGATGTATAAATAGTTAATTAAGAAAGGATGAGTTCACGTAGGCTTTTAACCAAATTAAGAAGTTTCAGCTTTCACAGGAAGAAGAGCTGTTAAGGAATTTAACTTTGTGTTTTTGAAAGATTATTTTGGTTCCAATGAGGAAAATGGATCTGAAATGGACAAGATTGAGTAGAACAGGCTGCTGCCACCATCCAATTATGAATGGATGACATAAACTAGGGGGCTTTGTGATATTTCAGAGGTGGACTCAATAGGACTTCTTGGTGATTCAGTAAATGGGGGTAAGAGAAAGATAGGTGCCACCAAACTGAAGGCTAGTGAAATATTAAAGAAATTAACCCTTTTCCTGCCATACGTGACTCAAACGCAGCTCATTTTCCAGGGATTTTCAGGCTGCCATTGCCTAGTGCCCTTCCAATGGAAGATGAACTTATGTCTATTCTATAGGCTATTTCTCTTACTATTTCAAAGGAAGATCCCAGGACTCATAAAATTTTATACCACTCCTCCTGGAATTCAATGTTTTATTGCCAGTGTCCACACTTCCCTTTATCTGGTCCTGCTGTATTGCTAAGTTTTTTCTTTTTTCACTCATTTTTTTTCTGCTCAAATCAGTTTAAAAAAAAAAGTCTTACTAAATTTTAACTGCTGGCATTCATTCTGAGGATTCATATGAGTTCTCCGCATTTTCAAAGTCTCCAAACTTTCTGGAGTAAGATTCGCAAAGACTCTAATCAGGGACTTCTAGGAAATCCTAGATGCTATTTCAAGTAAAAGCCATGGTTTCTTTTAGATAATGCACTACACATTAAAACAATGAGATACCACTACCCACCTACTAGAATGGCTAAAAAATAAGAATAAACCTGATAATACCAATTGCTACCAAGGACACAGAACAACTTAATGCTCATTCATTGCTGATGGAAACGTAAAACATACAGCCACTTTGGAAGACAACTGACAGCTAAATATAGTTTTACTATAGTATCCAGCAATTACGCTCCTAGGTGTTTACCCAACTTATTTGAAAACATGTCCAAATTGTCACATTATATACATTAAATACATACATAATAGATATATGCATATCACAATATTACATGTCAATTATACCTCAGTAAATTGGGGGAGGAGGGTAGGAAACCCTGCATGTGAATGTTTTTAGCTTTATTCATTATCAAAACTGGAAGCAACCAAGATTTCCTTCAGTAGGTAAATGGATAAAGTGCAGTACCTCCACAGAAAAAAAAATATTATTCAGCAACAAAAAGAAATGAGCCATCATGCTATGAAAAGACATGGATGAATCTTAACTGCCTATTGTTAAATGAAAGAAGCCAATCTGAAAAGGCTACACACTGCATGATTCTAAATATATGATACTCGGGAGAAGCAAAACTATTGGGATAGTAGACAGATCAGTGGTTGCCAGGGGTTCAGAGGGAGGAAAAAAGGGGCTGAATAGTGAAGCACAGGAGATATTTTAGGGCAGTGAAAGTATTCAGTATGAAACTGTAACGGTGGATACATGACATTATACATTTTCCAAAACCCACTGAACTTTACAGTACAAGAGTGAAGCTTGATGTATGCAAATTTTAAAAATCATGTAGGAGATCAGGGAATCCGAGAATGGAATGCGGAATGTGACGAAGCAATCTAACTACCTTACAGATGTATGAAATAATCTCACTGAAGGGGCAGGGGAAAGAGGTGTGACCTAAGTAACTTCAGAAATGAGGAGTCTGCAAGACTGAAGGGGAAATAAACTGTTCTAAAGCACTGTCATCTAGTTGATGCTATTTTCCACAGGGGTGCAGGTAAACAGCTCTGCGCCTGCTAGCCATGTAAACTGTCAGTGAATGACTAAGTAAATGGATGGTAGATGGTTTGAACCAGATTCCTCATATTTAGAGTGGGAAGCTACATATAAACAAAGGTAAGAGGCTAGAATGATCCATGTGGTAAGGGAATCGAGTTGCAGACATCGCATGGACTCACGGATAGCTTCATACAGATACACATTGTTACCCACAGAAACAGTTATTGATGGGTGAATACACTCACTGTATATTTGTTGCTCAGTCAGCTGAGAGGGCCTAAAACAAGGACACCCCAGTAGCAATGAGCACGCCTACCACTCTCGGTTTTTAACACCACTCTCCAATAAAAGGAACCAGGGCTCCTTGGAGACATGGCTGATTCTAGGACTGCAATGGGGAAAATAAAGATGAGCCTGGGGCATCTTATAGTGTCAGAAAGCAAGGAAGTGCTAGAAACAAAAAATAGGAGTATGTCAAAGAGACGCAGGAATGCCTTTGACCAAAGCTGGAACAATCTGAGCAAGAAGATAAAGTAATATGGGATTATAACCCAAAGTATAAAATAAATATCCACGTGTCCATACTAATAAAGGATTGAATAAATAAATAAATAAACAGAGAATAAAGGCCAAATCTTTCATTCAAAAGAATTCCAAATAATTCATACAGATACACCAGCTTCAAAAAGGGTAGAACAGGGCTTCCCTGGTGGCGCAGTGGTTGAGAGTCCGCCTGCCGATGCAGGGGACACGGGTTCGTGCCCCGGTC
>NC_041221.1:25907096-25920891 GCF_002837175.3 Physeter macrocephalus
CAGTGGGAGGTCCGCGTACTGCAAAAAAAAAAAAAAAAAAAAAAAAAAAAAGGGGGTAGAACATAGCTCCCCCTTCCTTGACTGTGGGCTGCACAATGACGACAAAGGGAAAAAGGGTTACTTCACACGAGAGAAATCTGATAGACACGACCCCAGCCAGGTGACCAGGTTAACATCACCAACGGAAAATCACATTAACACGTACACTAAGGCTGGTCCACACATGAGAAAACCATCAAATTCCAGTAGGAGTCACCCTACAGTGTACCTGGCCAGTCCTCCTCAAAACTGTCAACACCAACAAAAACAAGAGAAAATTGAGAAATACCCACAGGCAAGAGGTATCTAAGTGGTATCCTCCATGGGATCCTGGAATTGAAGAAGGGCAGTAGGTAAAACCTAACGAAATCTGAAATAAAGTACAGACTTCAGTTATTAATGATGTATCAACAGTGACTCTTTAGTTGTAATAAATATGCCACATTAATATAAGAAATGCATAACAGGGGAAACCAGTTGTCGGACATACAAGAACTCTCTGTATTATCTTAATCAACTTTTCTGTAGAAATAAAACTGTTCTAAAATGTTTTAAAATGTATTTCAAAAAAAGTATTACACTTTAACAATTTAAAGCGAATAAAAGCAACAGGAACCGATAACCAGAGTCTACATTATACACTGAATACAGAATAGATACCTAAAGGAATTTTAAAGGATCAAAGATATCTTAATATCTAATTTGTATCGCATAGGGTAGAACACTTTCAATCAAAATTTGGTTGACAATCTTTTATCATTCCTGTTTATTCACTTCCAGGGTTCATTTCCAGAATCTGCTATCTACTAGTGTCTTGAGTAAGTTCTTCACACTCTGGATTTTGGTTACCTTATCTCTAAGAGGGAGAGTGTAAAAGCACTTACTTCATGGGGTGCTGGGGAAATAAAAAATAATTAATATATATAAACCACTTAACAGGATACCTATCATAACTAAAAATATGAGTTAGCATTACGATGATGTTTATTATCATGAAGAAATTATCATTACAAATGATCAGCAATTACTCTAAAATTCCATTTTATTAAGTTATCTGTGGGGCAGGGGTGGAATTGCTAGGACAGACACCACCCTGCTAGTAGCAGCTGCCTTTGAGTGGATGGATCACTGGTGATTTTATTTTAATTTATGCTCTTCTGTATTTCTCAAATTGCTAATGAATCTCTATTAACTTGTAATAAAAATATTTAAAATTCTGAATCAATTTGATATATTAAGTCAATGCTTATATCACCTCTTTTTAAATGTTATATTATGAAAATAATATATTCACATACTTGCATGTTAGATAGTTCAGGAGGATTTATATTGAAAAGCAACTCTGTCCTTTCCTACCTCGTTCTGCATTCATTTCCTCATTTAGTGCTGGCGACACTAACATTTTTCTATTTGTGCTTCTCCTACTGGTCACTTCCGCATCTATACATTATATCTCATGAATGCTTGTTATATCAAATTAGACATTGCCTTTTGACTTCCTACTTTAATATAGGAGAATTTAGCTCCTTTTTGTACTTAGAACTTTAAGTCCCTGTATTGGTTAGGTTTTTAAATTTAAATAATATTCATAAGCCTCTACTTCTTTTGCCACCAGTGTTCCCCAGTATTACCTCAGCAATTATGGTACCAAAGTCACCAAGGCCAGAGAAATGAGAGTATATAACATACAGTTCAGAGCTGTGATCTACATGGTAGAATTTATTGGAAATCCAAGAAAACACAGACTTAATCTCGAACATTACTTTAGAATTGTTCACTCTGTCATTGCTATAGATTTGTGTGTGCAAAGCCAACCGTAACACATTGTACATTTCCCCTTGGTACTTTGTCTGTAATTTACATGTACTGAGACCTATGAATGGAGACATCTCAGTTATGTCCGCATGTTCCACAGGCTTACTTAACCAAAAGGAAATGCATGCCATGGGTTTTCTATCAAATATATATTAAAACAGCCATTATTATTAGAACTGCTAAGCCGATACATTACCTGGTATCATCCATGATTCTGTTTAAATTATGTGCTGTTTTCTACAGTGGTTCTCACCCTTATTTTTCACTTTGATACAAAGCAAAAACAGGAAATATTCCACCAGTAATAGTGGCTCCTTACAACAGAAATTCTCATCAGATGTAGGCTGCCAGGACATATCAGAATTTGGATGGACGGCATGAGCCCTGTAGTTTGAAAATAAATCCCACTTTCCTGTCCAAAGAGGTTCTAGAAGTCTGTGGCCACCTCCCTCCTTCTCCCCTACTCCACCAAACCACAATAAACATCATAGATTTGAAATATAATGTGCAGACTTACAGTCACTGGAGCATAACTGAAGACACTTCATCCACTTACGGCCAAATATTTAATGAACACCCACCACCTGGCCGGCCACGTGCTCAGAGCTGAGAAGCCCTCCCCCCATAACATAGAAACAACCACACTCAGAGCTTGTGGCCTAGAGCAGGGTACAGAGATATAAACGGGCAATAACGATGCAGCTCAGTAAATACTAAGATCAATCATTCCTTAACTTAACCCTAACTTCCACTGGGAATTCTTTAATTTAGAATCAGATCCTCTCAGGGCTTTTCTGTACCTCTGGGCTTTCGAGCAGTTTCATGCCAACTGTTTTGTGGTGCTTTTCATAGCTGTCAGAAGCTCATTTCTGTTACAACTAGATGGCTTATATTTTAATATCTTTCCCTTCTAGTTCACCACCTTGGATTCATGGGCATCCAGTTATTTCATCTATGACAGGCACTGAGGCTAAGGAAATAGAAACCACAGTCATTCACTGCAGAATTAGCAACAGAGACCAACATGTCTGTATCTTCCTAGATGTAGCAACCCTTCTCTATCCTGATCATGACCCCATCAATTTTTCAGTAAAAAAAAAAAAAAAACATTATTAACCTTCATCTTTTACAGGCTCCTCAGCTGGTTACCTGGACCCTTGGAATCACATGTGTTTCCATGTTCAAATTCTTTTGGACTGAGAAAGCTGTATCTACCATTTTTAGTTAACACCCTCAGCAGGGTCCGGGATAGTACTCATAACCAAACATGTTGACATTTCTGAGACAAAAATATGAGTATTCACAATAAGTGGGATAAACAATGATTATGTATAACTGTGCATCTGTCCAGGTTGACGTTGCCCCAATGGCTTTTCCATGAACACGTGAAAGAGCTCTTAGTTTTCCAAGCCTTCTGCATCTCCAAATCGTGGGTAAGGCATCAAATACTTGCACTGCCCACACTATTTGGCCCCTGAACAATCAAACACATGTCAAATCTGACACTGAGATTTCGTCTTTATAATGATTTTATCCTCCTTTAGTTATTTATTCCAATCCATCAGAACATGCTTTAAAAACATTTCTGCAAAACAGATTTGTACCGAAATACAAAGCATATTTTCATCTCAATATTCATGTGACCAGAAGCTCAGTGGTTATAAATAAACTTCATTATATGTATTATTATAAAAGATTTTGGAAGTGGAAACGAGGGTACTGACAACTACCAATAAGACATCCAAGGCGATGCTACTGAAATTAACGTGAGCCACTTAGGTCCAAGTCCAATAAGAAGGGAAGGCTGCCAGAATTATCAACAATGAAGCTGCTGGGGGCTACTTTAATCTGTGGGTAAAATGGAAGTGCAGAGTTCCCAGAATTTACCTCCCTGGGAATGATGCAGGTTGAGCATCGAGCTAAATTCTAAATGTGTATGCAAAACATGAAAGCATAAACATTTCTGCGATGAGGATGGGGGATCTGGATGTTTTCATAATCAGGTTTTCAACTATGGCAACCTTATTGTAAGCCTCTCAGCACGAATGAATTCTAAATGGGCTACCCATTATTCTAGCATTCCACAGAATTACACCACTCAAAGTGATGTAAAGCCATGCATAACATAACAGAACACAAAAGATGAATTCTGAGAGGTATCAAGCTTCAAGTTCAAAAAGTATATGCGTGTCACAATAAATTGGCAGGACTCTAACTTAGTCGTCTTTTCTTAGATTATATGCTGGGAAGCTTATTTCAAAAATCAAGGAACATGCACACAATTTCATTACCCAACTCTGAATTTACTCGCCTCCATGGGATACCTTTAAAGCATGAATCTAGCAAACGGTAAAGAAAGAGTGAGCCTTAGAAGAAATTCATACCTTGTGGCACACAAAGGAATAACTCAGTGAGGGCAAACTCCCAGGTCTTCAAAATCTGGTGATACTTCCTCATCATCACCAAATATTGATTTATCACTAGGTGTACACAGAGACAAGGTAAAGCTGTTGTTTTACACCAAGATAAAGGAATGGGTCACCGCTCATAGAAGGCTCACAATTTAGCTGAGGAGAACCAGAAAAACAACTGTGAACAACAATCAGTGGTATCTTGTGTCAAATGCATGGTGTAATCAATACTAGTTAAACGGTGCAAGGTATGAGGGAAATCGCTGGTACCCTATCATGAAAAGTCTGTCTTTCAGGAGGGAGGACTTGGACCAGTTCTCAATGGAAGAGTAGAACATAAGAAACACTATCAGCTATAAATGCAGGCATCAATGATCCAGTAAATGTATCAAAGAAAATGTCAGTCTCTGAAGCAAAAGCATGGAACCTGACAGTACTCTATGTTTCAAATACTGAAAAAACCATGTGCCCAGAAAAACTTGGCATCCTAAATATAAGAACTAAATATAAGGCCATATGCACCCAAGCTGAACTGCATATTCTTGAATCTATGAAATATTTCCATATAATATGCTGTTTTTTATATAAAAAATCCATATCTGGTATACAGCACAGTAATTTTAAAGGGTGTTAAGTACATTTCCTGAGCATTTGCTGAAGTTGCCATCTGAGCTATCATGTTAATTTGAGTTAAATTGCTAAGATTATGACATAAGCTTAAAAAGCAATTAACAATAACCATGACACTGATGATGAAAAAGAAGAAAGGGCTTCATTAAGGACGGTTGTAGAGTTTGGGATGATAATCATAATTTTTTAAAGCGTTTACTACAGCAAATTAATTTTTTAGCTTAATTTTGAAAAGCAATCTGATAAATTATAAGAAATGTCAAACCACTGCCTGAAGCAATGTTTTGAAAATTAAACGTGCATTGCATTAAATTTTTGAATGTGGATTAGTACTTTTAACAAATGTTGATTTCTAAATTTAAAATGAGCATATTCTCCACTCACTGTAAAATGTAAGTTGCAATTACATCAACTGTGTTGTGTTAGAAAAACCATTAATGTGAAAAAGAACTTTGTTTCTAATGCTTTTTATAAGGCATGATTGTAATTTAAAGAGCAAGCAAATTACCTGGGTGTGTTTGTGGGTGTATGTGTGTATACACGTATGATATTGATTAAAATGAAAAGCAATGAACCTCTTAAATCAGCTAATTAAGTACTGTCACATCATTTTAAATGTGAGCTTAAAAATCCTAGGGTAAATTAATCAATACTTGGAGTCAGTAGGTAAGGACCTATTTTTAAAGAAAGACATACTTTGTGACATACAATGGTGAAAACGGTTCGTATATCGGTATCCATAATACTACCCTTTATACGGATCAGATATGTTCATTATACTTTAATCCTTAAGAAATCATCTTAAAAATGAAAATTTTGTATTCAGAAAACATTATTAGAAATATATGAGGATTTTACATTCAGCCAACAAATACTTATTGGATTTCCTAGGAAGCAGGCACTCTCAGGTTCTGTAAGAGACACTGAGGAAATGGAGCCTAAGAGTTGACTGCACCACTTGCACAAACCTTCGCACATATCTTGCAGCTGAGCTAAAATCTGACCTTGGTCTTCCAATTCCAATCGCCATACGCTCTCCCCAGCCCAACACTGCTGCTTAATTCACAGCTGGGCAGAGAGCGAAAACTACAGAGAAGGTGGTTAAATACTGCCTTGGGAACCGAAAACTCCAGCTCAGTTTAATGGGTCAGTAAAACTGCTGATAGGATTTGGCCGATACTGCCATCTTAACTGCCCTGATTGAGTGCACATATGTAACACAACTGACTGACCCTAGATTAGATTTTTGTAAAAGACTGTCATGAACTAAGATGACGTATTAACAAAAATAAATCTAGTAGGCTTTCAGAAGTTCCCTTTGGATAAGCCAACATGTAAGGTGGCAAAAGTTCCCATTTAAAAGCTAGATCTACCCAATTTCAACAGAGTCCAATTGATGCCCTATATATATGCCCTATATTATGCATTGATAAAAAGTGACTTAAGCTTCTGATCTATTTTCACTTTGACATTTAAAGATCAAGGGGAGAGGGACCTTCAAGATGGCAGAGGAGTAAGATGTGGAGATCACCTTCCTCCCCACAAATACATCAGAAATACATTTACATGTGGAACAACTCCTACAGAACACCTACTGAACGCTTGCAGAAGACCTCAGACTTCCCAAAAGGCAAGAAACTCCCCACGTACCTGGGTAGGGCAAAAGAAAAAAGCATAAACAGAGACAAAAGAATAGGGACGGGACCTGCACCAGTGGGAGGGAGCTGTGAAGGGGGAAAGGGTCCCACACACTAGGAAGCCCCTTCACTGGCGGAGATGGGGTGGCAGGGGGGAGGTGGCAGGGGCTCCTTCGGAGCCACAGAGGAGAGCACAGCAACATGGGTGCAGAGGGCAAAGCAGAGAGATTCCCATACGCAGGATCGGTGCCGCCCAGCACTCCCCAGCCTGAGAAGCTTGTCTGCTCACCCGCCGGGGCGGATGGGGGCTGGGAGCTGAGGCTCCGCCTTCGGAGGTCGGATCCCAGGGAGAGGACTGGAGTTGACTGCGTGAACACAGCCTGAAGGGGGCTAATGCACCACGGCTAGCTGGGAGGGAGTCCAGGAAAAAGTATGGACCTGCCGAAGAGTCAAGAGACCACTCTTTCGGGGTGCGTGAGGAGAGGGGATTCAGAGCACTGCCTAAACGAGCTCCAGAGATGGGTTCGACCCATGGCTATGAGCACGGACCCCAGAGACGGGCATGAGACCCTAAGGCTGCTGCTGCCGCCGCCAAGAAGCCTGTGTGCAAACACAGGTCACTATCCACACATCCCCTCCCGGGAGGCTGTACAGCCCACCACTGCCAGGGTTCCATGATCCAGGGACAACTTCCCGGGAGATGCACGGCACGCCTCAGGCTGGTGCAACATCACAACAGCCTCTGCTGCCACAGGCTCACCCTGCATTCCGTACCCCTCCCTCCCCCCGGCCTGAGTGAGCCAGAGCCCCCGAATCAGCCGCTCCTTTAACCCCGTCCTGTCTGGGCGGTAACAGAAGCCTGAGGGTGACCTATAGGCAGAGGCGGGTCCAAATCCAAAGCTGAACCCCAGGAGCTGTGCAAACAAAGAAGAGAAAGGGAAATCTCTCCCAGCAGCCTCAGGAGCAGCGGATTAAATCTCCACAGTCAACTTGATGTACCCTGCATCTGTGGAATATCTGAATAGACAAGGAATTGTCCCAAAATTGAGGTGGTGGACTTTTGGGAGTAACTGTAGACTTGGGGTTTCCTGTCAGCGACTGACTTGTTTCCGATTTTTACGTTTATCTTAGTATAGTTTTTAGTGCTTGTTAACATTGGGGGATTTGTTTATTGGTTTGCTTGCTGTCTTCCTTTTTTGTTTGTTACTTTTTTTATTTTAACAATATTTAAAATTTTTTAATTTTAATTATTTTATTTTATTAATTTATTTTTTCTCTTTTTTCCTCCCTATTCTTCTAAGCCGTGTGTCTGACAGGGTCTTGGTGCCCCGGCCTGGTGTCAGTCCCGAGCCTCTGAGGAGGGAGAGCCGAGTTCACAACATTGGACCAGCAGAGACCTCCCAGCCCCATGTAGTATCAGTCGGCGAGAGCTCTCCTAGAGATCTCTGGGTCAATGCTAAGACCCAGCTCCACCCAACGGTCAGCAAGCTCCAGTGCTGGACGCCCCATGCCAAACAACTACCAAGATAGGAACACAAACCCACCTGTTAGCAGACAGGCTGCCTAAAGTCATACTAAGTTCACAGACACCCCAAAACATACCACCAGACATAGCCCTGCCCAGTAGAAAGCCAAGATCCAGCCCCACTTACCAGAACACAGGCACCAGTCCCCTCCACCAGGAAGCCTACACAAGCCACTGAACCAACCTCACCAACTGGGGACAGACACCAATAACATCGGGAACTACGAACCTGCGGCCTGTCAAAAGGCCTTACCAAACACAGTAAATTAAGCAAAAATGAGAAGACAGAGAAACACACAGCAGAAGAAGGAGCAGGTAAAAACCTACCAGACCAAACGAATGAAGACAAAGTAGGCAGTCAAGCAGAAAAACAATTCACAGTAATGATAGTAAAGATGATCCAAAATCTTGGAAATACAATGGAGAAAATAGAAGAAACGATTAACAAGGACCTAGAAGAACTAAAGAGCAAACAAACAATGATGAACAACATAATAAATGAAATTAAAAATTCTCTAGAAGAAATCAATAGCAGAATAAATGAGGCAGAAGAACGGATAACTGACCTGGAAGATTAAATCGTGGAAATAACTACTGCAGAGCAGAATAAAGAAAAAAAAATGAAAAGAATTGAGGACAGTCTCAGAGACCTCTGGGACAACATTAAATGCACCAACATTCGAATCATAGAGGTCCCAGAAGAAAAAGAGAAAAAGAAAGGGTCCGAGAAAATATTTGAAGAGATTATACTTGAAAACTTCCCTAACATGGGAAAGGAAATAGTCAATCAAGTCCAGGAAGCACAGACAGTCCCAAACAGGAGAAAAAATTATTAAAAACAGCAAGGGAAAAGCAACAAATAACATATAAGGGAATCCCCATACGGTTAATAGCTGATCTTCAGCAGAAACTCTGCAAGCCAGAAGGGAGTGACAGGACATATTTAAAGTGATGAAAGGGAAAAACCTACAACCAAGATTACTCTACCCAGCAAGGATCTCACTCACATTCGATGGAGAAATTAAAAGCTTTACAGACAAGCAAAAGTTAAGAGAATTCAGGACCCCCAAACCAGTTTTACAACAAATGCTAAAAGAACTTCTCTACGCAGGAGACACAAGACAAGGAAAAGACCTACAATAACAAACCCAAAACAATTAAGAAAATGGTAATAGGAACATACATATCGATAACTACCTAAAATGTAAATGTAAATGCTCCAACCAAAAGACATAGACTGGATGAACAGATACAAAAACAAGACCCGTATATATGCTTTCTACAAGAGACCCACTTCAGATCTAGGGACACATACAGACTGAAAGTGAGGAGATGGAAAAAGATATTCCATGCAAATGGAAATCAAAAGAAAGCTGGAATAGCAATTCTCATATCAACAAAATAGGCTTTAAAATAAAGACTATTACAAGAGATAAAGAAGGACACTACTTAATGATCAAGCAATCAATCCAAGAAGAGGATATAACGATTATAAATATTTATGCAACCAACATAGGAACACCTTAATACATAAGGCAAATGCTAACAGCCATATAAAGGGAAATCGACAGTAACACAATAATAGTAGGGTACTTTAACACCCCACCTTCAGCAAATGGACAGATCATCCAAAATGAAAATAAATAAGGAAACACAACCTTTAAATGACACATTCAACAAGATGGACATAATTGATATTTATAGGAGATTCCATTCAAAAACATCAGAATACACTTTCTTCTCAAGTGCTTGTGGGACATTCTCCAGGATAGATCATATCTTGGGTCACAAATCAAGCCTTGGTAAATTTAAGAATATTGAAATCGTATCAAGTATATTTTCCAACCACAACGCTATGAGACTAGACATCAATTACAGGAAAAAAAAACTGTAAAAAATACAAACACGTGGAGGCTAAAAAGTACACTACTAAATAACCAAAAGATCACTGAAGAAAGCAAAGAGGAAATCAAAAAATACCTAGAAACAAATGACAATGAAAACACAATGACCCAAAATCTATGTGATGGAACAAAAGTAGTTCTAAAAGGGAAGTTTATACCAATACAATCTTAGGGAGAAGACTCAAATCAACAGAATTAGAAATGAAAAAGGAGAAGGAACAGCTGACACTGCAGTAACATAAAGGATCATGAGAGATTACTACAAGCAACTATATGCCGATAAAACAGACAACAGACCTATCCTTCTCAAACTCTTCCAAAATATAGCAGAGGGAGGAATACTTCCAAACTCATTCTATGATGCTGCCATCACCCTGATACCAAAACCAGACAAAGATGTCATGAAAAAAGAAAACTACAGACCAATATCACTGATGAATATAGATACAAAAATCCTCAACAAAATACTAGCAAACAGAATCCAACAGCACATTAAAAGGATCATACACCATGATGAAGTGGGGTTTACCCCAGGGTTGCAAGGATTCTTCAATATACTGAAATCAATCAATGTGATACACCATATTAACAAATTGAAGGATAAAAACCATATGATCATCTCAATAGATGCAGAAAAAGTTTCTGACAAAAGCAACACCCATTTATGATAAAACCCCCCAGAAAGTAGGCATAGAGGGAACTTACCTCAACATAATAAAGGCCATATATGAGAAACCCACAGCCAACATTGTACTCAATGGTGAAAAACTGAAACCATTTCCTCTAAAATCAGGATAAAGACAAGGATGCCACTCTCACCACTATTATTCAACATATTTGGAATTTTTAGCCACAGCAATCAGAGAACAAAAAGAAATTAAAGGAATCCAAATTGGAAAAGAAGTAAAACTATCACTGTTTGCAGATGACATGATACTGTACATAGAGAATCCTAAAGATGTCACCAGAAAACTACTAGAGCTAATAAATGAATTTGGTAAAGTAGCAGGATACAAAATTAATGCACAGAAATCTCCTGCATTCCTATACACTAATGATGAAAACTCTGAACAAGAAATTAAGAAAACACTCTCATTTACTACTGCAACAAAAAGAATAAAATACCTAGGAATAAACCTACCTAAGGATACAAAAGACCTGTATGCAGAAAACTATAAGACACTGATGAAAGAAATTTAAAATGATACAAACAGATGGAGAGATATACCATGTTCTTGGATCAGAAGAATCAACATTGTGAAAATGACTACACATTGTGAAAATGACTATACTACCGAAAGCAATCTACAGATTCAATGCAATCCCTATCAAACTACCAACGGCATTTTTTACAGAATTAGAACAAAAAATTTCACAATTTGTATGGAAACACAAAATACCCCAAATAGTCAAATCAATATTGAGAAAGAAAAATGGAGCTGGAGGAATCGGGCTCCCTAACTTCAGACTATACTACAAAGCTACAGTAATCAAGACAATATGGTACTGGCACAAAAACAGAAATATAGATCAATGGAACAGGACAGAAAGCCCAGAGATAAACCCATGCACATATGGTCACCTTATCTTTGATAAAGAAGGCAAGACTATACAATGGAGAAAAGACAGCCTCTTCAATAATTGGTGCTGGGAAAACTGGACAGCTACATGGAAAAGAATGAAATTAAAACACTTCCTAACACCATACACAAAAATAAACTCAAAATGGATTAAAGACCTGAATGTAAATCCAGACACTATAAAACTCCTAGAGGAAAACATAGACAGAACGTTCTATGACATAAATCACAGCAGGATCCTTTTTGACCCACCTCCTAGAGAAATGGTAATAAAAACAAAAATAAACAAATGGGATCTAATGAAACTTCAAAGCTTTTGCATAGCAAAGGAAACCATAAAAAAGACGAAAAGACAACCCTCAGGATGGGAGAAAATATTTGCCAAAAATCAATGGACAAAGGATTAATCTCCAAAATATACAAGCAGCTCATGCATCTCAATATCAAAAAAGCAGAAACCCAATCCAAAAATGGGCAGAAGATCTAAATAGTCATTGCTCCAAAGAAGACATACAGATTCCTGAATGTAAATCCAGACACTATAAAACTCCTAGAGGAAAACATAGACAGAACGTTCTATGACATAAATCACAGCAGGATCCTTTTTGACCCACCTCCTAGAGAAATGGTAATAAAAACAAAAATAAACAAATGGGATCTAATGAAACTTCAAAGCTTTTGCATAGCAAAGGAAACCATAAAAAAGACGAAAAGACAACCCTCAGGATGGGAGAAAATATTTGCCAAAAATCAATGGACAAAGGATTAATCTCCAAAATATACAAGCAGCTCATGCATCTCAATATCAAAAAAGCAGAAACCCAATCCAAAAATGGGCAGAAGATCTAAATAGTCATTGCTCCAAAGAAGACATACAGATTCCCAAGAAACACATGAAAGGATGCTCAACATCACTAATCATTAGAGAAATGCAAATCAAAACCACAATGAGGTACCTCACACCGGTCAGAATGGCCATCATCAGAAAGTCTACAAACAATAAATGCTGGACGGGGTGTGGAGAAAAGGGAACACTCTTGCACTGTTGGTGGGAATGTAAATTGATAAAGCCACTATGGAGAACAGTATGGAGGTTCTTTAAAATACTAAAAACAGAACTACCCTATGACCCAGCAATCCCACTACTGGGCATATACCCTGAGAAAGCCATAATTCAAAAAAAGTCATGTACCGCAATGTTCATTGCAGCACTATTTACAATCGCCAGGACATGGAAGCAACCCAGGTGTCCATCAACAGGTGAATGGATAAAGAAGATGTGGCACATATATACAATGGAATATTACTCAGCCATAAAAAGAAATGAAATTAAGTTGTTTATATTGAGCTGGATGGACCCAGAGTCTGTCATACAGAGTGAAGTAAGTCAGAAAGAGAAAAACAAATACCGTATGCTAACACATATATATGGAATCTCAAAAAAAAATGATTCTGATGAACCTAGGGGCAGGACAGGAATAAAGATGCAGATGTAGAGAATGGACTTGAGGTAACCGGGAGGGGGAAAGGTAAGCTGGGACAAAGTGAGAGAGTGGCATGGACATATATACACTACCAAATGTAAAATAGATAGCTAGTGGGAAGCAGTTGCATAGCACAGGGAGATCAGCTCAGTGCTTTGTGACCACCTAGAGGGGTGGGATAGGGAGGGTCGGAGGGAGACACAAGAGGGAGGGGATATGGGGATATATGTATACATATAGCTGATTCACTTTGTTACACGGCAGAAACTAACACAACATTGTAAAGCAATTATACTCCAATAAAGATGTTAAAAAAAAATTAAAGAGTCAAAAAAAAAAGATTAAGGGGAACAACTAGTCATGATTTATCCACTTCAATACTGGGAGGATCTGATGAGTAAAATCACATGATACTGAGTTCCACTGTCACTCTGTGAGTTAAGACTTGGTAGCCAGCCTCTTTTTAGACCCCGGATCTTCAGGTAAGCTGTCTGTTGCGGACTGAATGTTTGTGCTCCACTCCCTTCCCCTCGCCCCAAATTCACATGTTGAAGCCCCAGCCCCAGTGTGGTTCTATCTGGAGGAGAAAGTAATTAAGGTTAAATGAGGTCATAAGAATGGGACCCTGCCTAGACAGGATTAGTGTCCTTATTAGAAGTGAAAGCAGAGCTTGTGTGCTCCCTCCTCCTCCCCTCCTCGCCTGTCCCCCCTCTCCGCTCCCCTTCCCTGCCCCCCTCCCCTCCCCCTTCCCTCCCCCTTCCCCTCCCCTC
>NC_041221.1:25921152-25965465 GCF_002837175.3 Physeter macrocephalus
TCCCTCTCCCCTGTCCCTCCCTCTCCCCTCCCCTGCCCCTCCCCTTCTCCATCTCCCTCCAGGCTGGGAAGTCTCCTCACCAGAAACTGAATTGGCCAAAACCTTGATCTTGGACTTCTTGCCTCCAGAACTGTGACTAAATACACCTCTGTTCTTTAGGCTACCCAGTCTCTGGCATTTTGCTATGGCAGCTCAAGCTGACTACTACACTATCCTCGGCTGAACAGAGGGAAGTTGGCAGTGTCTTAGGTTAAGAACAGCATCAGACATGGCATCCCTGAGCAAGAAACGTGAGTGCTTTTCTATTCAATTACCTTCTTTAAGAATCTTTATTAAAATGGCCATCCTCATAAACTTCAAGTGCTACTGTAACATAATAAAAGGATACATGATAATGTACCCATCAAGTATTTATTAAACACCTACCAAATGAAGCACCATTCCATTCAATGTTCAAAATCCCTGTTCTCATGGAGCTTATCTTCTAGAGGAGAGAAATAAACACTAAACACTGAAATAAATTAGTGCATTACAGATGTTCAGTTGTGTACGAGAAAGAAATCAAGCAGAGAAAGTGAACTGGAATTGTGCCAAAAGATGTTGCTTTTTAAACGGAGTGGATCAAGATGTCCTCCCTGAGAACACAAACATCTGAAAAAAGATAAGAAGTCACCTAAGGGGCAGGAATCAAGTTAATTACATTAATTACAATCACATGTTATTATCATTACTCCACGTTTGCAGTCATTGCTATTCTAGCCCCATTTTTACTCTTAGGTTATATTAGAACATTTTTTTAAGATTCTGTGAAAAACATACTCTTTAGTTAAGAGTTCAGTTTGGAAGTAGGTCCAAATCCCTTCTGTCGTTTTAGAACTGCAAGCCTGGAAACCAATCTGAGGCTGACATGGCATGGCCCCTGTTTCATCCTTCTGGTTTCCTATTTCACATTCTCCCCAGGAGCAGACATTGCAGAGTTCTATTCCTTTTCTAGCCCATTTTTTCAGTGGCCGTGGCTTTTGCTTTGGATTGACTTGATCAGCACACTGTGACAAAACTTGGGGTAGTGATGGGTCAGTATCCCAGGTCTAAGCTAACCCAAGCATGTCATTCCAGTGACCTCAGTGAACAACTCAGATGTATATAAAATCTAAGATAGGAAAATAAGAGCAAACAAAGCTGAGCATTTTTGTTTGGTGGTCAGGAAAAAGAAGGTTCCTTTCTCTGGTTGATGTATTTGGAAATGTGACACACAGAACTGTCATAGCCTTTGTTTTACGATAACGGAAGACAGCCTGGAATCAAGCTGCCTCTTAGGAGAAGACAACGTAAAGCCAATCGCATCGACACGTTACGGAGCCCTGATCAAACCATGCCTGAAGTTCACAATACCAGCAGACTTTTCAGATATGTCAAGTAATAAATCCCCACAACTATTTTTTTTTCCTACTTTATGGGACCAAAGCAACCTAAACTACCACCTCTCCACATACACAAAAATGTACACACATACTCAGATATACACCTTCACGAGGCTTTTTCAGAATCTCATTTGTATTACACCCTTCCAGAATAAAGTGAAATAGCATAGCTCTGCCTCAGCTACCCAAACCCTGGAATGTCTTCACAATCTGAAATCTTCTCTGTTAATTTATCATTTTAGTAGCTTGAATAACTCTCCTCCTCCATCACCTGTTACAGAAGTGTATTCAAGTACTGCTGCTCTTAATTGGGTCTTGTATGAACTGACATGAATATCCAAATATTTCCCTAGCAACCAACATTTCTGGTGATACATATATCTCATTTTGTGCCAGTATCCACTTTCTAAAAGAGCCCACATCTGTTTTAGAACAAATATTTTAACAAGCATTTTAATTGAAATGTTAACGAGGCTTTAAAATGAAGCTATAATCTTCATGCTTTACCACAAGTCATTGATGGGCACACTTCCTGCTCCAGGTAAATCCTGTAAGAACTTGATGAATTATTTGAGAAGTATAATCTATTACAGCTACCATAAAATTGCTAATAAAATTATGCTCTTATTATAATTTGGGGACTTTTAAATTTATGCTTGCTTATGCCTCTGATAATATTTTCATCATCTATGTGTCTTATTTAATGTATATATCTATTATTTCCAGCATATGTTATTTTAACATTGATGAAATTCAAATATTTCAGAGTTTAATTAGGTAGTACCCAAAATATTTCAAATCATGCCACTGCAGATTTTAAAATGAATATTAAATGTGTCTATACTTTGAAACAGAACACATTTCAGTGTACCTACAGAGAGCAATCGGGAATCTCATACTTAACAGTGAGGACATCTTGTTGTTGTGAAACACTGAGTTCCCAGCGGACACCCATTTAATTAAAAGATATGGTAGACGATGGCAGTTCAAGTCTATGTGGGTGGGAGATCACTGATGGATGTATTAACACTGGAATGGATTGCTCATTTAAATAGTTCTATGACAGTAAGGCAGAGCCATCTAAAATGTACCTTAAAAGTTTGAAAGCAATAGTGACAGCACATGAGCTGATGGAATGGAGAGAACTGCATGATACATATGAAAAGCAAAGCGAATGGCACCTGGCCAGTTGAAAAGAGAAAGCTATACAGCATATGATGAGCTACTGCTGGTTAGGGCTCAGCTACTTTGAATCGTATCAAAGTTGCAGTTTTGGGGGTTCCCTGGTGGCGCCGTGGTTGGGAGTCCGCCTGCCAATGCAGGGGATGCGGGTTCGTGCCCTGGCCTGGGAGGATCCCACGTGCCGCGGAGCGGCTGGGCCCGTGAGCCATGGCCGCTGAGCCTGCGCGTCTGGAGCCTGTGCTCCGCGGCAGGAGAGGCCACGGTGGTGAGAGGCCCGTGTACCGCAAAAAAAAAAAAAAAAAAAAAAAAAAAAAAAAAAGTTGTAGTTTTAATGGGCAGATGTCAAGGATCTTGCTAGAGATTCCCAGGTCTCAGTCTGTCACCCAAATATAGAGAACTTTCTCCACTTGATCAAAATAAAATAAAACATCAAATAAACGTATAGCAGAAAAAACACCATAAATCTCATTGTGAGGTTACAATATAGATTTATAGCTAGGATTTCTTTCTTATTTATTTATTTATTTATTTATTTATTTTTGGCTGTGTTGGGTCTTAGCTGCTGCGCGCAGGCTTTCTCTAGTTGCGGCGAGCAGGAGCTACCCTTCGTTGCGGCGTGCAAGCTTCTCATTGCGGTGGCTTTTCTTGTTGCACAGCACGGGCTCTAGGCACACAGGCTTCAGCAGTTGTGGCACGTGGGCTCAGTAGCTGTGGCTCGCGGGCTCTAGAGCGCAGACTCAGTAGTTGTGGCGCACGGGCTTAGTTGCTCTGTGGCAATGGGGGATCTTCCCGGACCAGGGCTCGAACCCGTGGCCCCTGCATTGGCAGGGGGATTCTAAACCACTGCACCACCAGGGAAGTCCCTATAGTTAGGATTTCTTAACAAGATAAGTGAGTTGGTGTTTCTACTATTATGACCAAATGCAGGTGAGTTATAATTGACCAGGGCAGATCTAATAGATTTATATTATAAAAGGTAAATACTTTTCAAAGAACTTACCTTTAAGCTCTTCTCTCATTTTGTAGGATTCTCATAAATGAGAGTTTTGTGAATGCCAGGATCCTACTTGCTAAAGAAATCATATCTACAAATTATATCTAAAACCCAAATCCCTACAAAATGCAGGTTCATTAAAAGAGGACAGATATCACTAAGGTGTTCTGTACAACCAGATACAGAGATAACACAAAGACTGCCATGAATGGAATGAAAATGAAAATAAGGAAATTTAAATTAATTCAAAACCACAGAGAAAGGTGAAGTTTCTGTACCAATTAATTAAAATTAACATTAAATCTTAATTAGAACCAACATTAATGTAGAACTTTTTACTTGTATTATTTTACTTTACATATTGAAATTGGAGGAAATATTGCCAACAATATGCCTACTTTCATACTTATACCAGCGACAGTAAATGCTTAAATGAAAGATATCATTTGACAAATTGTTTCAACCAATTGACAGCTGCTGATTACTTTTATCTTATAAAATCCTTATGAGACTCAAACTGAATTCTTCTGATTACAGATCAGTTGCTCTTTGTGTTGTATAACAAACATAACCTGGATTACAATGCTGAATTGTTAAAATCTAATTCTGTCTAAGTGGTAAATACACACCTTACATGAAAGCAGTGGTCCTTAGTGACAGATTTGATCAATATCTTATAAAATCCTTATGAGACTCAAACTGAATTCTTCTGATTACAGATCAGTTGCTCTTTGTGTTGTATAACAAACATAACCTGGATTACAATGCTGAATTGTTAAAATCTAATTCTAAGTGGTAAATACACACCTTACATGAAAGCAGTGGTCCTTAGTGACAGATTTGATCAAATCAACTGCGTCATTCAGCTGTCATTCAGGTACCAGAGCTTGTGCCAACCATTGGTTAGTATAACAGGATGAAGGATGGAACCCTTCCTGCTGTCTGGGCATTTGAGCAGAATCCCAAAGCAGGTTCTCCCTCCAAGGAGAGCAGCTGAGATGAGCTGCCATCCGCCTCCTCCAAGACTCGCTAAGAAGTGGGGAGTCTGGTCCTAACTTTGGGAGACCAGAGAGGAAGGCTCCACTCCCACCCCTCATGCCACTGGTGGGATCTCCAAGATACCCACTGAGATATAAGAGGGTACCTGTCAGGAGAGGAAACAGCTTCTCCCTGTGCCCTGCTCGCCAGCCGCGCTGCGGATCCCAGCTGTAGGAAAGGGCTGTGCGTTACTGAGACCCCGCTTAAAACATACCAGTGTGGTAGGAATTCAATAAATACTTAATTAATACTGTGAAATCAGGCTTTATGAGTATGAGAGAAAAGAAGGTTCACAGATTGTAAAAGCAACAAAAATCTCTATTGTCTTAAAAAAAAAAAACCACAAAAAACATTGCAAAACCTCAAGTAATTTTCAGATACTTTGGGGGAATGTATGGTCAGGCCCCCCAAGATGGCTGTTCCCCTGCTCTCTGTGCGTCCCCTGACTGACCAGTCCCTGTCTCACCTACACCTACTCACCTGACTGACCTTCCCTCCTCAGTAAATGCCTACGTACTTACCCCGGACCCCAACTAGTGATTGTTCTAATCTTCGGATCAGAGCATCTCCACCCTAATAGCTCATCAAAGGGGCAGTGAGGGGTGTGCTCCTCTGCTGGTTTCTCTGGCAACTGATGAGCCACCCTGAGGTCAAGGTCAATTCCCCCTATAACTGGTAACACCTCCCCTGTCCCCGAGAGCGAACATGACTGCCACGTCCTGCCCACCATCTGCCGTACACGGTGGAGAGTCGCTCTAGGACCCTGCTTTAGACAAGTAAGCTCCTCCAACCATTAAAGCATGGATGTCTCTGTCGCTGACTGCAGGCTCCTTCTTCAGTCTTGAGGATGGACAACTATAAGGCTTGCAGGCCTAAGGGATGCAGCCCCACAGGAACTATCCCAGCTCTGGTGGATCCATCTCTGTTCAGGGTTCTGTAGCTTGAGGCAGCAGCAACTAATAAGTTTTTCCTATTTTCCTCTCCACTTGGGTCTTCCTGAAGACATACTGAGGAGTGGAGAGAGGTGAAGCAAGGAATTCAAAATGGTTTTCCTTGTTTCTTATGGACTTTGGGCGTATATATGCAATATACCAGCTACAGTTTTTATTGCCACATAATAAATACACCTTAGAATAATTTAACTACAAAAATGACCAGAGTGAAGTAAGAAAAACACCAGAGTGAAGTCTCAGCTGTCCACTCACACTCACAGGCCAGCATAAAAAACATATGTCTCCTATTTCTCCATAACAATTTTGATTTCCCTGAGCTGAAGCCACCAGTTGGCAGAAAATTAAATTTTACTGCAATGAGGTGATTCTTACAAGATTGAATACTTTAAAGAGCCTAAAGGTAACAGTCTTTACCTGTACGTCTGGGATCAATGCTCAGTATTTCAGAGGCTGGCCAACCCCTTTCCTTCCCCAGACGGTACCCAATTTCAATGTGCCCGGACTACGTGGATAGGGAGACGGACTCTGCAAATGCCTGACGTTCTCTGGTCTGGGCTGTTCACCATCTGGGGAGCCGAAGGGTTGCTGGGACTCTCCCTTGGCATTCTGTTGGGTCTTGCTACAGACGCTGGAAGCAGGTGAAACGTCAGAATCTCTTCTCATGCTCTGCTGGAGCAGAGTCAATTCAGCTTCTCTTAGGACTCAGGTGAGCCAACAGGTGCTCTCCATTCTCTTGAGGTTTGGATGAATCCAGGCCAAGACAATCTTTGCTGAATCCTTGATGGCACGGCCCCTCTGACTTGGCAACACCTTTGGCAAACTCTCCAGGAGGCAGCTCAGCAGACTCCTGGGTCCTGTCGGGGCACTTCATGACTTATTCCCTGATAAGAGATCTCAGAGTGGTACAGGAGCGCTAAACAAAGCTGGCACTCTTAAAAAAAAAAAAAAAAAGCCCCAAAATTTACTTTCATGAGTCTGTTCTTACTTGGCAGTATGGAAAGCGAATTCTTCTCTGATTGCTACATAAACAGCCCTCAATCACTCTCCGCCTTTGGTTTCCTCCTACATTGACCTAACACACCTCCTTCTTTTCAGAACTTCTGGTTGGAAGAGGGGACACAGGACCACGTGTCCAACTACCTGATTCCCCTACTTTGCCTCCTTTCTTTCCAGCACCCACAGGCATAAAATGGGAGCTCTCACTTCCTCATCTGATCAGGACTCAGATATGAAACTCCATAGTCTAATCTGCCAATCCTGGTTATATGGTAAATGGGATGAAGGAAATCTGGAAAATCCTTCTATGTCTATACATCCCATGCCATTCACGTCTCTGTCATGTTAAGAGGACAAGAAAGTCAACTTGACATGCAAAGTTGCCTCTCCACACTAGCTAATATCTATCTCCTTCCCCAGCACTATAAACCTGAAGGCCCAAATGCAGAATGAGAATGGTGCACCAAACAAGTCTGCACGTAGAAATTTAAATGCATTCCTTTAATATTTGCAAAATATTATCCATACTACATTAGTGTCTGCTCCAAAACTAATCACACAGTCTGCATTGACACATACTGTATGGTAAATTAACACAGTGACAACATTTCCAACTCTCAAACTAAGATGTGTTCGTAAAAAGTTTTACATATTCAAATGAAATTCTCTTGGCCAATGACCCTACATATAGGATTTAATTTCTCACAATTTACAGAATTTCTCCAATTCAGATTTTTTCTATATGGTCTGAAAATTAATGTACTACTTTGATATAAGGTCTTCTGTCAACATGGCACTCACTAAGATAGTTGCTCTATTTCTATTAAGCAAGTTAAGTAAATTCCTTGCAACTTCGGGCATTGCATGAAGTGGGTTTTAAAGGATGCTCGATCTCTGCACTTGCAGTAAATGTCAAGTTCAGTTCATTCCCTAATTGGCAGTAGTCTGACAGTCCCAGGATTTTCACAGTAACAGAAATGATCCTCAGTGGTAAATTAAGCTCGCAGAGGGATTTATAATTCACAAATTAACCATCCTTTATTGGTCAAACTACTGATATCCATGGCATTCTCTGACAATGTCTCTCACTTATTATAAAAATAAAATCTCTATTTATAGCTTTAATTCATATGATTTTTTGTAGGTAACTTTGGCCAGTTGTCTCTGTTCTCTCACACTGATTTTTAAAAATACGTATCACCTATAAACTAAGGTTGAAAGAAAATTCATTCATCAGAACTTACTGAATGGGCACAAGTTTATTCAAACCATTTTATGTAAAGTTTACCTAAGAAGGAACCATAAAGAAATACTGAGTTCTAGTTGATGGTAGGCAACGTTAAACACTAGTTGGCAGGTATTTAAATATACAGTGAATATAGAGTACTTAACGTACACAACTTACTTTTTTAAATTGCAAATTACTTTATTATTTCCCTTTGTTTCCACGCAGGGTAACAAATTTTAGAAAAGATGGTTATGTCTAAGTTAAACTTTCTCTTTTTCTATATATGCCTTTTTTTGTGTGATGAGAACAATTGAAATTTACTCTCTTAGCAAATTTCAAGTACACATTATTATTAACTATAGTCACCATGCTGTACAGTAGATCTTCAAATCTTCATCTGATTACTGAAAGTCAGTACCCTTTCACCAACATCTATTGATTGATTTTTCCCTCCCTCCAGCCTCTGGAAACCACCATTCTACTCTCAGTGTCTGTGAGTTCAATTTTTTTAGATTCCATATATAAGTGAGATCATGCAGTACTTGTCTTTCTGTGTCTAGCTTCTTTCCTTAGCATAATATTCTCTAGGTCCATCCATGTTGTCACAAATGGCAGGATTTCCTTATTTTTTAAGACTGAATAATATCCTTGTGTGTGTGTGTGAGAGAGAGAGAGAGAGAGAGAGAGAGAGAGAGAGACAGACAGAGAGAGAGAGAGAGACAGTGTGTGTCACATTTTCTTTATCCATTCATCTGTTGATGGACATTTAGGATGTTTCCATATCTTGGCTACTGTGAATAATGTTGTAATAAAAATGGGAGTGAAGATACCTCTTTGAGATACTGATTTCATTTTTTGCCTGTATACCCAGAAATGGCATTGCTGAATCATACAGCAGTGCTGGTTTTAGTTTTTTGAGAAAACTCCATATTGTTTTCTATGGTGGCTACATCAATTCACAATCACACCAACAGTGTACAAGGGTTCCCTTTTCTCCACATCCTCACCAACACTTGCTATTTTTTGACTCTTTGAAAATAGCCATCTAAACAGGTGTGAGATGATATGTCATCATGGTTTTGATTTGCATTCTCCTACTGATTAGGGACGTTGAGCATCTTTTCATGTATTTGTTGGCCACTTATAAATCTTCTATGCAAAAATGTCCATTCAGATCCTTTGCCCATTTTTTAATCAGGTTATTTGTTGTTGCTGTTATATTTTATATTGGGTTGTATGAGTTCCTTATATATTTTGGCTAATAGTTCCCTATCAGATATATGGTTTGCAAATATTTTCTCCCATTCTGTAGGTTGCCTTTACATTTTGCTGTTTCCTTTGCTGTGCAGAAACTTTTCAGTTTGATGCAGTCCCACTCGTTTATTTTTGCTTTCGTTGCCTGTGCTCTTTTTGCCACGTGCAAAAAGGTGTTGCCAAGATCAATGTCAAGGAGTTTTTTCCCTATGTTTTCTTCTAATAGTTTTATGGTTACAGGTCTTAAATTTAAGTCTCTAATCCATTTTGAATTGATCTTTGTGGATGGTGTAAGATAGGGTCTAATTTGATTCTTTTGCATGTGGCTGTCCAGTTTTTCCAACACACTCTATTGAAGAGACAATCCTTTCCCCATTGTGTATTCTTGGTGTCTTTGTCAAAGATTAGTTGACTTTATATGCATGGGTTTATTTCTGGACTCTCTACTCTGTTCCATTTATCTATCTGTCTGTTTTAATGCCAGTACCATATTGTTTTGATTACTATAGCTTCATAATATACTTTGAAATCAGGTAGTGTGAAACCTCCATCTTTTTTCTTCTTTCTCAAGATTGCTTTGGCTGTTTGAAGTCTTTTGTGGTTTCATACAAATTTCACGATTTTTTTCCTGTGTCTGTGAAGAATGCCATTGGCATTTTGATAGGAATTGCATCAATGTCAATCATGTTGGAAAATATGGACATTTTGACAATATTAAATTTGGACATACGACCTCAGTAATTGATTTATGGAAACTTCTCAATAAGACATGGCTCCTTTGTAGCCCACGATTCAGTAACTAATTAATAATTGATCATTTCAATTCTATTTCACTTAAATACCACTTTAAATAAACAATCTTACCAGCAAAAATGTTCCAAAATTAGCAAACAACTTCAGTTTACTAAGGATGAGTTAACAGTTTTTTATCAATAGGCTTCCTCATTCTTTAAGTAATGATATGCATAATACTGATAAAGCCCATTTATGTAACAATGTGTACCAGTACTATATTAAGTGCTTTATTTTTATTACCTTATGTTAAACTGTAAAAACTATCAAATGGGATGGCATTGCTATCTCCATTTGAAAAAGAAGAAATGAGTCTCAAAGATATGTAAAAACTGGCAGGAAAAGAATTTGAATAAAATCATGTCTTGACTTCTTCCATTATGTTCCTAATAACCATCTTCATCTGTATTTCTAACACCGTGTTTTGAAATGAAAGGTTGTTATAAATTATTATACAATTTGAATTCAGAAAAAAATTTTGGTTGAGAAGAAATTTTGGTGACATGGTAAAAAAAAAACCATGAACAGTGTATGAGTTTCAAATTCTCCAAAGCAACTTAATATTAGGATAAAGAATTTCAGTTAGTCCAACAAAAGATTCAAACAATACCTGGTTTGTGTAACAAATGCTTATTTCAATGTGTAGGAAGCCTCGAAGACAGACCCCAATGACCCCCACATCCGGTATTAACAGCCTTGTGTAATTCCTTCCCCATGCATAACTTCCCTCTAACCAATAACAGGCAATGTTGATGGGATGTCATTTCCATGATTAGGTTAAAATTGTGACTTCATATTGCTAGTAGACTCTCCTTATTGCTTCTTTGCTTGCACGCAGTGATGAAACAAGCTGCCATAGTGGAGAAGCCAACATGGCAAAGAACTGAGAAGGTCTCTGGTCAAAAGCCAACGAGGACATGAAGACCTCACTCTGACAAGTTGCAAGGAACTCAAGGCTACTAACAACTATGAGGGAGCATGGAAGTGGACCCTTCCGCAGTCAAACCTTCAGATGAGACTGCAGATCTTGATTTAGGCCTTGAGAGAGACTATGAAACAGAGGACCCATGTAAGGCCATTCCTTACCCACAGAAGCCATACAATGATGAATGTATATTGCCTTAAGCTGTTATGTTTACAGTTTTTTTGTTACAAAACAAAAGACAATGAAACATTCAATAATGCTATGTTAAAATGATTCAATTATTCTAGCCATCGATTATTTATATTTAGTTCTAATTTCCTTGAATCCATATCCTAAGCATAATTTTAATACCTGTGTCAATAATTCAAATATATATTGAACTAAATTAATAGGAATTTTGTTCAGAAGTAAAACACTGATTAAAATGAGAAGAATTAAAGAGCTACACATGGTGAAGCTTTTAAGCTTTGACACTTACTGCCCTCTAAAAAAGAAGATGAAAAGATCAAATTAAGGAAAACCACTAATGATGTCTGCAATTTTTCCCAATTACTGTGTTGTTGAGTTTGGGCTGGGTTGCACTGAGAGGATTATTATAGTCTATCAGGATTGTTATTGACTCAATTTGGTTCTCAAATATTTTCAAATAAAACACCTCATTATTTTTAGCTCATTATTGACTCAATTTGGTTCTCAAATATTTTCAAATACAACATCTCATTATTTATTGTTAGCTTGATACTAAAAGCATTACAGTCACAGTTATGGAAATATACTAGCAGCCTACCCAGATATTAATCACTGAGGATATTTTCACATCTGAAGATAATGATGATGAAGGTGTAAATATGAGTCATTAACAAACCATTGAATTTTTCGCTGTTATGCAGCTCATTTTCATTAACTAAATTGATGTTATATATTTTCTTTACATGACAAAAATTTTATAAGGTAGAACAATGTTCTCATATTAGTAATTAATTGGGGGGAAGGTATTAATGATGATATGTAAAAGGTTTCTAAGCTATTAGGTACCACTTTAGTGCTATATCATTCAGTTTTACTTTAAAAATTAAATCTTTATTAGAAATTATGCATGATACCCTGGGAAGTGTTTACATGAAAAGTATGATACACAATGTGAGGCACTTTTAATCACTAAGCTCCAACGGTATATTGCTATGCTCCGTCACTAGCATCCTTATCACAGACCTCTTTATTTGTATAGATACACACATGAGCATAAAGTTAAACAATTTAAGAATAAAGATAGCTTTTTCCTTTCTTAAGCACTTTGCACAAAAGCATCAATGGCAAAATAATAAAGTGTTATTGGTAATTTAAATAAATTTGGAAAGCATCAAAAAGGAAGTGGGTATCAAGCATTTCTGTTCTGACCTGTACATTCAACAAAAAGCAAGCTAAATGTACAGAGTCCTCCAGCTGACACATTTACAGAAACATCAGTGAATTTTTTGTTTGTATTGTCTGCTTGTTTGTTTGTTTTAGTTAATTGATGAGTTGTAACTCTTATCTCTGAGGAAAAGAAGTAGGACTAAATTAAAGGATTCTTAAAATTATAGAAATTTTCAAAAAATTGATCATGTTGACAGGGAAGTACATGAAAGGTATTTAAAGCTGCTGTATTAGAGAAGTATAAAATGTCAGATTAGCTTCGCGGAGGGTTTGGAATAGGTAGGGAAGAGAACAAAGGCGTGAAACTTGAAGAGATTACACTGCTCTTATACACAGGGAATAGGGATGCTATGGTAATAAACGCCATTTCATTGTAGTTTTTACTATCTTTCAATATATGTGTAATGTCAAAATTTTATATATGTATATATATATGCGTGTGTATGAATATATGTACATATATTCGGAATTTTAGAAAACATTTATAGACACAAATAAATATGTTTAGGTTAAAAAAATATGAGACAGATGCTCTTCTCACCAGGTCCCTCAGAATCCATCCAGACTTGAAAAGAAGCGAGTTAGACATAAACACTGTTTCTGCCAATGAGAAGTCGCCTCATAAATGTCCATAGTACACAGTTAAAAATGCAACCAACAGGAAAAAACACAGCCCTCATCCCCAAACCCTTCTCACATGGGAAAAAGAGCATTAAGCGAGGGGTGTTGGGGGTCAGCGAATGCTTTCACTCTAGGCCTGAGTGAGGGAGGTAGTGGGGGTGGGTAGTAGAAGCAAAAAGTGTCCTTCCCCTGAGGAGGGGAGAGGGTAGCCCTCCATCCTACCTCTGCAGGAAGCAGAGGAAGAAAAAGCACTTGACCAACTTCAGCATCATAATAAAAACTCTCTGCAAACTAAGAACAGAAGGGAACAATCTCAACCTGACAAAGAGCTATGAAAAAACTAATGGCTAAAATCACTCAATGACGAAAGAGTTAATGATTTCCTCTAAGAATGAATATACAGTAAGGATGTATATTCTCACCACTTTTATTTAACGTTGTCCTAGAGAGTTAGGCAGTAAAATAAAAGAAAGAAAATAAATGATACATCGTTTGGAAAGACAGAAATGAAACAGTAATTATTCACAGACAACAGAATTGGTTATGTACTGATTCCCATGCAATTTACATAAAGATTACTAGAACTAATAAGTTCTCTTAGGAAGACTGCAGGATACAGATCAATATAGAAAAATTTATTTTTTATGTATATGCTTGCAATGAACAATTGGAAATTGAAACAGAACAATTCTATTTATAGTATCAAAGCATATATAATATGTAGGGATAAATATCATAAAATAACAAGATTTATGCAGTGAAAATTATAAGGAAATTAAA
This sequence comes from Physeter macrocephalus, assembly GCF_002837175.3. Classification (NCBI taxonomy): domain Eukaryota; kingdom Metazoa; phylum Chordata; class Mammalia; order Artiodactyla; family Physeteridae; genus Physeter; species Physeter macrocephalus. The sequence goes on from NC_041221.1 coordinate 25,934,753, forward strand.
GGAAAGGTAGTTTTCTAATGCATTGGAATACTCATTATTATTTGAAAAAGAAGAATAAAGTTGGAAGACTTACATTATCTCATTCAAGACCTAACACGAAGCTGGAGTGATCAAGGCAATATCTTTTTGACATAAGCACAGACTTATAGAACCAAGGAATAGAAGACATTTCAGAAATATGCCCACTCATAGGGGGTCAACTGCTTTTTGACAAATGTATCAACATAATTCATTGGAGATAAGAAAGTCTTCTCAACAAATGATGCTGTATTTTTGGACATATACATAAAAGGAACCTAACACCATAGACAAAAAATCAACTTAAAAAGATCACAGACCTAATGTAAAACTTAATGTGTAAAAATGCTCAAAGAAAGCACGGAAGTCTCTATAAATAACCCTGAGTTAAGTAAAGATCTCACACATATGACACAAAAGGTATGAGTCATCAAAGAGAAAAATGACAAAACAGAACTTCACTAAGATCTAAAACTTCTGCTCTTTGAAATACAGTTGACCCTTGAACAATGCAGGGGTTAATCCACATAGAATTTATAATGGGTCTTCCGAACGCATGGTTCCTCCACACCCTCGGTTCTTCCGCATCCCTGGATTCAACCAACCATGGACTGTGGTACCAGAGTGTTTACACTTGACCGAAGAAGTAATACAGAGGGCAAAAAGGCCATTTAAAGTGTTCAACATCAGTAGCTATTAAGGAAATGCAAAGTAAACCCACAATGAAATCCACTACCCATTTACTAAAATGTATAAAAGAGAAATATATTAAAACTTCAGAGTGCTGACAAGGATGTGGAGAAATTGGAACCCTCATACATTGGTGATGGGAATGGAAAAGTGCAACAGCAATTTGGCGAGAGTCTGACGGTTTTTTAAAAGCCAAAACATACACTGGAAAATGTGCCCCAGCAATCCCACTCGGAGGCATGGACTTGGGAAACAAAAACGTATGTCTGATATCTGTAAGCAAATGGTTATAGCAACTTTATTCATAATAGCTAATAACTGGAAACCATGTAGAAGTCCATTAACTGGTGAATGGATAAACAAATTGTGAAACATCCATACAGAATGCTATGCAGTAGCTTTTTATTGCACTATTGATGCCAGATACAGTATAGTGGAACTCAACTACATTATGCTGAGTGAAGAAGCCAGACTTTCCAGAAGGCTACATACGGTGTGAATCTCATGTATGACATTCTGGAAAAGGCAAAAACTACAGGGACAGACATCAGATGTGGTTGCCAGGGGATGTGATGGAGAGAGGGCATGACTACAAAGGGGCAAGACAGAGCTTTGAGGAAGGAGAGAACTATTTCATATCTCACTTCGGGTGGTGGTTGTAAGACTGTACACATCTGTCAAAACTCATTGGATTTAACCCTAAAATATTGACTTTTATTGTATGGATATTATACACCAAAGCCTCAATCTATCCTGAAACATACTTGAGTTTTTAAAAATATGAATCACATGACAGAGATCCAAAGGACTAATGCCGTGACAAATTCAATGCATGTGGAAGAGGCAGTTGAGCCTGGAGGAGGGGAGGGGGTAGTGTGTTTTTGGAGCAGCCTGGCAGTAGCTTAAGATAAAAACCGAAGGAAAACTCCCAATGTATCCCTCCCCTGAAGTTTGGGATTGACATGTACACACTGCTATATTTAAAACAGATAACCAACAAGGACCTACCGTAAATAAATAAATAAATAAATTTTTAAAAATTAAAAAATAAAATCTCAAAAAAAAAAAAACTAAAGAAAAAGAGAACTTTGGGAAATAAAATGAAAGCACACACCCAGTGACAAAGAGCTAATACTCCTAATCCTTGCGCCATCAAAATGCCTGCAAAAATATTAAGACCACCCCTTTAGCAAACCTACACATTTGAAAATAAATGCTTTACAAAACAAATCATGATCTCTTCCTCTGCTTCTCTCTCCTGGTCCACCCATGTTTACTTTCATCTGCAACACCTGAACCACTAGTATCCTCAGATTTTTCCTGTGCGTTCTAATTCTGCTTCCCTAGATAGCATGAGAAGCCAAAACAAGTAATTGTGCAGTGTTGATTTTTGAGCATAAGATAAAAGGTGATCTGAAAGCACTCAGCTAAGTTGGAATATACATGAACACCTGTATCCTGCAGGGCCTTGGGATGGATGCCATTTTGAGTGTCCCTTTATTACATGACAGAGTACTGAACTCTGACACTGGGGAAACCAGAAAGACAAACACAAGAAGCACATCTCCTGATTTCACAGGTCTCTCAACTTGCCCCTTTCAAGGTGAGATCCCTTGTAGGAAACACATGACTACAGAACTTTTTAAACAAATGGTTGAGGAAAGGAAGAGAACAGAAATGTAATGAGTGCCTGCTCTCTACAAGGCTCTCGGCTTACCCTATCCTACGTTCTCCCATGAAGCGAGACTACTGAAGGAATCTACTCAATACATGGTATGCAGGACTTCCCTGGTGGCACAGTGATTTAGAATCCACCTGCCAACGCAGGGGACATGGGTTCAAGCCCTGGTCCGGGAAGATCTCACATGCCGCGGAACAACTAAGCCCGTGCGCCACAACTACTGAGCCTGTGCTCTAGAGCCCGCGAGCCACAACTAATGAGCCCGCGCGCCACAACTACTGAAGCTCATGTGCCTAGAGCCTGTGCTCTGCAACAAGAGAAGCCACCACAATGAGAAACCCACGCACCGCAACAAGGAGTAGCCCCTGCTCGCCTCAACTAGAGAAAGCCCACGTGCATCAATGAAGACCCAGCACAGCCAAAAAATTAATTAACTTAAAAAAATACATGGCTGTGCCTAGAGCCTGTGCTCTGCAACAAGAGAAGCCACCACAATGAGAAACCCACGCACCGCAACAAGGAGTAGCCCCTGCTCGCCTCAACTAGAGAAAGCCCACGTGCATCAGTGAAGACCCAGCACAGCCAAAAAATTAATTAATTAACTTAAAAAAAATACATGGCATGCACTAAACATAATTAATGGCCATTTAATAGTGGTAATTGATAATAATAAAAAGGTAACACCACCACTGGAAGGTAATAATTTACCTGTTGAAAACAATTCATTTCCAACGAATTGTTCTGACGGGGTACCTAACGGGTTCGTTTAAGTTAATCTAATATTTAAGATAGCAATTGGTGATGAATAGCTTGTGTATTTGTAGAAGAAAATCAAAACCAGTTGCTAGAATTTCTGCAGTACTTTCTATAGATACTGTCCTCCTTGATGAGAGTATAATTTTTATATGATTATTTATCACATAACATGGAGCATTTCAGATTCATTCCTAGAAAACAGCATACAAACCAAATCTAATCATGGAGCATGTGATCATATTAGAAGTGTTGTTTCTTTAGATGACAATGAATCTAAAATTTTCAATTTTAGAAGTTATATATTATTTTCATCAACTTTAATTCAGCTATAAATACACATAATATGTGTGTGTGTGTGTGTGTGTGTGTGTATGAAATACTGTTTTTCTAAGTCCAGAGAAGTTAATTATTGTGAGGTTCCCTCCCTCAAGTATCTTTATCCTCTCTATATTTTTTGCAGCTTTTACCAACACTCTATCCTTTCCATTACTTTCAGGGTTCACATTTTTTGAATTTTATTTTCAAATTAACAGGCAGTAAAATTACCTTTTTATGTACAGTTCTATGAATTTTAACACATGCATAAATTTGCATAACCACCACCACAGTAAAGACACAGAACATAACCGCCACTCAAAAATCTCCCTTGTCCCTTTGTACTACACCCTCCTCCTTCCCTTAACCATTGGCAACCACTGATCTGTTCTCTGTCACTTATAATTTTATCCTTTCATAAATACCACATAAATGGAACCATACAACATGTAATCTTTTGAGGTTGGTTCCTTTTTTAAATGCTTTGGAAGTTGCAAATATACAATAAGGACATTATTGTCAGTGGTCAATATCTGAGGAACAGAACTGATAAGGCCTCATGACTTCAGTGCTTTTATGGAATTTTTAACTAATTAGCTGTATTTACTTTTTGTTTTAGCCAGCATATGATAAGGAAAGGAAGACTAGTCAAGGGCAGAGAAGACTAGTCACTGTAAGAGGTGGCAATCTGGAATCACAATCCATAGCTGGGTATTTATGCCACTGTCCTAGCTGTTGGATTGTGGGAAAATGGATCTGTACATGGTTTTTTAATTTTATAATATGAATATCTTTGAGGACCAAACAGACCCTTTGGACAAGAGGTTTGAAGTTTCTGTCCTTGTTTTTCTCAGCTCAAAGATTTTTTAATCTTTTCTTAAATTTGTTTCTTCAGCTCAAAGACTTGAGAACACGTTCTAGACTGAGAAAATAATATACACAATTTCTGGTCATGAATATCCACAAAGCAGTTCGTTACTGGGACTTTGGATCATATTTTGAGAAGAAATCAATTCTGAAAAGAGTCAAACGTATATACTTTTGCTCTTATTAATATTTCCAGGGCCTCGACTCTTCTTCACTACAACAGCCCCTCCCCCATGACAAGCTCTCGTTACCTTCCCCCCGGACCAGCACGAGGCACGTATAATTGGTTCCCCTGACTCGGGTCCCTCACCTGTGCTGGGACATTTTACACAGTTTCTGCTCTGAAAACACCACTCATCTTCTTTGAGCTCTCTTTCATTTTTATCCTCGTGTTCTGCCCTTAGAGAACCCGCCCTTCCTGACATCTCAGACAGTCTCATATCTCATATATTTCCTCTACCCATAAAGGAATTTCCTAATTGTCCAAACCTCAGACCTTTGCTTCCACCAAACAGCACAATTCCTAGGATTTACTTATGCTTCTTGGAACTCCTTTTCTTCCAGTTCTGCATTTTTAGATTTCCTGAGCTGTCCCTTAAGGCTTTCACAACCATCAGGCACATTTATTTTGCATTTTTTTCTGCCAGATGTGAAGTTAAGTATGTTCCAGAGTAACGGTTCTTAAACTTTGGAGTGTGGGAGAGTCAGATGGAAGATTTGGTAAAGATGCAGAAGCCCAAGCCCTCTCCTTAAATGAATGTCAGCCTTTTTGTGACTTACCAGCTCTCCCGGCAAGGATTCTGATATATGTGGACATCTGAAAGATAATGCTGTGGATTTGGGGTAATATGATTCAGCTGCCCCAGAAAGGTTCTGTTTTGAGTAACTGACTACCGTATTCTATATTTTAGAATGAAAGTCAGGTCCTAGAGCAGACTCACCCAAATCCTGTGCTGCTCCCTGATGCCTATCTTGAAATGTAATTTTTAGTTTTTAGTATTCTTTGCTAGAATATGAGAGTGTCAATATTAACTATTATATTGCATCCATTTATGAGACACACTTTTTTTCACATTTTAATGTCTTTGATGTTGGGATTATGTTTTAAAATCTGCATATTAGGGCTTCCCTGGTGGCACAGTGGTTGAGAATCCGCCTGCCGATGCAGGGGATACGGGTTTGTGCCCCGGTCCGGGAAGATCCCACATGCCGCGGAGCGGCTGGGCCCGTGAGCCACGGCCGCTGAGCCTGTGTGTCCAGAGCCTGTGCTCTGCAACGGGAGAGACCACAACAGTGAGAGGCCCATGTACCAAAAAAAAAAAACAAACAAAAAAACCTGCATCTTAAAAATATTTGTCAGCATCTCTTCTTTCACATTAACACCTAATATAATGGTGCAACGTACAATCAAAATTTAAAGATAAGGAAGTCCTACTGTAACTTGAAGACAAGAGAGAAGCTTTAACCAAACAATTCAAATAATATTATGGAAATAAGATGGCAGAAAGATACAATATTAAAATGATTTATTTAACTCAGTCTAGGATATTTAAATCTGAAAGTATAAAAGAGAAATTGACATGGTGATCTAGTATTTAATCGCCTACAGAACTGAAGTCTTTCCTTCCAAGAGTGATTTTGGCTTGTCAGGAGCCATGGAAAGGAGGGACTTGGACCACATTTCAGTTCTGAATCTCTTGACTTGTGTGCCACCAAACTCAGGTTCATCATGAGCACCCTTCAGAAAACAGAGTGTTCCAGCGTTGCCTATTTCTGCATAATAAACTACCCCAGACCTAGTAGTATAAAACAATGACAATTTTAAAAATTACTGCTACCTATCATGGTTGCAAGGGTTACTTTGGGCTCAACTAAGTGGAGTTCATTGGGGTCCTGCAAGTGGCTGCAGCCAGATCATGAGTGACTAAGGGCTGGAGGCATCTCACATATATGATGCCTGGGATGGAAAGACACAAACAGCTGGAGACAGGACATTTGGTTTCCTTGAGCAACTCTCTCAAACTCTATGTGGCCTGTTTATGAGGTCTCTCCAGGATGCTGGCTTCTAGTTGTCAGATTTCTTACACGTAGGCTCAGGGCTCCAAAGGTGGGTGTTTCCAGGGAGAGAAAGAGAAAGAGATAGAGTTAGAGATAGGGATGGGGTAGAGACAGGGATAGGGGTAGGGATACAGATAGAGATATAGGGTGACAGAGACAGAGACAGAAATGGAGAGAGAGCCTATGGAAATTGCTTAGCTCTTTATGACCCAGCCTACGTAGTCATGAGTCCTCTGCATAGTATTTATTAGAATTGGATCACTAAACCCAGTCTATATTCAAGGAGCAGATAATTAAATTTTTAGATATGTTTTTAAACTGCCACAAGGAGGTATTTTAAATTTTAAAAAGTGACCATTCTCTGAACATTAAAGTCAAGCCTTCTATTTTAAATAATCTCTACTGGGAAAGTTAATCACTGAAAAATCTGATTTTTTTCTTCTTAAAAAAGTTATAAAAGTTACTGCAATACTTTTGACTAGTAGGAAAAAAATATCGTAACTACATGTAAGTATTCTTCCAAGGCAAACAATTCTAAACAACATAAAAAAAAATTCACAGATCTGCAAGCATGCCTTTCCTAAAGAAAACTGGATCAATACAAAATCTCTCAACAAAGTTGCTTAAAATACCATAAATAGTGTTTCTTTTCTTTCGGCAGGCGGACTCTCAACCACTGCGCCACCAGGGAAGCCCAATAATGTTTCTTTATGAAATATTCATTGCTTACTATCATGTGTGGAAGACCAGTGTCAAACGCTATGAAAGGATCTGTGTCCCTCAGAATTAATTATCTCAGGTTAGTGGAAGGTTTTTTTTCTTATCTATGAACTGCATCTGGAGAAATGTGAGGTCTAGTGACCTGAATAATCAAAACAATAAACATGCTCTATATGTTTTATATTCTTCAATGAAATAAACATTAAGTGGGCAATATCCATTCTCTGTGATTTAGACTCAACTTTAAAAACCTGCACACTCGGATTTAAATGCTGCAAGCCAAGCCCCCCAAAATAATTCTGTGTTATTTCATGTTCTTTAATATCATGAGTAGATGTGAATGAGAATCTATGCTGTGTAGGGTAAAAAGTCTCCAGAATTAGCATTTTGAGGTTGATTTTCAATGGGCATTAGGCACAGGGGAAATCATAGATTTAATAGGAGGTAGGTAATGTTGGTAAATAATGTATTCAACTTTAAAACAAGAAACACCCAAAATCTGTTTGTCCAGGTGCTATGAATTAAAGTGATTTAGAAATTCCACTTTTTAATGTACATACCTATCCTGAAAAGCAGCCACTAACAAACTTTAAAAATATGTTTTCAAAGAAAAAAAAAATGGTCATGAAGAACCTATGGGCAAGACGGGAATAAAGATGAAGATCTACTAGAGAATGGACTTGAGGACATGGGGAGGGGGAAGGGTAAGCTGGGACAAAGTGAGAGAGTGGCATGGACATATAGACACTACCAAATGTAAAATAGATAGCTAGTGGGAAGCAGCCGCATAGCACAGGGAGATCAGCTCAGTGCTTTGTGACCACCTAGAGGGGTGGGATAGGGAGGGTGGGAGGGAGATGCAGGAGGGAGGGGTTATGGGGATATATGTATACATATAGCTGATTCACTTTCTTATACAGTAGTAACTAACATAACAGTGTAAAACAATTATACTTCAATAAAGATGTAAAAAAAAAAGACATGAACAAAACAGTCAACTTTTGCTTTCTGACTATGGTGGGCATAAAAATTAAGTGGGATTATTGTCTAACTAATCTTTCCCTAAGCACTGTTAAGAAATACACTGAAAAGTATAAAAAAAAATTTGGAGTTTGAGTAAAAACCGATTGGACTCAACACCAAACAGGAAGTGGTTAGGGGTACTCTGAAGACAGTGGCCAAGGATAAGACTTATGTAGAGAAGGTACAGAAGCAAAACAAGGAAATTATTTGATTGGCTATAGTTTAATGCCTAGTTGGGCTCTGATTGTTTGTTCCTCGGTTTCGATTTCATAACTTTGAGGCATTTCTAGGCGTTAGTTTCGGTTTGCTTACATAGGCAGCCTGGCAACAGAGCCACACCAGTCTAATGGCCTCCTGGTTTAATTAATTGAACAGCACACGGCTGAGATTACTTTTTTAGAGAAATATAATCCATCTTGCCAAACAGCAAATTGAGCTGGAAGAAGAGGATTGGAATGAATTTGAAGTCAACACACCTGAGCAATGCTAAACAACCTGGAAAAAAAATCCTGTCTAATTTTGAAAGATCTTATAAAAAGCTTTCAAATTCCTGCAGACTCTCTACTCCATGTTAATAAAACAAAACAAAACAAAAAAACTCTCACCAACAGTAAATGGTGACTTCTCCAATTGAAGACCTCCATATGGTAATTTTCACATCCAACTGAAGACCTCCATATGTTAATTTTCACAGACTCTTTATTTTCTTAAAAATTTTAAGCATTTCTTAAAGTAAATGAAGACAGAGAACTATATATCTCCATTCTCTTAGTCAAAACTTTCTAAAATTAAAGATTTTTAATTTGAACTTTCCTTATTTTCTCTCATAGCACAGGGAGATCAGCTCAGTGCTTTGTGACCACCTAGAGGGGTGGGATAGGGAGGGTGGGAGGGAGGGAGACGCAAGAGGGAGGGGATATGGGGATATATGTACATGTATAACTGATACACTTTGTTGTAAAGCAGAAACTAACACACCATTGTAAAGCAATTATACTCCAATAAAGATGTTTAAAATATATATGTGTATGTTTTCAATGTAATACAGAAATTGATGACACAAAATATTTCAATTAGATATTTTCATGATAATGGTATTAATGAAACACATTCTATTTTAAACACCATCCTGAGTGCCTGAAATACCTTGTTGCATTGAATTCTCACCACAAACCTACAAGACCAATGATATCCTCTCAATTTTAGATCTAAGAAACCCAGTGTACAAATCACCCAATTTTCTGTAAATGCTCAAGGAATCGTTTCAACTCTTCACAACAAACAATAATAAAAGAAGTAAAATAACCTTCCAACAGGCAATCTTCACCTTCTCGTTCCCCACTAGTCCATTTTAGAAGCCCCTGTTTTCTCAGGCCAGTCCTTTACAGAATCACTACCATCAGCCTTACAGGATATCTAGTTCCCAGACCAGCAATCAATTAATCCCAGACAAAATAAAACAAAAACATCTAATGAGACACTGGGTCCTCCCCACCCCCGTAATCACTGCAGTGAAAGAATTAATTCAACTTGGAACATGAACACCGAATTTAAGCCTTAAATTGATTAAGTCAGTGAAAATCTTTACTGACCACACACTCTGTGACAGGCAAAAGAATAAAACAGTTAAAACAACAAATGCCTCTTCTCTTGGAGCTTCCATTCTAGAAGTTGAGGTAGACAAGAAATAAACAGCAACGTAAAGACATAGTGGTAAGAAACAAACATGAAGCAGGGCAAGGAATGTAGAGAGTGACCCTGGCAGGGATGGCCTTTCTAGGGGGTTGACATTTCAGCGGAGGTGACATTATATTTTATGGTCTATCTAGAAACTGGCTGGCTTTCCCTGGACAAATCACATAACCTTTTATTTCCAAATTTCCTGATCTGTAAAATTAGAGATTAGACTAGAATGGCACTTAATGGACCTACAGGCTTTGAAGTTCTGTCACTCAGAGACCTTTCATTCAAAAGAAAGAGAGGGTGGGAGGCAGGGAGATGCAAGAGGGAAGAGATATGGGAACATATGTATATGTATAACTGATTCACTTTGTTACACAGCAGAAACTAACACACCATTGTAAAGCAATTATACTCCAATAAAGATGTTAAAAAAAAAAAAAAAAAGAAAGCCTTACAGTAAAAAGTTTGTTCTACTAACTAAAGACCCTCTGGTTCCAATGGAACTAACATCATCAATCTACCACCATGCTGCATCTCCTTATGAACATTTCCCACCGAGAGGCAAGGTCTGCTCTCTTCTTTTTAATCTAAGAACGCTGTTTAACTAGCAAACATTGTTATAAAATAGACATAACACTTTTTAATTTTGTGTTTTAAATCCCCGTGACCTATTTATTTTATAACTGGACGTTTGTACCTTCTGACCCCATTCATTTATTTTGCCCACTCATACCTCGGGCAACCACCAATCTGTTCTCGTATCTATGAGCTTGTTTTCTTGTTTGTTTGTTTTTTGATTCTACATACAAGTGAGATCACACAGTATTTGTCTTTCTTTGTCTGACTTATTGCACTTAGCATAATGTCCTCAAGGTCCAAGCATGTTGTCGCAAATGAAGACATTTCATTCTTTCTTACGGCCGAATAATATTCATATATATTATGTGCTACATTTTCTTTATCCATTCATCCACTGAAAGACACTTAGGTTGCTTCTGTATCTTGGCTATTGTAAATACTGCTGCAATGAACCTGGGGGTGCACATATCTTTTTGAATTAGTATTTTCGTTTTCTTCAGATAAATATCCAGAAGTGAAATTGCTGAATTATATGGTAGTTCTATTTTTAATTTTTTGAGGAAATTCCATACTGTTTTCCATAGTGCCTGCACCAAATTATAATTCCACCAACCGTGCACAAGGGTTCCCTTTTCTCCACATCCATGCCAGCATTTGTTATCACTTGTCTTTTTGCTGATGGCCGTTCTAACAGGTGTGAGTTGATAACTCATTGTGGTTTCGATTTGTATTTCCTGATGATTAGTGGTGTTGAGCATCTTTCCAAAATGTCCCTGTTGGCCATCTGTATGTCTTCTTTGGAAAACATGTCTATTCAGATCTTCCTCCCGTTCTATAATTAGATTGTTTGGGGGGTCTGTTTGTGTGCTACAGAGTAGTATAAGTTCTTTATATAGTTTGGATATTAACCCCTTATCAGATATGTACTTTAAAATATTTTCTCCCATTCCATGGGTTGCCTTTTCATTTCGTTAATGATTTTCTTTGCTTTACAAAGCTTTTCAGTTTGATGTAGTCCTACTTGTTTATTTTTTGCTTTTGTTCCCTTTGCTTTTGGAGTCAGATACAAAAAATCATCGCCAAGACTGATGTCACAGAGCTTATCACCAATGTTTTCTTCTAGGAGATTTATGGTTTCAGCTCTTACACTCATGACTTTAAGCCAGTGAGTTAAGTTTTGTGTATGGTGTAAGACAGTGGTCCAGTTTCATTCTTTTGCATGTGTTGTCCAGTTTGCCAGTACCATTTATTGACCAGACATAATATTTCTGAACATTAGCAATGAATTTTCAGGATTCCATGTTAACTTATCTTGTTGACCAGGTAAGACACCTAATTTGTTACTGATTATTTACTGCCCAAATCCTCATAACCCGAAAAATTGTAATCGATGAAATCAATGTCAGTGCAGAAACTGACATTTTTTTTTTAATGATATGAAAGATGATATTGAGGACGTGGTACCACGAGTAGGGCTTACATGAAGGGAGGAGACAATTCTGAATACACTGGCTGAAGAACCAGGATCCTCAGTGACCTCTTAAGTCCAGTTTGATGGGCTGAATCCTGTAAGATGTATCAATATCAAATGCAAAATTCTACACTAGGGATTAGAAAACCAAATGAACAAGAATTGCATGGAGAGACTGGTAGCAACACATATGAAGAAAATCTCCTTAGGAGTTTTAGCAGTAGTAAATATATGTTGGAATAACCTATAATAAGAGATTCTTGCAGGCAGTCGCCCTAGGCTCTTCCTACCTAAAGTGTGGTCTCTGGACCACACTATATCCGTATTACCTGGGAGCTGGTTAGAAATGCAAAATCTTGGGACACACCCCAGACATACGTAAGCAGACTCTGCAGATTACAAAGGTTCCCAGGTGATTTTGTATGCACATCAAAGTTTGGGAAGTGCCACCCCAAGCTCTTAACCAGGTCAGACCAGGTGAAACTCTAGTCCAGCCTAGGGAGACCACACTTGCAATACAGGAGTACCTGTAATCACATGTTAATGGGATGTAGATCAGTTAAACCATGACAGGGGATAAGCTTAAACCCCTATAACTATCAGGATTTTTCAAAGGCACTGGGGATGCTTAGTTCAGAATGTGCTCTGTAATACACAAATCCACTAGCCAAAGACATGCAAATATTTAGCACTTAAAATGAAGCTAGTCCCAATTAAGATGTTCTGTAGGCATAAAATACACCCCTAGCTGCAAAGACTTAGTAAGAAAAAAAGAATGTGAAATATCTCTTTAATAATTTTTATACTCAATATGTTGAAATAATATGTTGGATATATTGGATTAACTCCAATATATTACTAAAATTAATTTCACCTATTTCTATGGGCATTTTTTAACATGGCTTACTAGAATATTTTAAATTGCCTATGTGGCTCCCATTTTATTTCTACCTGACAGCGCTACTGTAGAGACACCCAGGAGGAGACATGGTGGTTCTTTTCAAACGTGCCGAGCACCGCCGTATGGAAGAAATATTAACCTGTCTCAGACACAACCAAAGATTAGAACAAGGACTTAATAATGTTATATGACCCAGAGCAGGTAAAGAAATCTCTTGTTTTCCAAACATGCCCAGTAGGGAATGTCATCACTTCCACAGATTCATCACGGAATCTAAGAGTCTCTGGAGAAGGACTGGTGGAGGTGTAGACAGGCTACAGCATGATCAGAGGAACTGATATCCATGCTGGCAGGTGGACATCTTCCCAAAGATGCCACGGACCCTTGCTATTGTCTATGTGGATAAATTACACATCACCTGTTAGAACAAATATGGCTGTGTTGAGACTGTCCAGCTTCCCAGCCAGCCTGCTTCACTACTACAGGAGGAGAAAATAAATAAATGAATACAGTCTCCCTGTTTCCATAAATCTGATCAACAATATATGATGAAGACTGACAATAGAGTTTAGCAAGAAATACCTATCTCACCAATATGATATTGAAGATAATACAAAACAGTTAACTCTCTTGATTCCAAGACAAAGCTACAAAATTCTGGCTCATATTTCGGATTTAAGTAACTCATCTTCTAGCTGCCTATTAAAAATGCTAAGTGATTATTTATGGTCCTACGAGATTGACTCTGACCCTATTTGGATCAATGAAATCTCAAAAAGTAAATTTTTTCAAGGGCTATGTGGTTTTAACAGACCAGGCTTTTAAAGAGAAGAAATATTATTGGATCTGGCACAAAGAATCTTAAGAGTAGCTGGATCTATCTTCGAATTAAAAAATATCAGTAGCCCAAAGTGGTTCAAACACTGCTGTCCAATTTGGATTCAGATTCAAGAGAACTCAGTTTGAATCCTAGTTTTCATCATGGTTAAATTATGAGATTTTAGTTTGCTCAGTGCTTAATGAGATCATTGGGTGTTGAACTGTCATTCCTCCAGCTCCACTCTCCTTAGTCCATATTCCTATGTAAATGGAAGGAAAAGAGGACCTCCTTTTTAACCCAAGAAAACCCATATTCATCCAAATAAAGCCTATGTGATATTTAAGATTGAATAACCTTACAGAAATATTTTAATACATATTTCTAAGAAGGATGTAGAGTAGCTCCCCAAAGACTTTAAAATTTATAAAGCCATCTATATTGAATGCATTATGAATACTCCTAAGTAAGGGATGGATAGACTGAAATACACACACACACACACACACACACACACACACACACACACACACACCATTCCTTGCCAGATGCTGAAGTCTAACATCACAACTCCTGAAGCAAATCAGGATATGCATGTGCAAATTCCCATTAAAATGAAAGCAATCTCCTAGCTATCATTATTTCACTCATTCTGCAAATTGAGAAATCGGTTACAGCATAGAGTAGTATAGCCCAGAACATCTATATCACTTTGTTTTTCATTGTAGAACTGCTGGATTCACAGAGCACCTGTTGTTTACTTTAACCTCACCTCTTTTAGAGATGCCACGTTTATCCTGTTGCCAGCCTTTTTTTTTTTTTTTTTTTTTGTGGTACGCGGGCCCCTCACTGCCGCGGCCTCTCCCGTTGCGGAGCACAGGCTCCGGACGCGCAGGCCCAGCGGCCATGGCCCACGGGCCCAGCCGCTCTGCGGCACGCGGGATCCTCCCGGACCGGGGCGCGAACCCGGCTCCCCTGCATTGGCAGGCGGACGCGCAACCACTGCGCCACCAGGGAAGCCCCTGTTGCCAGCCTTTTGATGCATTGATGGTTTTTCAGAAATCTCAGTTAACTGGGTCCTTTTTCTTATTAATCACTATATCCAGCTGGTAAACTACTTTGCTACTACTAAACCTCATGCACGGGAAGTCTTGTTGGTGCCTTTAATCAAGCTTCATGGGAAGCGACTGAGTCGAATTTGCAGGTCACCAGGCTTGCTGTAAGTTAAGCGGGAACGTGAACATCAGGGAGTTATCCTGTGCATGACTGGGTGCCACCTTCCTCATGCACAGGGGCTGGAGTGTGCCCAGAACCGGGTCACCTAATGTGACACGGCACAGGACCTGCCTGCCCAGCAGCCCGATGACGAAGGACTAACCAGGCAGCCACAGCTGTGCTGGGAGAGCAGTTCCAAAGTGGAAGGCAGCTTTTTGTCCTTAACTTTTAGGACCTGGAATAGCCAGTGGTATCAACATTTGTCTCACCACCATCATGAGTATGACCCTGTGGTCAGTTTTATAAAAGGAGGGCTTTAACGTGTCTTTTTTTTTTTTTTTTTTAATAACTTCTGTATCATTTTTCCCTAACACAATGCCACTGTAGGAACATAATAAATATGTGTAGGGTTTTGTTTGTTTTAATTGAAATGTAGTTGATTTACGATGTTGCGTTAGTTTCAGATGTACAGCACAGTGATATATATACAGGTTCCCCCAAATATAATGTATATATATAAAATATATATATATTATTTTCCATTATAAGTTATTACAAGATATTGAATATAGTTCCCTGTGCTATACAGTAGGTCCTTGTTGGTTATCTACATAAATATCTGTTCAATGAATATATAAATCTCATCCACTATATAGTAGTTGTTATGGATTACATTGTGTCTCTCCTAAAATTCACCTGTTGAAGTCCTAACCCTCAGTACCTCAAAATGTGACCTTATTTGAAATAGGGTCATTGCAGATGTAATCAGTTAAGATGAGGTCATACTGGAGTAGGGTGAGCCTCTAACCCAATATGACTGGTGTCCTTCACAAAGGAACCCCATTTGAAGAGACGACATACACATACACACAGGAAGAACGCCATGGGAAGATGAACGCAAAGACTGAGGTAATGCAGTAGAAGCCATGGGACACCAAAGTTTGCCAGGAGCCCAGAAGCTGGGAGAGGTGCAGAACAGAATCTCCCTCAAAGTCCTCAGTAGGATATCCTTGACCTTGGACTTCGGCCTCCAGAAGTGCGAGGTAATAAATTTCTGTTATTTAAACTACCCGGTCTGTGGTAGTTTGTTACAGCAGCCCTAAAAAACTAATACAGTGATCAAGACAAACTATGCCTCGATATTTACAAACAAAAGTGGAAAGTTTAACTCTGAATAAAATCAAAAGTACATAAAAGCTAAAAAACAGATTTTCAAGGGGTGTTTATCACTATACTTAATGTTTAGATCCCTAAAACCTGTACCTAATCCAGGTTTAGAAAAGCATAAACAGATCAACTAAATTAAATCAGAACATCTAAAACCAGCCCTTTGACAAAAGACTTTCATTTGTACACTGACTTATCCCCTGTAGCTACAATGCAGCCTAGCACATTATGGCCAAAAACCAAAATGATTTGTTGAATGAATGAATGAATGGCTAATAGAGGGAAGTATAATTCAAAATACAGGAGCAAACTGGTGAACATGCTTAATAAAACATTAAAAACTAAAAATAGAAATAGGCTGATAAAAAAGTAACTGTTTACCATTTCTTCTTGAAGAATTTTGCTATCTTTCTAAAAAGTCAAGTATATGTCACTAAAAAAGAAATCCTAATGGAAAAATTAGAAATATGCCATATGTCCTCAGCTGGAGAAAAACATAAGTACAATGTCATTTTCAACATTTCAAAGAAGTATTTGTCAAATTTTTGCCTCATGCTGTGCAGATGGCAAAGTTGCTGTGATTTTAAGGGGTGATTAGAAATAACAATGTGGAAATACATTCTGAAATTTTTAATGAAAAGTGTATATGTATGTGGTAACATATTCATAGATACCTCCCCTAATGAATTACTTGTGGATTACACTGTCAAGTACTATAAAAAAGAATCTTTCAATAATAATAGTAATTATGCCAGAAGTTGGCCACCGTTTAAAATTCTGTAAAAAAAAGTGAGTCAGTACTTCACTATATTTTAATGAGAATTCAAGATTCTTATAGTAATGAGGACTTTTTCTACTGCTACACATAATTTCATAGATTTCATCCTGTGCAGGGCCAAAGTTTGCCTTCTGTTCTTTCTACTTGAACAGTAAACTATTTACCAAATCACCTCCTTATGTTCAAACACTCTAGGTTCTATGGGAGAAAAAATATAACCTGGTCTAAAGTGGTATATCTTTCAAGAAAAACAAAGAACATCCAGTGTTTTGTTTTATAGTGGCATCTTTTTGTTTTGTTTTGTTTTTTTAACACATTTATTTATTTATTTTATTTTTGGCTGTGTTGGGTCTTCGTTGCTGTGCACGGGCTGTCTCTAGTTGCGGCGAGCGGGGGCTACTCTTCATTGTGGTGCGCAGAGTTCTCATTGGGGTGGCTTCTCTTGTTGTGGAGCACAGGCTCTAGGTGCGTGGGCTTCAGTAGTTGTGGCACGTGGGCTCAGTAGTTGTGGCTCGGGGCTCTAGAGCGCAAGCTCAGTAGTTGTGGCGCACGGGCTTAGTTGCTCCACGGCATGTGGGATCCTCCCGGACCAGGGCTCGAACCCGTGTCCCCTGCATTGGCAGGCGGATTCTTAACCACTGCACCACCAGGGGAGTGCCGAACATCCAGTTTCAAAGTACATTTATTGTAAAATCACCTAACCACCGACAAATATACAACTAGGCTAAGAGTTCTTAAATTTACAGCAATTGCACACATGAACTTTAAAAGTATAAAATAAATATAAATTATAAAATAAATAAAATTCAAATTATTAGAGTATGTGATGACCCTGCTTAGAAAAATAACTACCCACACCATGAATTGGGGACTGACTGGTAGGGTATAAATCTTTCTGAGTTTTGTGTGTCATAGGATGACTCCATTTTCTCCCTACTTTGTTGGCAAATTGTACTTCCTATAGGCAGGACAGCCTGCAGACGGCACAAACTCTTCATGGACTTACTAAGCTCACCCTTGTTCTTGCCTACAACAAATGTAACTGCATTTGTGATTATAAACCCCGATACAAACACAGGACATAAATTCTTGCTTAACCCACTCCTGCCTGGTTTCCCCCCAACCCACACTTCACCAGGATGACTTTTGCTGATGGCACTGGTCATCACCGTGCCAGTAAACCTACTACACACATTTTGACTCTCTCCATGCCTCCCCCTTGCAGCTTTAGATGCCCCCAAAACGTTCCTCTCGAAACACTCGGCTTCAAGGGCACACTCCATCCTGCTGGTGTTCCTCACCCTTCCTCTCTGGTCTTATTTTCTTATTTTTCTTTGCCAGCTTATCCTTCCCCATCTGATCTCTGAGTATTGGAATATCTCAGTCCTACTCTATGCTATCCTCCATGCTCTGCTCAGACCATCTCTTCTACACCCAAAGCTACTATTATAAGCAGCTTCCCCATCTATGACTCTACCTGCAATGAATCCAGGCGCTGCGAGGGACAATGGTATATGTAGTGGCCATGTCCTGGGATAGAACCCTGACCCAAGTCTGCTCAGTCAGAATATTTCATCCTCTTGGCCAGGATGACTCCCACGAGACCTAAGTTGGCCCAAGCAGTCAATCCTTGGAGTCTTCTAGAACCCCCAGGAAAAAGCTCAACCTTTTCCTAGACTGTTCAACTCCCAGAATATAAAGTTGGAACTCCCACTGGAATATTGACACAACGTGTGAAGAGCCTGCTGAAGATAATAAGGAAGAAAGCAGAATTAAGTGACAGAAAGAGACAGACGTGTCAGGAGCAGTAGAGCGCCTGGACTAGTCAAAACGTGAGCATTTTTACATGTGAGAATCAATAAATCCCACTAATTCCCCCATGAAGCCAGTTTAAGTTGGTTTTCTGTGATTTGCAAAGGGAGTCCCAGCGAATCAGAAACCTGCCCCCAGCTGTCAGTGACATGCCCAGAAACACAGACCTGGGTGATGTGCGTGGAGGGTGAATGTATTGAGGATGCTTTGTCCTTGACCAGAAAGGAAGGTATTCTCTCTCTGTAGCAAGGCAGCTATCAGACTCCTGTCTGCAGGCTTCAGATCCCAGGCTGGAAGTTCAGAGGATATGATGGGGTGTGCTGGATGCTTCTCATAGCCTTTAGCAAACTCCTCCAAGAAACAGGCAGTAATTTGTCCAGACTGGAGCATCGGGAAACAGAGAAGAAAATAAACTTATGACCCCAGGGCCACATTCTATCCATGGCCAGCAACCGAGGGTGGCCAACACAGAAAACCACAAGCCTCGCAGAGTTGGAAAAGCCAAATCTAGACTAAGTGTCACATCTCTTTTTCTCCAGAGGTTTGGCAAGAAGATATAAGCTATAAAATACACCAAGCATAAAATGAAATAATGCTATTTGCAGCAAAGTAGATGCAACTAGAGATTATCATACTAAGTGAAGTAAGTCAGAAAGACAAATATCATATGATAGCACTTATTATGTGGAATCTAAAATATGACACAAATGAACATATCTACAAAACAGAAGCCAAATCTAGACTAAGTGTCACATCTCTTTTTCTCCAGAGGTTTGGCAAGAAGATATAAGCTATAAAATACACCAAGCATAAAATGAAATAATGCTATTTGCAGCAAAGTAGATGCAACTAGAGATTATCATACTAAGTGAAGTAAGTCAGAAAGACAAATATCATATGATAGCACTTATTATGTGGAATCTAAAATATGACACAAATGAACATATCTACGAAACAGAAACAGACTCATAGACATAGAAAACAGACTTGTGGTTGCCAAGGGGGAGGGGAGCTGGGGGAGGGATGGACTGGGAGTTTGGGATTAGCAGATGCAAACTATTATATATAGAATGAATAAACAACAAGGTCCTACTGTATATACACTGTATAGTTCCTACAGGGAACTATATTCAATATCCTGTGATAAACCATAATGGAAAAGAATATGAAAAAGAATGTATATATATGTACAACTGAATCACTTTACTGTATGGTAGAAATTAACACAACATTGTAAATCAACTATACTTCAATAAAATAAATCTAAAAAAATATATCAAGCCAGCTGAGAGGGGGTGCTCTAGGCACAACGATAAACTAGGAGTTTTCATTTATAAAATACATCCAAAGACAAGAGACTGTCAACACGAAGGATGTTTCATTCCACTTTGCCAAAAACTCCAAGGAAATGAGAAACGTAAGTGGAAAACGTAGGCTTAAATTGTGTGTCAAATTAAAAATGATGAACATATTTTGTTTCATAAAGACAAGCACATTTCCTAGATGTGAAATTCTAAAGGTAATACATTGGCAATAAAATAGCTACTAACAATCAACTGCTCATTTATACAGAAAGCATGGATTCATTTGCATTATTTCTACCAAATATCCAGCTTTATGTCCTTTATGAATACTAGTATTATTCCCACTGCACATTTTAAATAAGTAATTAAATTGACAGAAGAAACTGGATTGGGGAATGAGAAGGAAGGCCAGTATTACTAATGTAAAAACATACTTTTTCCTAAAAATAAGGGGAATTCTTTTTTTTATGCTCAACTGATTTAAAAAAATTTTTTACTGTAAAATATACATAGCAATTTACTATTTTAAGCATTTTTAAGTGTACAGTTCAGAGGCACTAAGGATACTTAAAACGCTATGCAACCATTATCATCATCTGCCTCCAGAACCTGTTCCTCATTCTAAACAGAAACTTCATACCCTTTAATAATAACTCCCCATTTCCCTCTTCCCCTGCTCCCTGGCAATCTCCGTTCTATCTATCTCTATTCTAGGAAGCTAATATAGGTGGAATCATACAATAGTTGTCCTTTTGTGTCTGGCTTATTTCACTCAGCATAATGTTTTCAAGGTTCATCCATGTTGTAGCATGTATCGGTACTTCATTCCTTTTTATGGCTGAATAATATTCCATTTAATGGATAATACCACATTTTGTTTATCCATTCATTTATAGATGGACATTTGCATTGTTTCCACCTTTTGGCTATTGTGAATAATGCTACTATGGACACTGGTGTGCAAGTATCTGTTTGCTTTCATATTTGGGGCATATACTCAGAAGTGAATTTCTGGATCGTACTCTACGTTTAAATTTTTGAGGAACTGCCAAACTTTTCTACAGCGGCTGCACCATTTTACACTCTCACCAGCAATCCATAAGGGCTCCAATTTTTCCACATCTTGGACAACACTTATTATTTTCCATTTTTTAAATTACAGCCATCCTAATCGGTATGGAGTGGTATCCCACTGTGGCTTTGATTTGATTTCCTTAATGGCTAGTAATGTTGAGCATCTTTACATGTGCTTATTAGCTATATGTATATCTTCTTTGGAGGAATGTCTCTTCAAGTCCTTTGCTCATTTTTGAATTGGGTTGTTTTTTCTTGTTGTTGAATTTACACAACTGATTTTTGACAAAGGTTCAAAAGCAATTCAGTTGAGGAAAGACACCTTTCTTTTTTTTGTTGTTGTTAATATAAGAAAACGTCTTTTATTCTTTTTTTTGAATTTTATTTTATTTATTTTTATACAGCAGATTCTTATTGGTTATCTATTTTATACACATCAGTGTACACATGTCAATCCCAATCTCCCAATTCATCCCACCATTACTTCATTCCTTTTTATGGCTGAATAATATTCCATTTAATGGATAATACCACATTTTGTTTATCCATTCATCTACAGATGGACATTTGGATTGTTTCCACCTTTTGGCTATAGTGTCCATAGTGCTACTATGGACAGTGGTGTACAAGTATCTGTTTGCTTTCATATTTTGGGCATATACTCAGAAGTGAATTTCTGGATCGTACTCTATGTTTAAATTTTTGAGGAACTTCCAAACTTTTCTACAGCGGCTGCACCATTTTACACTCTCACCAGCAATGCATAAGGGTTCCAATTTTTCCACATCTTGGACAACACTTTTTATTTTCCATTTTTAAAATAACAGCCATCCTAATGGGTATGGAGTGGTATCCCACTGTGGCTTTGATTTGCATTTCCTTAATGGCTAGTAATGTTGAGCATCTTTACATGTGCTTATTAGCTATATGTATATCTTCTTTGGAGGAATGTCTCTTCAAGTCCTTTGCTCATTTTTGAATTGGGTTGTTTTTTCTTGTTGTTGAATTTACACAACTGATTTTTGACAAAGGTTCAAAAGCAATTCAGTTGAGGAAAGACACCTTTCTTTTTTTTGTTGTTGTTAATATAAGAAAACGTCTTTTATTCTTTTTTTTGAATTTTATTTTATTTATTTTTATACAGCAGATTCTTATTGGTTATCTATTTTATACACATCAGTGTACACATGTCAATCCCAATCTCCCAATTCATCCCACCATCCCCACTACCCCGCCACTTTCCCCCCCTTGGTGTCCACACCTTTGTTCTCTACACATCTGTGTCTCTATTTCTGCCCTGCAAACCAGTTCATCTGTACCATTTTTCTAGATTCCACATATATGCGTTAATATGCAATATTTGTTTTTCTCTTTCTGACTTACTTCACTCTATATGACAGTCTTTAGATCTAACCATGTCTCTAAAAGTGACCCAATTTCATTCCTTTTTATCGCTGAGTAATAGTCCATTGTATTTATGTACCACATCTTCTTTATCCATTCGTCTGTCGATGGGCATTTAGGTTGCTTCCATGACCTGGCTATTGTAAATAGTGCTGCAGTGAACATTGGGGTGCACGTGTCTTTTTGAATATCGTTTTCTCAGGGTATATGCCCAGTAGTGGGATTGTTGGGTCGTATGGTAGTTCTATTTGTAGTTTTTTAAGGAACCTCCATACTGTTCTCCATAGTGGTTGTATCAATTTACATTCCCACCAACAGTACAAGAGGGTTCCCTTTTCTCCACACCCTCTCCAGCATTTATTGTTTATAGGGGGGAATTCTTTTGTTCATTTATTTTCAAATCTATTCTGCTACTGGGCACTAATAAATAAAGATAATAGCACCTGGATACAAATCTAAGATTACAGTATGTCACTCATAGACATTTGCCTCTGATTAATGAAAAATGAAAGTTTCTATTTCAAATAGATATAATCCTTTATACCATCTGAGATAAGCTTCCTTAAATATATTTCAGACATACTATTTATTTATAAAGTAAATTACTATCTAAAGCTTCCCCATTTACTGTGGTTAATTTTGTGTGTCAACTTGCTGTGGTTATGGTACTCAGTTCTTTGGTCAAGAACTAGTCTAGATGTTGCTGTAAAGGTGTCTGTGGATGTGATGAACATTTATAATCAGCTGACTTGAAGTAAAGCAGATTACCCTCCAGGTGTGGATGGACCTCATCCAATTAGTTGAAAGCCTTAGGAAAAGACTCGAGTTTCCCAAAGAAGGGATTCTGCCTCAAGACTACAACATAGAAACCCTGCCTGAGTTCCTAGCTGACTAGCCTGCCATGCAGATTCTGGACTTAAGACTGTCACTGCTATGGTCTGAATGTATGTCCCCCCAAAATCCATATGTTGAAACCCTAAGCCCCAATATGATGGTATTAGGAGGTGGGGCCTCTGGAAGGCAATTAGGTCATAAGGGTGGAGCCAATAAAAATGAAATTGATGCCTTTATAAAAGGGGCCTGGGAGAGCTCCCTTACCCCTTACACCATGTGAGGATACAAGGAGAAGTCTGCAACAGACAGAGAAGAGGGTCCTCATCTGACCACGCTGACGCCTTGATCTTGGACTTCTAGCCTCCAGAACCGTGAGAAATAAATTTGTTTAAAAACTACCCAGTCTGTGGTATTTTGTTATGGCAGCCCAAATGGACTAAGATGGCAACATCAACTCTTACCTAAAATTTCAATTTGCCAATTTGCCCTACAGATTTTGGATCTGTCAGTCCCTACAATTACATGAGCCAATGCCTTAAAATAAATCTAGATAGATAGATATGTATCTCCCTCTCTCTCCCTCTCTCTCTTATAAATAAAGACAGGGAAAGAGAGAGAGAGAGAGAGAGAAAACCCTAGTATATTTTATTACTCTCTCTCTCTCTCTCTCTCTCTCTCTCTCTCTCTCTCTCTATATATATATATATATATATATATTTAATTTTTAATGGGGTTTAATTGATTTATAATGTTGTGTTAGTTTCAGGTGACAGCAAAGTGAATCTGTTATACAAATACATATATCCACTCTTTTTTAGAGTCTCTTCCCCTATAGGACATTACAGAGTATTGAGTAGAGTTCCCTGTGCTATGCAGTAGGTCCTTATTAGTTATCTATTTTATATATAGTAGTATGTATGTGTCAATCCCAATCTTCCAATTTATCCCTCCCACCCTTAACCATAAATTTATTTTCTACATCTGTAACTCTATTTGGGTTTTGTAGATAAGTTCATTTGTAGCCTTTTCTTAGTAATTTGTATGGAAACACAAAAGACCACGAATAGCCAAAGCAATCCTGAGAAAGAAAAATGGAGCTGGAGGAATCAGGCTCCCTGACTTCAGACTATACTACAAAGCTACAGTCATCAAAACAGTATGGTACTGGCACAAAAACACAAATATAGATCATCGGAACAGGATAGGAAGTCCAGAGATAAACCCATGCACTTATGGTCACATAATCTATGACACAGGAGGCAAGAATATACAATCGAGAAAAGACAGCCTCTTCAATAAGTGGTGCTGGGAAAACTGGACAGCTACATGTAAAAGAATGAAATTAGAACACACCTTAACACCATACACAAAAATAAACTCAAAATCGATTAAAGGTCTATATATATATATAAATCAGTATATAGATAGATATGTATCTCTCTAGATATATTAAATATGTTTTATATTTTATATTTATATGTTTTATACATAATATATACATATATTACTTATATGTTATAAACATATATGAGAGAGAGAGAATGAATCCTGACATTTACCGATGAAAATCTACATCTTCAAGGATAAAACAGAATATGGTCACATGGTTCACCACGGAGTGGATTTCTTTTATTGGAATGAGATTTAAATGCCATCAAAAAAGATCTTGGCTTAAACTCTACCTATCAGGAGAAGAAAAGTCCTTACTCTGCATGACTGAAAGAACTGGCGCTCTGTATTCTCAGCTCTACTTATCTCTCAAGGTAACTTCCCAACTCCACTCTAGGGCCTGATGGTGGCTGGTTCCACCCATCCGCAGTCAACAGGAGCAGCTGGCTCTCTGCCTTCTTGTTAATCAACACAGAGCCTGTTTGGTGATCCTACGTCTAAAGTCATTCAACAGAGTCTCACCAGGACATTCTCTCATAAGTGCTGAATTCTGCTTGTAGTTCTGAATCCACCAGCAAGACTGTTTATATTTCTGGGAGTTTGCTTGGCCTGTGTGTTGCTGCCAGCTCTCCATTTTGGCAATAAACAATGCCATTTGTGATTTTGGTAAACACAATATGTTTCATAATGTGCTGATGGTAAAAGTAATCTCAAAAACCTAAGTCTTGATTTCCAAAAACCTAGCCAGAACAAGCTATTCATATTTTAATCAGTGGTAAACAAATGGGTTACGTCAGAGGGCAGCTGAATGCATTCCACGCTTTCCAGAAAGGGTAAATAAGTGAAAGCTTCTGAGTATGATTCCCTAGTCAAACGGCCACGGTGCATTTTCTCCTTCTACCTCAAGTCAACCACAAGCCTTCTTTCCCTCTCCATCTCCTTCTGTTCCCCTCTATTCACTGAGAATAGGCTTATAGATCTTGGCCTTGCTCCCTCCTTCACTGTATCCAGTGTTATTTGTTTTGTTCTCCCTTTCCTTTACCTTTTTCATTCATTAGCTTCCAGTTATTAACTTTACATTTTTCAGTGCCCACCATGGGCAACCGCCCCGTGCTCAGCTCTAAGAACATCACCCAGCAACTGACCTCGAAAGGCTCACTGCAGAGCCATTCATTATAATCAAAGGTGATATTTAAAAGTCCAAAAAAGATTAAAAAGAAAAGTGCATTCTTCAAATTAGAAACAAATGATAACGGAATCCCTGTTTGCTAGTGATAGATAAAACTTGATCAGTACAATTCTAAACTATTGTTTTCCTCCCTTGACCCCAGTGATGGTCTAATCGTAATACAAACAATAAAAAGAATCAATAGAAAACTGAGGAAGATACTGTAAGAAATCATATTTGAGTAAACACGGGGCACCTCCTCATGGTACAGCATCATACAAAGGAACCCGTTGACACTCCCTTTCCTCCACAGAGATTATGACAATATCATGGGTCAGAGAAACTACATTAGAGGCTCAACACCACCAAGGTGTCCAAATAGCATCAAGGTCAAAACTACACATCTAGTGAAAAGATATTCTACACTTACATTCTGAAACCTCAAAACTTTTGTTTAAATGGGGTTTGAACACAGTCTCTCCTAGATCTTGGAATTCCACTGACCCTTTGGAAATGGCTTATGGGATACCTCCAAAGCTTAACCAGGTAGGAAATGTAACAGAAGGCCAAAAACATGTATTTGAGTTATGTGTTCACAGAAGACCCAACTGTTGTTCATTAGAAGAAACAGGTGGCTGGAAATGAACAATAGGAAACTGATTTCACAACGCATCTGCCCTTGTGCACTTTCACAGCTGAAAGTCCCCTGTGATCGCAGAGTCATTCATTCTGTTACATCCCTTTTCTTTCTCCTCTCTTATCTGCTTCCCTGTATCTATCTCTCAATGCTTTTTTCTTTCTCTTTTTGAACCTCCCCCAAATAACAAATAACATTCCAATCCGAGGAACCTAGTCAAAGCGTCTCCAAATTGGAAGCTGAATAAACAAACTTGTGTGAAGCATCCACTGTGCCCACACCCCTCCCCATCTCCCACTCCATGGGAAATGCTCCATTCAGCTTGGCTCCCGTCACTCCACCAAAACCACTTTGGCCGCAGTCCCCCCGTGGCCATCCCTTTGGTAAACTCAGGGTGGATTCTCAGGCCTGCCTTCCTTCATCCACCAACAGTGTTTGCAGGTTTCACCACAGCCAAGGTCTTGACTGATTTTGTTTGGCTTCATGGATATCATACTCTGATGGTTTTCCTCCTCCTTCACTGGCCATACTTGTCCTCAGTCCTCTGCTATCTCCTCTTCACCTTGACCTCCCTATAACACGTGCGCCAAGGCTCACCGGCCTGATGTCCTCTTCTCTACTTATACTCGCCTCTTGGGGGAATCGCAGCCAGTCTGGTGGCTTCAAACATCACGCACCTACTGATGATCACTCTCTCCAGCCTGGACCCAGACGCCTAAATCCTCTCCCACCCCCGCTTACTCGACACTGACATCCAAATGCCCAAGAGGCCTTCCGAACTCAGCACTGATCTCTCAAGCTCACCCACCTCTCACACCCACTCTACCCACATCCTTCTACGACGTCTCATGTGGTGCCAACTCCATCCTTTGCGGTTACTCAGGCCAAAAATCTTGGGAATCATTCTTAACCCTGCTTTGCCTCTCCCCACCCTATGCCCAACCCCCCTTGGGTCATTCATTTGCTTCTCCCTTCCAGATACATCCAGCGCTGGGCCACCTCTTACCACCTCCACTGTCCTCTGCCCCTAGTCTGAGACCCATCTTCACTCACTGGGCTCAGGACACAGCATCCTAACTGATGCCCTGCTTCCACCATCGCTTCCCTACAGTGGATTCTTAACAGAGTCACCAGACTGATCTAAGGCCACGTCAGATCACGCCGGTCCTGAGATCAACACCTTCCACGGGACACGAGGCCCTAGAAAAATCCGGCTGAGCATCAGCTCTCTGATGTATTCCCCTACCCCTATCCCCATAGCCACATCGTCCTTGCAATTCCTAAGTCCCACGTACATGTGGCCTTTGTCCCGGCTGCTCTCAGCGCCTGGACCAGTCTTCTTCCAGACAGGTCCCCGGCTCACTCCCTCACGTTGACTCACTGCTCAGGCTCACCTCTTCCTAACTACTCGATGCAAAATTTCAATAACCTCCTCTTCCCTGCTCACCGCTCTCCCTCGCCTTGCTCTTGTTTTGTTTAGTTTTCCATGGCACTTGTCGGCTTCTAACAGACACTACAGTTTACTCATTTATGCTTACTGCTGACTGTCAGTCCCCCCCATGACAGCACAAACTCCCCACGAACACGTCTCTGCGTTTTGTTCACTAATATATTCTGAGCACCCAGGATAGTGCTTGGCTCAAAGAAGAGGCTCCGTGAACACTTGTTGAATAAATGAATACTCAAAGCACTAACTTGAAAACTGTATGCAATATTTGCAAAATCTGCCCTAAAATTTCCAAAAGGTGTGTATTTCAACTTAAGGCAGATTCCTAGTGTAGACTGAACTCAGTATTGAACTGGGAATTAAAAACCTGGAGCTGAGCCGGGATCCCGTTCTTACCACTTGGCCTTGAAGAGTTTCTTTAATTTCCTCAAGACTCAGTTCCTCCTCTATAAAATCAGAATACACAGTTTCACAGTTGTTTCACAGTTTCTTGTTGTTGTTTTTATGTTTAAGACCAAATATGACGATGCATGTAAAGCGATAAATTCAAAAGTGCAAGATCATATGAGAGGGTCCACTCTTCCCCCTGCACTGGACCATTTGCCATGTGCTGTCATTTTTTACAAAGCAAGTAATAAAAATACACTGTAATTGTGATGTGCAGCTGTACTTCACAGACCAAAATAAATCTGATTAAGACACAGTTCCTTAAAGAGTGATGGTTACTTGGGTTTTCCCATTCAAGCATGAGAATCCTGTGATTCCCAGAAGGCAGCCTTAAACCAGGGATTAACTGGAGATGCCAAAAGGATTTGTGGAGAAGGCCTCAAGCCATAGGTTGAGACAAGGACAAAAGCAGCTCATTTTACCTGGAGAAGGACCGGAGGAGAGGGGTGAGATGCCCAGGCTCCTGTGCCAGATTTCCGGGCTCACACCGGCTCACCTACCTTGACTGTGTAAATGGCCTCGGACCAACTGCCTAACCTCCCCCTCATCTGAAAAATGGAGACGATCCCTAGGCTTAGCCTGAGGATTACATGAGCTACCACCTATGGAGCACTTAAAAGACCTGTAGTCAACCAAGGAATTCTCTTGGGTAACCAAGCCTGGGGAAACAAACAAAACAAAGTTCAATATATGTATACAGCGGGGTGAAAACGTTTTCCCTGCCAATTAAGTAAAGGCCAGTGGAGGGGAGGTGGAGAAGCACCTTCTCATTAGGAGGAGAAACAAAGAAAATCTAAAGCCAAAGGGGATATGGAAATAGACATGAAATAGACACGACTTGACTCTACCTGAACCTCTAGTGTTAAGATTGCCCACAGAGTGGGCGTTCTCTGACTCAGTCACTTTAGGACAGAGTACCAGCGACTCCCCGTCACCCTAAACCTGAGGTTCCCTCAGGAAGCAGGGTTCTGGGACAGCAGGATCCACATCAGCTGGCAGCCTGGAGGACATGCATATTCTTGGGCCTCCGCACAGACCTAATGAATCAGACACTGTGGGTCTGGGACTCAGCAATCTGAGTTATAACGAGCCCCCAGATGATGGGGACCAGCTCCAAAGTCTGAGAACCACTGCCCTAAGCCATCAACTCCCAAAAGAGAAGACAAGGTGTCAATGAAGGATCACACTTGACTCCCCACTGCTTTATCTAAGTGCCTAGTTTACAGTGTTTGATTGCAAGAAAATGTCTGTAGAAAACATTAAGTGTAAACAGTAATCGTGGTAACATTGTATTTGGTTTGGCGGGACCTAAAACCTTCAACTCACAAATATCTACCTGGCCACCACCGCATACAACAGGAGCGGCAGAAAGAATACAACATGGGCCTTTTAGCCTGGGAGTCTATGACATTATGAGGCATTCAGACCCAGAAAGACTAACAAAAAGACAAAGCCAAAGGTAGCTCCTGATGTCACAGCTGAGAAGCAACTGAGCAAGGCTCTGGAAGATTAAACACGCAAGGAATGATCACAACAGTGGTTGGTCAGGCATGGCAGGAGGCAAGGAGGTAACAAGGATGTTCTTAGAGAGGAGGCTGGATATGCGATTGGGACTTGGTTGTCACCCTGAGGAGTTTGATCTTTATTCTTTTTTTCAGTACAAAGTTGTTGAAGGTCTTAGAGTTTCTACATGTCCACCAAACTCAGTTCAGGATGATAGTTTAGCAACAACTTGAGGTGCAGAGAAGAAAGAGGCTAGATAGAGATTTGAAGAATAGACTGCTGTGCAGAGAAAGAGAAGTGATGAAGATGGAATGGAAGTAAAAACCGCAAAGCATAATTTGGAGAGAGCCCACAAGGGCATCAATGGCTAGATCTGCAGGATGAGTTACTTACCACATGAGCCAAATCTGGTCCCAGATTTAAAACTAAAATGAACCCCCAAATATATTTTCCTTCAACATGCATGTGGCATTGGATATGATGCATGTGCTGATAATGTGGCTGAAGCTAAGCTATGTATAATATGTTTAAAATGTATATTCGTACTGGAAAAAATGTGAGCTTTATATGATGGGTTATTGCACAGGAAACAAAACCAAAATCGCAGCACTTTAGAGTGTCAAACCAAAATGGAAACATGATTATGGAAACCCCTTTAATACTACGCAAGACTGTTTATTCTTGAGTTTATCAAATTCCCACACAATCCACTTACATAGCTGAAATTAGTCAGTGATAAAGACATACCAATGTCCAATTAGCTGTTTTGAGAACATGCATTTTAAAAATTTCACGTTCTTCTTTAGATATCTGTACTTAAAAATCACTCCTATAGGGGCTTCCCTGGTGGTGCAGTGGTTGAGAGTCCGCCTGCCGATGCAGGGGACACGGGTTCGTGCCCCGGTCCGGGAAGATCCCACATGCCGCGGAGTGGCTGCGCCCGTGAGCCATGGCC
>NC_041221.1:25965571-25978389 GCF_002837175.3 Physeter macrocephalus
AAAAAAAAAAAAAAATCATTCCTATACTACCAACATCAGGACTAGATTCCCAAATCCTAAAGTTTGTTCTAAACATTGAAAACATCTGTTTTCATTTCAATGTTCTCTAATTGCATGTGATTAATTTAAATCTTGTATAAGATAACAGATATAGAAATGGGCCGCCCTGTGGAGGAAACTTTTGAAAAGAGTCCAAGATGATAAGGACCAGCCAGCCACATCAAGGTGTGAAGCTCCGTCAAAGACATTTGTGAAGGAACATGTGACAGATGCAAAAGCACTGAGGCAGGAACATACTTGGTGTGTGAGAGAAATGGAGACGCCACGTGTAGGTGGGACCCAGAGGCCAAAGGGGCATGTCCTTGCAGGCCACGGAAAAGGTGGTCTCCCTAGTGCACTGAATCGCTGGGGAGGGTGGTAAGCAGAACAATAATATGATCCAGCTACTCTTTGCCAATGAGTTTATGCTTATGTTCTAATGAGTAATGCAAATCTTGTCATCCGAACCCAGAATAATGTAAAAAAAAGCTCCTGACTCATAAGGGTATCTGTTGGGTCAATAAGCATACGAGCTAATATCATTAAGTATGGGTTAACCCACTTAATGTCATATTTAATCAAGATAAGCTAAGCTAAAAATGTGCATATTTAATCACTGACTACCTCTTCTATTAAAGAAAAAAATATCATCTCCATCTAAGGGAAACTATGCCAGTCTGCTATCTTATGTGTTTTGATACAGTACACAAGCATAGAGGAAAAAGAAGAAGACACAATATAATATATTACGATTTCAAAATAAGCCTTCCAACTGGGATCCACGAAAGGCTGACGAGGCCTGCTCATGGACAGCACAAGGCTGGAGGAGAGAGAACTTTCTGATAGGAGACACGTACGTTGTGAATTCCTTAGGAACATGTGCTTGGGGCCCACAGCAAGACTGGGACTCCTTGAGGCATGCTCTGGGTGGCTGGATTTACTGCCTCAAAATGATGTGATAGAATAAAATTATAGCCAATGTGGCTCAAACCCAGCTACGTACCCTTCTTTAAAGTAGCTTTACACGAGATTTGCTCCTGCTTGCCGTCCACTCTTGTTTCCCTCTGGTTTTAATTAGATCTTCGTTGTTACGCATGCATCCCTGAGAGCCTTCTTGAACATTTTCTAGAACAATCCTGGATACTATCTAATAACAACAGAAACAGGTGGCATGGGTGGTTTTACCCAATACTTCCTTATAATGATGTCAATGGAAATGCACACAAAGAAACCCCCATCGTTTTACAGGTAGTTAAGTATCCAGTTGATAGGAGCCGAGTGAGGGGGTGGAGGGTTGTGTGATACAGAAAACCTGAAGTGTTTGTTGAGTGAATAAACCCAGAATTGCAAGTGTAAGGTTACAATATAAAATAAAATAAAATAAGACATCAATATCTGCCCTCCTTTTCTAATTTTACCTACTAGTACTGCTCTACATGAATCCTGTATCCAGTTTCTTCATCTATTTATCATGATGCCTATTCTTAGCTCCAAAGTATTAACTACTCTGGCCTATTCTTAACTCCAAAGTATTAACTACTCTGTGCCTTTCCACCTTTCTCGTTACCAACTTAATCAAATAACAATAAAAGAAAAATCGTAGAGCAGCAACAATAATAACAGCTACAATACTATGTCAGCAAGCTTAGATATATACGCTGCCCCCTGAGTTAAATGCTTGACCTATATTGTCTTGTTTGTTTGAAAAACTCAATGAAGTAGGCTCTGTGATGGTCTCTGTCTCACAGTTAAGACTTACGGGTGGCTCCATGGTTACAAAGCTAATCGGTGTTGGAATCAGCCTGACCCCAGACCCACACTCGGAACCCCTGCCACAGCATGTTGTTCAGGACAGTCTGCTAAGACACAGCCCAAGTTCCATTCCTGTATGGAATCTTTCACTTTCCTTTAACACTGATGTCTGCTTCCTACAAATAACTGAAGCAGTTCATTTCTGTGCTACAGATATCACACCTAACCTTAGTGCTTGGAGCTATAGTTCACAATCTCTCTGCACGAGTTAAGCTCCACATGTATACCTTCACGTAGCAACAACTCTGGGAAAACAAAACAAGATATACTAAACAACGACTGGCTTCCCTGGTGGCGCAGTGGTTAAGAATCTGCCTGCCAATGCAGGGGATACGGGTTTGAGCCCTGGTCCGGGAAGATCCCACATGCCACGGAACAGCTAAGCCCGTGCGCCGCAACTACTGAGCCTGCGCACCTAGAGCCCACGCTCCGCAACAAGAGAAGCTGCCGCGATGAGAATACCGCGCGCCGCAAGGAAGACCCAAAGCAGCCAAAAATAAATAAATTTATTTTAAAAACCCAACAACAATGACAAAAATCTTCAAAACATCTTTCAGCCGATCATCAGACCCAATTGCAATTCATGACATTATTACAGGAAATATAAATTCCCAATTCTCAGAAGAAATCCAGTTCCTGCATGATCTGGCCCTTCTGAATCTCTACCCAGACCTGGAGGGCCTCCTCCACTGTTCCCCATCTTGCTTCTCACAGGCCTTCTTTCAATTCAGGGAAGGGTCTATGCTTTTTCTTGTCCCAGAGTCTCTGCACGTGCTCTCCCCAGAACTCTCTATCTCCGACTCCTACCTTTGTAACTACTGTTCATTCTGTAGACCTACTTACATGTCTGTTTCTCACATACACCCCACACATTAGCCTTTGTCCAGTACTCTCTCTGCCAGCATCCTGCTTTCCTCTCGCTTAGCTTTTAGCTCAGCTTTGCCACAAGACCGAGTACCATGAGGGCAGGTAGTACAGCTCCTCTGGATTGAGCACGCTGTCCTCAACGCCTACACTTGCCGCGGTATAAGCACAGTGTAGACACTTCCAGCAATAGACAAGATTCTCCCCCGGTCTTATTTACAAAGAACAATATAGAGGAAAATTTAGTCAGACCTTGTGCCACGCTCCATACTTACAACACTTACAGAGATGGAATGTATAATATTCTTATTATACAAAGAACTGTCACAGTGAGAAAACAAAACAAAATGTCACTTGCATCGGTGCTCTATTTTTATGCACATGTCAATCATACACTGGTTCATCTTATGAATCGAAATCAATCAGGCGAAACCTCTGAAGTAGTTCTGGTTCAACTGGATTATGCTATGATTAAAAAAAAAAAGGTAAAACCTTTACAACTTTCCTGGACAGTAAATGTGAAGTACAACTTCATTCAGAAATTGGACTCTGCTTTAGACGTCCCGGGTTTCTAATCTGCCAGGGAATGCCAGAGGAACAGTGATTCTATCAGTATTTCAGCCCTGCCACTTCCATTTCCCATGAAAATAGAAATTGCAGGCGCACTGAGAATGAAAAAATTGCTACTTTTTGCAAGCAATTCCTGCTCTAAAGCTTACTTTTCTAAGCAGTATGCTTCCTCTATTATACTGGCTCACACTGGAATTAAATAGCAAGTGATTTCATTAAGTATTATATAGCATTGGGATGCTCTTGAATCCTTAGAGAATATGAATGTATAGATGGGGTATTTGTAATAACACACCATTTAAAAAAAAAAAATTGGGAATGTTTTGTAACCAAGACGTACTGGCTATACAAATGGTTTGATCTCACGTTCAGTTCTTCTGCTGAGAAGCATTACATATTCTAAGTAAAACAGCTCTCACACTTCCCTCTCTGCAACTGCTTTTTGCAGATTTACTAATGTTTCAACCACTGGTCAATCCTGTAATCACATTTGCTGGGCAATTCCCTTCTCAGAAAATTTTAGAGCCCAGTTGTGAATGCTGTTGTTTTAATAATATATCCTGTAGCATTTCAAAAGACACATGATCAGTAACCTTTAACACAGAGGTCAATAACCAATTCTCTGTTAGAGCTAGGTACTTTTAAGCTCATCTGTAAATTTTATTGTTTCAGAATCTTAATTGGATTTCTGGTAATTATACATAAAATTCTATAATGCACATGAGATGTGTTCCAGTTACACAACAGGAAAAAGTAAAACACACACACATAACTTTACTGCTTGTAACCATTACATCCTATGGAAGCCAGAGGTCAGTTGGTTGTTAAAAAATAAACAAGTGCTATAATTTACCTTAAAACACACAAAGAAGCTAAACCAGGTAACTTAGACACCAATTAGAACTGTTAATTTGCTTTAGTTCAAGCAGTGATCTCAGCAACTGTGATGTGGCATTTAAGTATAATAGTTCTTGAAGAAGACTGGCAAATCCCATTAATCCAAGATCTCACGTAAAACATTCCATCTCTGTAAGTGTTGTAAGTACGGAGCGTGGCACAAGGTCTGACTAAATTTTCCTCTACATTGTACTACGAGAGTAGAATTTTTCTCTCAATAAAACGTAAGTTTCTTTTTGTTGTTAAAGGTTAAAGATAATGTCTTCTGAAATCTCTCTATATTGCAAATCACAATCTAAATAATATCGTTAAATGACAGCGTTCTAAAAAGCACTGGAATGTTCTTCCTGTTACTGTTCTCTGAGTTGTAAACCACGGAAAAGACTTGAACAGAAAACAAACTACACACACATATTCTCAACCCATATGTAGTCCACTTTCATGTCTATATAATGATTACCAACCTCATGCTTTCACGTTTCCTAGTCCTATTAAGCAGAGAGCTCAAGGCCATACCTGCATAATCTATAGCCTACTGGACACCTTCACTTTAATATCGGATAAAAAATGCTGCCACATAACATAACGGTAACATAATAACATCACAGAAGTGACCTACTAAACTTCCATTCCAACCTTCACTCTCTCCTCTCTCATCAGAGGACTAAGTCAATTCTTCCAATTTCCCGTCAGAAACCTGAAGTCATTTTTTATCCCTCTGTTTCTTACGCCACTGTCCAATTGGTCAGCAAGTTCTTTGACCTGCAGAACATATCCAAAATACGGTCACTTCTCTCAGCATCTCCACACCACCGGCCAAGCCAACAGCTCTTGTCTGGATCCCTGCAAGATCAAATAACGCACCCTATCTTTTAAAACTTGATCCTTCTAACCACGCTCTATGCTTTTTCATAGCATTTATCACCTTCTCCTCTAATTGGGTGAAATGAAATGAAATGGAAAATAAAAATCAAGACTTCTTCCAACTGCTGATTGAACCAAATATCCACATTTGTTTCATATAAATATGGACTAATTGTTATGAAACTTTTCTCAAAGACTGTTCTGTTTTAGCCAGTATAGACTAGTATATGGGAAGGTATTTGCAACAGTCATTCATGCTTGCCACTGTATTTTAAGGACTGTTGGTCAAATCTTGAGGAAGTTTCCTTTCAAACCATGGAATCTGTCCGAGTATTCATTAACATGCCCTCTTCCTACTTGGAAGGCACTATGGTTTTGAAATAAACTTACATTCCACCTATTCAAAGAGTTCACCCCAAACATGCATTTGTATAGCATGCCATTAGGAAACAAAACCTTGATGCTTTCCTTAGCATTACTACTAAAATAAACGTTTTAAGGAGTTACCTTATAATCCCAAAAGGTTGACATTTTGAAGAGTTACTAAAAAATAATCATCTTACGACTGCTACTTCATGTTCTTTCTCACTCCCACTCCTCGGCCCAAAAGGAGTCTTCATTTTATCGTAATTATTAGAACATTGTTTCTTGGTTATACTTCAATCGACTTCCTTTAACGTAGGGCCAACTGTCCCGTTTTTAGCCTCCTGACGGTTCTCAAACTCCTTTGTATTTACGAACCATCCATTTTTGAATACACGTAACGTGATACAAACAAGGCTGATATTAAATTGAATACCAAAATTGAATATGAATTAAGTAGAGTGACTATGATTTGAAGACACAAGATAAAAATAAAAAGTCCTCTGCATCCCATTTTCTTTTTCCCAAAAGAAAAATTGGGGCCAAAATAAAACATGAAGACTAGTTAGACTTCAAGGCTCAGTTGTGCAGCTCAGATCTGATCCGGAGGCTTTGTATTGTCTAGGACTCCCCATTTTAGCAACGCAACCTGATGATATCTATTTTCTCATTTTTTATTTAACTCTTAAACTGATTCTTAAAAATGCTCATGTTTTATGTCTTTCTAAGGAAATTGAAAGCTTTCTCTTAAAGAGAATAAATCATAGATTGATGTCCATACACATTCTTCATGGTACCCAGCACACTGTTATGCAAATAAATATCCAATAATAAAGCCAAACACTGGCTGTTTCTTACCGTAAATGGTATATCCTGAAAAATATTCTCTTTCAGAACCTGAGCTGTAGATCTCAAAGGATTTTACTCAATGGGAATAAATCAAATTATGGAGCCAGATATATCACAACTGGATCCCAAGCATAATAGCTTCCCCAGCTTCCAAACCAATTATTTTTCATTGGTAAAAGCATTACATGGAAAGCTACTACCATTATTAATAACTTCCAGCAGTAAATTCAATTATTAGGACAATAGGTGGTTGTGTATGTCTTACATGGGCAAAGCAGGAGGGGAGGGAAGCTCTTTTTTCTTAGTGCTGATTTTCATGAAAATAATAAAATCTGAGCACTGGAAGCTCAACTTAACAACTGCTCGGTAAATATCAAAGTGCTACAAGTACATAATCAGCATAAAATTGTAACCACATCCATACTTTGCTTCTTCCATTAAAGCACCACTTCTGTCCAAACTCAACTTGAGAATATTATAATCACATTTTTGCAGGCAACATATTACACAGAATATATAATTAAGGGGAGTCTGATCTACAGTTGTCTGAGACAAAGAAATGGTTTTACACTTCCAAATTCTAGAATTTGCTCTAACATTCTCTATGAAACAGGAATGATGATTATTTGAGATCAGAAGAAGTACACCCAGGCCTACCATCCACTTATCCAAGGTCTAATTTGTGGTCCACGTAGAACAGAACTCTGATTTCTTTCAACAGTTCAGGCCTTCTCCACTGGTTCATCATAAGTGGATCATAAATACTGGCTATATTTTCGCTTCACTGCTCAGCTCAGGATTTCCACCTCCGAGCTATTCCTTGACTTGCTCTGTCTTCATTAATCACAGGAAGACATTCTTCCCAAGAGCTGACCTAGTGATGCCATCACCAAGGGCCTTCGATGACACCCAGTTCATTCGCAGAAGCAGAGTCATTTAATTTTAAGGTCAGACAAATGATGCTGCTCTTCTGAGACATGTCTACGGAAGGTATATAGTAGAAGTCATCACTGGACTACCAGGAAATGGGGAAGCCATGGCGAACATAGGCAGAACACTGCATTTCTGAATATTTACAAATCCTCTGAACACGATTCATGAAAAACAAATACGACAATCTTACAATTAAGAAGAGTTGGGGGTAGGATGGTGGCGTTGGTACCTTTTGCGGTTCCCGTCGGGAGTGACAAAACCTTGCTGGTGTGGGAGCTGAGCTCCGGACCCACGGCCGGGGCCTTTCAAGCTCGTCTCGGCACCAGACATAAGGCGGTTCAACATAACACGCTTGGCCTAAACAGCTCCAGATGCCAAGAACTGGCAAATTACTACTTTGGTTTCAGGGGGTGGTCAAAAAGGATGAAGAGGTGGTGTTGCCCTCCCACGAGTGCAGGAGTCCTGGAGTTGGCATGGCTGAGGAACCTTTGGATAAGTTGGAGGAAGGGTCATTATCATTCCTTACGAAAAGGAAGGTAACCCAGAAGCTTGCTATTCGGAAGGCTCTGACAGATGCATTCCAGAAACTGCCGATTGTGGTTTTAGAATAAGTGATCCTTGTTAACTTGATTTCAGAAAGTGGTAAAATAGCTGTGGCATAGAGACCCTGTGAAGAGGTCACAGATGCTAGAACCGAAGAGGAACTACAGGATTTAATTCAAGTAATGTGGAGATAAAAACTCAAGGCTTACACAGCCAGTGTAGCCATAATTCAAAACAACCAGCAGGATTTGGAAGACTTTGGCATGTCTACTCAGCTCTGTCATCCTTAGGAAAATGTGAAACTCTGAAACTGCTTTCGAGGCAGGGTATTTCTAGGACTTTTCCAGGTCCCGAGCCTTGTCTCTGGCCCCTTATTTGAAGTTTGGAGAGCAGGATTGAGGGCCATCAGTGTTCGTCTACAGTTGTGGACACAGGAGAAGACACAGGCCTTTTAGAACTCCCCTCAAATAGAACTGCAGGGATTTGGGAACAAAGTAACTATGGCCTTCAGCGTGATTATGCTACAGTGTTTAAAAACTATTCATGGCTTTCAAGTAAGGTATATTACCCAGATCTCAGCAACACATATATACCTTGTGTTAAATATTTTGCCGAAGAACCTTTCTGTAAATCAATTATATGGATGCCTCGGATTAGGGATTAAGTTGTCAATGTAATTTCTAAAAGAAAACATTAATGTACTGCATATAGGATTTTTATTAAAAAGGAGCAAAAAATGTGAAAAAAAAAAAAAAAAGAAGAAGAAAAGTTGGAAGTTTATCTAAAACGTCATTCTTCTTCCCTGGAATGATACCTCAGTTTACTGCACTCAGCCCCTGCGTGGCCGTCTGGCAGATGTGGGAGTGGCACTCAGGCGACTTTCCTAGATCCACCATGACTCAGCAGAGTTTCTCAACCATGGGACTGCTGACCTGATGGGTCAGAGAACTCTTTCCAGGGATGGGGGAGAGTTGGGGCGGGGGGGCTGTCCCATGCATTGAAGGATGTTAACAGCATCCCTTGACTCTAGAAAACTATTATAGATGTCGGTAGCTCCCCACTCCTCCCCTCGTTGTGACAAGCAAAATACCTCCAGTTGGTGCCAGGTGTCCCGTGGGGGGCAAAATCATCCCCAGATGAGAATCACTAACCTGCCTAGTCCCAGTTGCTGGTGTTAATCTGTAAAATGGGCTAACATGAGATGAAGAAAAGCATATCCATCGAGGTTTCTTTCAGGATGAATATTCTATTGTTCTGAAGTTGCTTTTTTTTTTTTTTTTTTTTTTTTGGTAGCCCATCTGTGACTAAGAGATTTGCCTGAGATGGGAAGAATTCTCTGGTTTGAGAAAGGAGGGACAATTTACCAATAACTCCAGAGAGAAAAGGAAACGAGAGAAAGGGGGAGAGAGGTGGTGTAATCATCGACGTCTTTAGCCCTTGACAGAGTGAATAAACTCCCGATATAACTGAGATCAATGGCTTATTAATAGAGACGAGAATGGAGTCAGATTTTCACTTTCAGCCTGAATCACTATGGGAGGCAAAACGATACCCCTCAGAGATGTCTATATCCTTCTAATCCCTGGAACCTGTGAATATTTCATGTTACATGCAAAATGGAGTTAAGGGTACAGATAGAACTGAGGTTGCTAATCGGCTAACCTTAAAATAGGGAGATAATCCTGGATTATCCCAATGAACTCACAAGGGCCCTGAAAAGTGAACAAAGGAAGCAAAAGAAGAAATTGAAGGGATGTGATGTAAGAAGGACTCAACCTTCTGTTTCTGGCTTTGAATATGGAGGGAGGGGCCAGAAGCCAAAGAATGCAGGCAGCCTCTAGAAGCCAGAAGAGGCAGGAAACAAATTCTCCCCTAGAGCCTCCAGAAAGGAACGAAGCCTTACTAACATTTTAATTTTAGCCAAGTGAGACTCATATTCGATTTCTAACCTAACACTACCATGTGTAAAATCGATAGCTAGTGGGAACCTGCTATATAGCACCGGGAGCTCAGCTCGGGTGTCTGTAATGACCTAGATGGGTGGGATGGGGGAGGGGAGTGGGAGGTCCAAGAGGGAGGAGATACATGTATAGATATAGCTGATTCACTTGGTTGCACAGCAGAAACTAACACAACATTGTAAAGCAACTATACTCCAATTAAAAAAAAAAAAAAAGTAAGGGGATAGATTTGTATTGTTTTAAGCCGCTCAAGTTATGATAATTTGTAGCAGCAAGAGCAAACTGCTACAGTCAGCTGCTCTACCTGACAGAGCATGGGAGGACATAGCACTTGGTTACAGGGAAGCCTTAGCAACTGAACTATCAGGAA
Source organism: Physeter macrocephalus (assembly GCF_002837175.3). Taxonomy (NCBI): domain Eukaryota; kingdom Metazoa; phylum Chordata; class Mammalia; order Artiodactyla; family Physeteridae; genus Physeter; species Physeter macrocephalus. The sequence goes on from NC_041221.1 coordinate 25,975,637, forward strand.
TTTACAGAACCTGTACAGTGGAAGAGGCCCATATCTCAACAGCCTTATCAACGGGAGGGTGGGCCACAGTTCATCATCTATGACAATCAGGAGGCCCTAGCTGACATCTGTGATACAGGAAATTCAAAAAGAAATCCATCTCAGAGACCCACTGGGAGAATTTAAGGAGATTTTGTACATAGAGCATGCAGCACAGTGCCTGGCACATCCTAAGCGCTAAATAAATTCTTATCGTGGATATTCTACTGCATTTCCCCTGAGGACAGACAGAAAAAGCTTTTGCCACAGTGGAATAGTCTTTCCTGTGTTGGCCTGACAACAAGCTACACTTCTGCTCATGCAAAACACACAGGGAGTGAGAGAAATCACATGCCATTAGGCCTCTCTCTGAATCCTCAGGATGATCAATAACTGTGTGCTATTCTGTGTGGTCCCGATCAATACACGATTCCAGTCATCATGAACTCACTCCAAGCTGTTGCCTCCCTGACACCTTATCAGGAGCAGTAGATAAGCAGTAACAATTTTTCTGCATGTCTGCAAGCACATCGATCATTGTGACAAATGCTTGATATGGCATCCTATTTTCTCCACCCAGCCTTGTTTCAATAACACAAGTCTGCATGTAAGGCCTCATGATTCTGATTCAGACTTGCAGGTTAATGCCTTCTAGACTGTCAAGGCATAATGACCTTGCCTAGAATACCCAGCTGGTTGACTGATGCAAATATACGGTGAAGCCAGGGATAGTTTCAACAAATCACGTTACTCCAGAGAAGCATGAACTTGCTAAAGGCTGCAGTGCTAATTTTGTATCACGTTAATTCTAGCCAGGAAAAATTGCCCTTTGCTCAGACTTTGTACTGATTTCAGAAAAAGATGTCCAGTAATTATTTGAAGCAAGAAATAATTGCTGTTTTTGTTTCTATTTGGGGGAAGAAAACACAAAATCAGAGAAAACATTACAGACGAAAAGGAACGTCTCAGATTATTATAATCAGCCAATCAGAACTTTAATGAATTGGTTAAGATTCTCTCTCTCTCTCTCTCCTCTATGGAGATGGCAGTTCTGTCCCATCAACAGAATGCTCTGTCAGCCTGGCAGAAAACTTAGAGGTTACTGCTTGAGAGATGAACAGTCATCACTTTTCGAATTACTGTGGATTAAAGCTGAGGGTAACTTGAAAGAACAATCCCTTATGCCCTTAGTGACAGATAGGGAGACTCTTCACTTATTCGTTCATTTAACAATACTATCTAGGCTCTCTAAGGCCTGTGCAGGTCTCAAATAGTCAGACGTGGACCCTGAAGCACCCAGCAAATCAGTAGCAAAGCTGTGTGCCTAAGACAAGAACTTTCACAGATCAGGGACTTCCCGGTGGTCCAGTGGTAAAGAATCTGCCTTCCAGTGCAGGGGACGTGGGTTCGATCCCTGGTCAGGGAACTAAGATCCCACAGGCCTCGGGACAACTAAGCCCTCGAGCCACAACTACTGAGCTCGCATGCCTCAGCTAGAGAGCCCGCCTGCCGTAAACTCCAGAGGCCCGCCCTGGAGCCCGCGGGCTACAACTAGAGAGAAGCCCGCACACCACATCAAAGAGCTCACGTGCTGCAACTAAGACCCGACGCAGCCAATAAGTAAATAAATAAAGGAAAGAAATTTTTTGAAAAAAAAAGAACTTTCACAGATCAATCGACATGCCTATTAAAATGCCAACTTACGCTGTAACTAAAGAAAATAATCGACTGCTCATAAATTGTAAGAATACATGAAAAACAGAAGTGGAATCTACACAGAGCTGGACAGGTAAAATTTCTCCTTGTTTCCTGATCTAACCCTCATCAGATTCTTCTCCCCAGCCATCATGGGGTTGACACCATTCAGCATCATCTTGGATCATCCAAGGAAAACCCGCCGTGAAGAAGGAGGAACTGCATGCACAGGGTCCCAATGTACAGACTGGCTGTGACAATCATGACAACACGTGACCTCTGGCAAGTCACTTCCCCGTTCTTATCCTCATCTTCCTCATCGATATTATAGAGCTGCCTCCATGCTCACAGGGTTCCTGGGGGGTTTTACTGGTTTTTAGATTCAGAAACTCTGCCACCTTCACACTGATGAGAAATGATTAGGATGAACCTCTTTACAGTGCGTTCTCACCATAAAATGCAAAGTGGATCCTATGACTCACGTCGAGATCTGCCAAGCTGTTCTGTGCGCCATGACAGAGAACTGGGTTCCAGGGAGAGAAGGGATGCAGGTACGAATCCTCCGCTCTAAACGAAGGCTAGATGTCAAGTGTAGACACTGCCACAGTGAGATGCGAAGTGTGTGGCAGGTCTTCCAGCCTCACTTCCAGCCTCTCTCCCTGCAGTGCTGCTTTATGACCAGGTTGACCACGACTAAGGTCTGGGGCTGGACCACTTGTCAGGACAGCCTTCGTGTGTCCCTGTGTGACCTCATTTTTGTATGAATTCCAACCTCAAGGCAGCCTCATATGGGAAACATTAATATTAGGACACAGTACCAGTTCAAATGAGGGATGAAACCCATATAAACTAAATGAATCAAACTAACGGCCTTTGCTGTTAAACAACTGGATGGTCAAAATCAAGAAGACTATGGAATTCGCCTGTTCTTTAAAAGTATCCCCTTCGGGCTTCCCTGGTGGCGCAGTGGTTGGGAGTCCGCCTGCCGATGCAGGGGACGCGGGTTCGCGCCCCGGTCCGGGAGGATCCCACGTGCCGCG
>NC_041221.1:25978517-26006618 GCF_002837175.3 Physeter macrocephalus
CGCGGAGCGGCTGGGCCCGTGAGCCATGGCCGCTGGGCCTGCGCGTCCGGAGTCTGTGCTCCGCAGTGGGAGAGGCCACAGCAGTGAGAGGCCTGCGTATCGCAAAAAAAAAAAAAAAAAGTATCCCCTTCAACAACAACAATAACAACTACAAAAATGGGCAAAAGCCGTGAAGAGACATGTCTCCAAAGAAGATACACAAACGGCCACGAAGCACATGAAAAGATCCTCAACGTCATTAGTCATCAGGGAAGTGCAAATTCAAACCACAATGAGATACAGATTCATACCCCTCAAGATGGCTGTAATTTTTTTAAAATGGAAAGTAAGTGTTGGTGAGAACGTGGAAAAATTGTAACTCTCATGCAATGCTGGTGGGAACGTAAAATGGTATAATTACCATGGAAAACATAGAGCAGTGACCCAAAAAGAAACAGAATTGCCATAAGATCCAGCAATTCCACACCTAGGATACACCCAAAAGAACAGAAAGAAGGGCCTCAAAGAGACACACCCATGTCGTAGCAGCATTATTCACAACAGCCAAGATGCAAATAACTCCAGTGTCCGTCAATAGGTGAACGTATAAACAAAATACGGTCTACACACACGAAGGAATATTATTCAGCTATAAGCATCATGCTACATGAAGTAAGTCAGACACAAAAGGACGAACATTGTGTGATTCCACCTATAGGCTGTACCTAGAATAGCCAAATGCACAGAGACAGAGAAAGTAGAACGATGGATGCTAGTGGCTGGGGGGTATCACTTTACAGGGTCGCACCCAGTCTACTGATACTTGTGGGTTTGCGAATAAAAACTATGATTTGTCCATAAACTTAAGAGATATCTGCCTGACACTGACAAGTTTGATTTAATTTCAGATTACTGTGGGCTTACCTCTGTGTGTACGTTACATGCAATATGAATATTTTTGATAAAAAAGAAGCACAGTTTTAATGGCTAGACTGACTACCGAGCAGGCTCAGCTTTCTCCTGGGGCAGGGTGTCTCCACCTCAGCTCCCGTGGCGTCGTGGGCTGCGTAACTCTCGGTTGTGAAGAGCCACCCCGTGCACTGTGGGACATTTAGCAGCAGCCCTGGCCTCCACCCGCTAGGTGCCAGCAGTACCCCCCACCCGCTAGGTGCCAGCAGTACCCCCCACCCGCTAGGTGCCAGCAGTACCCCACTCCTGCTGTAACAAGCATATCTCTAGAGACTGCCAAATGTCTCCTGGAGGTTGGGGTGGGAAGTCACCCATGGACGGGAACCATGGTGTGGATGAAAAGAGGCTTTTACCAGACCCGATGCCCCCGCCAGCCACCCGATGCTCTCCCTTCTGGCCCTCTCGCTGGGACCATTATGACAGGGGTGGTGGACTTGGCCATGAACTCCTTTCCACTCCCAGTCACTCTGCATGCGGGTATTTGCCACGTGGTTCCCAGGCCCCAGCAAGGTCTCCTTTTCAAAGGAAAGTGAGCTCATGTCCTATACTGCTTTTGAAACAAACCTACAAAATGCATTCGATGCAGGCTGATTTCAGGGAACCCCTTGTTTCTCTTTACTGTTTCGTTTTGTTCAGAACTCTCAGATTTTGTAACAATCATTTTTTTTAAAAAAAAAAAAGAAAAGATGCTGAGATCTTCAGAAGCTTAACTGACAGTTTACCAAGTTCTCATAGGCTGTACCAAAGACAGACTTTCTGGCACCCTCTAGAGGATTTACCTGTGTCTCTAAATGATTCCCCACTGAGTATGTAATTCCTCCTGGTGATGCTGGTAATGTTTCAGTAATTTAAAGTGAAGCCGCTCTGCACAATTCTTTTTGAGACCTGAGATTAGGGAAGAATAAGAGACAATGGAGGTAGTAAGAGCTGTCACTGGCAAATTTCCTATTCTATTATTGGGAAGGAGAAACCAATAACCATTTGGGGGAGGGTGGGTAAAGAAGCAGTATGATTCGATGTGACAACTTCTGGATATTTCCCGCAGAAAACCTATTCATTCCTAAATAGTTCTTCAGTAGTCTCTTGCATGTCTGTCCAAAACTCCTACACGATAACAACAACAACCACAAAAAAGCCAAAGGTAGTTCCAAGATGTTTACAGTATTTAAGGCAGAGCACACTCATACACAAGTATCTAAACGTTAATCACTATCATGATACCACCTGAAATGACCTGAAGTGACACTTTAAGATGGAAACAGTTACCCTAAAATGTGACCATCTTTTCCAAACCACACAAGGCAGCCGGCGGAAGGTGAGCTATAATGTGTCTACTCCCAGAACCAGGGCGTGGACAGAGGCGTATCCTGGGATGGCTGAGGATTCTTCTCACTAACCCCGATCTATTTATCTTCCAAGGTGAACTAGGTCACAAGGAGATTTTACTGATTGTCTATGAGTTTACTACCACTTTATCATAAAGTTAAAATCAATATAAACAACACTGCCTATAAGTCATCTCTCTATTCTGAACCAATTAGGAAGGAAGGAGTGGATGGAATTTAAAACACAGCATCCACTTTGTTGCTGGTGGAGCTAAATTGTCAGCTTGGACTAGAGGCCAAAGCAGCCACTCCACAGCTTCCCTTTCTGAGTGGAACCTTCCCAACTGGGCAAGGGGTTGGAACAGAGGCCCGTCCCATGACATCGGCCCAAGGAGGAGGTGATAAGAAGGGGAGAACATGCACTTGACAGCAGCCTTGCGCTGAGTACTGACTTTCAACACATTTGTTCCAATAGAAGGACCAGCGGGGTGACACGCCTTCACTGGTGGTGACAAAGAAGACAACAGAGAAAGAGCCCGGAAGAGACCACTTAATATTACCACATCCAGGGAGTGCATGGGATGGGAAAACTAGCACAGGCTTAAGATATACTTTCTTTCTTAAAGCTATTTATTTGGAAGATTTTCAGAGAAACACCCCACTAACCTGGAGTCAAGAATATGAAGGGTTTATAAATTATTTTTGATACTGTGTGTGTGTTACACGTGGGGAAGAGCCACGGTAACATGTCTGGACTCTTAAATTTGATATTCGGTTGAAGTCACACAACAGGGTTCTGATGGCATTATTTTAAATTAAGATGTATATGAAATCATTTTTACTGTATATATTTCACGTTTTTTTTTTATAATTTCTTACCTTTGCTTTTGCTAACACCCAAGGTGCGTACTGTTTGTTATTCCAATTAATGACTTTATATCTCACCTTCCCTTTGCACACCCCATCATTTTGTGACAATGCAATAAGGCTCTTCCCTTTGCAGGGAAACACTTTCATAGCTCATGCGTAAGAACATATAAAAGATCCCACATTTCTCATTTCATTGGACATTGTTATTTTCTTCTAAATATAAAAAATAGGCTAGTAACATTTTCATTTTTGCTCATGATATTTGTGTCCCAAAGAGAACAACTTGTGGGGAAGGTATTATAAGTTGGTTAATTTGTCATGTTTGTGTATAAATGCATAAATTTTCCATTTTCATAATAGCCATATCATGACTAATATAGACTTTCAAGCCCTACTAGTCTATGGTAAATAGAATGTTGATCACTTTTATAGACTTGCTTTAAAGGAAAAGAGGGGAAAAAGGCAAACTTTGAACTCATTACCCATACACTGAGGCCCTATCCTAGTCCTATGTGAAAACGGCAACCTTTAATGGTAAAATTCTCTCGTTCTTACCATCTCTTTGTGAAAAACTTATCATAACCGCCACACTGCAGAAAAACATGGTATTAAAATCAAGTGTCATTGAACCAGTGATGTGTAATAACTTTTACATTAGGAAATTAGCACCACAATCCCTCACCCAGATAACCTGTACTCAGTCAAGGTAAAGCCCATCATTAATTTTCAAAGGAAAATAGAACGCAGACACCTTTCACATTAGACAGAAAAAAATGTATATATACCGGTGACTAAGTTGATATTTTCACTTTTGCAAAAATTAACTAATCCCAATATAAAAGAATGCATATGTACCAGTGATTTAAGTTGATATTTCCAATTTTGAAAATATTAAATTAACCCCAAATATTTGTTTGTACAAGTGGAAAACAAATAAGACTTTTAACCTCTTAAACTATTCATGGCTACATCCTCCAATTTTGTGAGTAATTTAGAAATAATTTTCCTATAGAACTACAAAGCCATTATCCTTTTAAGAACAAAGGTTTCCAAACTGCCAAATCATTCTGGTAGAACCCTGTATTCTACTGAGTTTCAAACACTAGCTACCAGCCTATTGTCCTATCCAAGTGGCCAACTTCATAATTATAATACTTCCCTTACCCCACAGTCTCAATTTTTGCTTCCTAACCCCCTAAATCCACCTCATGCAAGTATGCTGCTTTTATGGTTATTACTCGAAGATATGTAACTCAATCAAAAATCTTCATACCCGGCAAAGAAAAAGTGCTACCCAAAGCACCTTAGCACTTGGGATTAGACTCTGGGTTTTACTAGAAAGAATCACTACTAGCACATGGAGTTTCCAATCCATAAACATCGGTAAGAGAGCAATCAAGGTCATCAAAGTCAAATACTGGCTCCCCATCAGGAATGTTACTGCTTCCACAACAGTCTTAAGGGAGCATCCTTGGTAAGGAATTAAATAAAGTCATGAAGAAAGCATACAAATTCTCCATTTTCATAACAGCCATATCATGACTGAATAATGTTACATAAGATATTTAACCTGGTGCTATTCACATAAAAAAAGAAGAAGACCAGGTCCACTGCTATTCCTATTCCCTTGAAAGAACAGAAAGACTATGTCATGTGTGTGATTATACATTTATATATATTTATAAATTTATACATATACTCTTTCAACAAGGTAACTCGGGTTACAAATGCACTTCATAGAGAAGAATTCCATTTCTAAAAGTCTACAAGTCTAACAGTTACTCATAGAGCTAAATCAGTATAATCATATTCTTTCAACAAACTGTGTGTGTGTGTGTATACACACACACATATGAAAATGCATATAAATATTTAAACAAAACAGAAAGATAACTTTGCATGGAAAATGAAGCTGAGAGATATAGTCTAAGAGCCTAAACTGCATAAAAAGTTATCTTCAAAACATACCACATATTCATGAACATTTAATAATGTTATGAATTGAAATAAGTATTCATAGCCAGCATTGCTTTGCTTTGCACTTTTGCCACTTTAATTGGCCCTGAGTTATAAGCATTTTCTAGAGTTTATTATAATGTCTCAAAGTTAACTTTGCTTCTTATGTCTTTTCTTGTCTTATTGTGATGTCTGAGGTCAAAGAAGTGGTGACAGCAGGCATTCTTTTGTTCTTGTGATTAAAATGGTACTATAAACTTATGATTTCAGTATTTTTTAGTTTAAGAATATTCTTCTTAATTCCCAGTTTACTAAGAATTGTTAATTATGACCTAGTATTAAAATTTATTATTTTTATAAAACATTGATTGAAATGATCATTGGTTGCTTTCCGTCACCTGTTAATGTAGTGGTTGTTGGCTGGTCCCTTCCTTGTGTCCTCAGATCCACCCCTCCACCTTCCTGGCTCTGCCCTGCCTAATGGGGTTGCCCTGCAGGCAGTTTTCTGTGCTTCTGTAACAGCAGACTTCCAGCTGAGTTCAGCCAACAGGAGGCCCTAGGGGGGAGGCTGGGGGGGGAGGAGGGGGGAGGCAGAATATCACTCTCCCTTCCTCTGGCCTCCCACAGCCTCTCTGACAGCTGCTGCATCCCCTCCTTGTCTCTAAGTCCTGCTAGATGGCTCCCTCCCTCTGGGAAGTCCAGGCCTTGGGTTCTGGTGGCCTTGCCTCCTCCTATCTTTCAAGCCATAGTTTCTCAATCTCCACCCTGCTGACATTTTGTGGCCAGATAATTCTTTGTTGTGGGGACTGTCCTATGCATTACAGAATGTTTAGCAGCATCCCTGGCCTCTACATACTAGATACTGGTAGCACCCCGACCCAGTCATGACAATCAAAACATCTCCAAAGGTTATGAGTTGCTCCGGGTGTGGAGAGGAAGCCACATAGTCCCTGACTGGGAAACATTGCTCTAGGCTAATGGAAGTCATGCTTCCTGAGGCTAGTCTCTTGAGTTTTCTCTGCCTCCTTATTTGACTTCTCAGTTTTTCTCTCAACGAAGGTAACCAATCCCCTACATTAAATTCTCTCTGCTGTAAATACTCAAGCAGTCTGTGACTAATGAAACAGATTTCTATTACTAAATCATACTTGGGATTCTTAGGAATGACTGTAGCATGGATCTTTGCATAATAGCTGACTTTTATCTGCTTTCTTTCATTTTACTCCATTGCCTTTTTTTTTCTAATTTCTTGAGATGAACACTTAGCTCATTAATTAGCAGTTATTCTTCTTTTCTGATATAGGCAATGAATGCGAAAAGTTGGTCTCTATGCACTACACTAAGTAGGCTCTTCAAATGCTGCTATTTGCAGTTTTAACTGGCATTCTGTTACATTTTCTAAAATTCATCACGATGTCTCAAAGTTAGCTTTTAAATATAACTTTGAATTATCATTATAAATCCAACTTATAAGAAATAAATCATATTTAATTTGTAAAATAAGTATTTTTCAAAAGATAAGGAAATAATTTTTAAACTGTATCACCAACACTTGAGTATGTTTGGAGATAATCCCCAGTGTTTAAGGTATCTATCATTGAGAAGCCTTTACTTCATATTACTGCTTGATCCACAGCTGGAAAATAAAAGGTTTGGAAAAAATTTTCCTCACTTTTAATATCATCACCATCATCATCAACATCATTATCATCATATTCTGTTTGCAACCGTCGCTGATCTTTAGGACAAAGACATAAGAGAATCAAATGTGAAGGACTAATGCCTTATTTTACTTGGGAAGAAGTGTTATAGTACAAAAGGAAGAAAAATACAATTTCAAGTCATAAACATCAAAGTCTATAAGACTGTATATAAATCCACCTAATAAGTAAAAATATGTAAGCACCAAAGAGCAGCGTGCAAAATTTTGAAACTTTCTGTAGGACAGAATCAAATAAGCAGATCTTGCATATAAGAAAAGAAATGCAGAAGACAATTATCTCCTATTCAAGCTTTCTGCTTTTGAAAGTGCTTTCTAGAACAGCTTAACAATGTAATATATACACACAGAGGCACACACAAAGGAACAGAAATTTGGGAAGCAATCAGAGACCTACTCAAAAATGTGATGTTTTTCCTGAATTGTTTTTCATTTTATACGTGAAAAACGACATCAGTGTGGGTTAACAAACATGTTATAACAGAGCTGTATTTTTTTAAAAAACTATTACAGATATAGCACATTTTCCTCAGTCTCTTCCCTGAAGAATTTCTTCTCTGTCTTCTTTGCTCTCTCTCCTCCCCAAGATGTGTTACGTCTTGTAAAAGTTTGCTCACTTGTCACCAGGATCAGCTCCCCAGAGAACAGGTCAGGACCAAGTGAGGCAGGGTTCAGAAGAACTCAAGAAACAAATGGCATTTGTACTGCTCTTTACTTCCATCCTTAAGGTGGATCAATGCTTAGAGAAAAGAGGAGACCCAAATGTCCGGCAGAGTTCTATCACCCAGCACTCAAACTGAGTACATTAGAAAACTCTACAGCTCCTAGAGCTGCAAAAGTGACTAGAAGTTATTTCTAGAACGCTGAGCTGAAGTTTGGAGCTGAAGATCCATGGACCGTGAAATTCGATGTCTACATCTTTTTTTGGATTATTGTTATTGCATAAGAGCCATGCCTGTTTCCTGCATGTGAGCAGGGGCTCAGCCTGGAAGCTGCCTTCCCCAGATTTCCTCAGACCCTGAAAGAGAACACAGGGCACAGGGGAGCAGGAAGCATGTGGACGTGGCAGCATCACATCTGCAAGATGCCGGGGCAGATGGGGCCTCCCGGGAGCTTCGCCGCTGGCTTGGATGTCTCAAATTAATAACATTTTTCAGTCCTGTCTCCCCAATTACACTGGAAGCTTCTTCCAGGGCTCTTCAAGGCCTGCTCGCTCTTTGACTGCCTCTGCCACCTCCAGCCGCCCCGCACGCAGAGCTGCCTGCCGAGCAGCCTGCGGTTTCCATGGAGACGGTGCCCGCACGGAGCGGGGGAGCGAGGCAGATGCCAAGTGGAGCACACACCACTGCCTCCTGAGGTCCTTGGAACCTGACCGCCACACCACGGCCTCCTGAGGTCCTCGGGACAGACACGTCAGCGACAGGGACGGGAAGGCGGGGAAATGATAGGGCAGAAAACAAACGGAGAGGAGAAAGGGACGTTTAGAATTGGCAAGCGTCTCTGGATATGATGCCCTGTTTCTACCAATACAAAATGTAAAAAATCAGGTCTTCAAGTTTATTTAAAAAGCGATACAGATGCATTCATATGCACGTGTGTGTGTATACATAGGAAAAGTTTGATCTGCCTTTTCCCAACATCAAAGAGTTAATTTTCATGGAAATATCGAAAAACAGCAAGAGGGCTTTGGGGTGTACAGTTTGATTTGAGCACATTATCATAATATTTATTCCCGATCATGATTCACGCCCTAGTCTGTGCCATTAATGAGACTTTGACATTCATCTTCTCCTACTTTTCTGAAATCCTCGGTTTTTATTTTATGTATAAGAATGCTGAAGCAAGATTTGTTTCACTAATAAAAACTGTAGGCTCACAAAGACTACCTCCTAAAGTTAAAGTACATGTAAGCGGTCCAACTCTCATTCAAGGATTCCACCAATATATATATTTTTTTCTAGGATGTGTTCAGGGCTGCTCACCAGCATGCTGGTTTTCCTCATCCTCTGGGCATATGGTGGGACTGGGCTTCCCCCTCCCCTTAAATTTGCACATGGCCACATAATTTGTTTGCCTGATGGAATAGGACTGAATGATATATGACACAATTTTCCATTTCCCTTTCGCTACCTCAGTGATCGTGGAAGAATAGGCAAAGATGTGGGAGCCACTGGCCTGAGTCCCAGAGTAAAGAGGATTATCCAAGTTTCCATTCCCACTTGTCACCAACCCATGCTGCCGATGGACCAACTTTTACCCTTTTAAGCTGCTGAAATCTCGGGGCTGTTAGTTATAGCAGCATAATCTAGCTTATCCTAGAGGAGGATACACAACCTCCTCGTTCAATCATACAATATTTTAATACTTATGTTCATTTGTATGAGGTGCCCAGAGAATTATGACAGATTCTTTCCTAGATGATTGATATAAAGGGCAATACATGAAATACTCCATACCTGAAAAACAAAATTTCTGTAGCAGTTCACTTTGGCCTGAGGTTAAGACTAAAAGGCTTATTAGCACAAGAAAGTGGCATTTAAGATAATGATGTTGAATGATGAGTAAACCAAGAAGGCCTTCTACCACAAGTAAGATGTGGCAGTCTATGACACACAATAGAGGCTCAACAACTTATTATTATTATTATTATTATTATTATTAAAGCCAGAGAACTGCAGGTCCTTATTGTGCCCAAAAGATTCTACGTGGGTAGGTCCAGTTGAATTTCAACTGCAGAAAAACAACAAATATTTTTTTAGTATAAGTGTGTCCAATGCAATATTTGAGACATACTTATATGGGAAAAAAACCAAAACACCCCCTACCATTATCTGCAATTCAAATTAACTAAGTGTCCTGTATTTTCATTTGCTAAATCTAGCAACCCTAACCCTAGGTGCATCCTGAGGATTTCATGGGTTGTGTACGAGAGCTAGTAGTGAGTCGTGAAACGATATCATTCTGTGACTGAGGGGACATGGTGTGTTCTCATTTTTGAATGAGGTAAAAGTCCCACCACTTAGCAAGGTATTCAATTATCCACTCAGCGCTACAGAGGAGTCTACAGATCTCTTGTCAGAATGTTCTACCATCTTCTCCTGGTGACCTGCAAACAACTTCACGAATTCCTGTGACATCACGACATTCTCTATAACGTCACACATCTGCACATCCCAACACCTGAAATCGCACTTCGCATCTACACTTTTAGCTTAATATGCATGCACAGCTTAGCTTCTTGATATGGTGGTGGCAACTCTTCCACGTGCCAACAGTATCACTGCAAAGTGTTGAGTACCATATGGATATACGGGGATGACCCACCTGCCCGCCCTGTCCTTCTCCATGCCTTGAAATGAATGTAGAAGCAGCCTTACCCTTTGCCAAATGCCCAAAGATATCTATCTTCAGAGATACGTTAGCAGTAAACATGTAGGTAACAATGATCTACTTATACAAAAGCTATGTAGCAGAAACACTGAAATTACTCCTATAGTATGCGAGCCGCTTTTTAAAGTAAATCATGGGCATACGTATTGAAAATAAGGTACAATAAATAAGAAACAGAATTCCCCCTGACAGTCCACAAAGCAACTTGTTCTAAAAAGTAAGAAGAAGAAAAGACAAGAGGCATCAAACACAGCTGGGTAAGCATAACATTAAGACGTTGAGAGAAACTGTGAAACTAGTTCTGAGTTTAAGAGCATCTTCTCTGTGTCAGAGCTAAAAAACTCATCTAGCCACCAAACCCGCAACCCGCCACATCTCAAATAACTAAAATCATGAATAACTGCAAGGATCAGCATATATATTTAAACTCAGATTTTAAAAAAATCACCTAAGAAGCTTCCGAGAATAAGCAAAAATGACAAAATCTCCTATTGGTTCAAAAATCTGTTACATTGCTTTCAAAATCCTTATCCTCCCTTTCAAAGGATAAAATATGGGAAGGCACCTGTAATGACTAACAGGCTATGCAACTTAAAGGAATAACTCTGCTTATATTTCCTCTCACACCCTGTTCAACTCAAGACAGCACTTTATCAGGCTGCCCCAAGCTCTCCCCCTTGCAGGTCTGTGTCACCTGCCATTCTGTAGGTATATCTGCTATTATAAAACGCATTATTTGTCAGGCTGCCAGGAAGCCACATAAACTCATATTATTACACTATATAAACGTAAAGTATTTATGTTTAGCAATGAAAGATCTTGAGTCCTAGCAGCAATGAATGCATTTTAAATAGAACGGGCAGGAAGGAAGGGAAGGGTTTCAGAGGTGTGATGGGAAACAAGGCAGCATGGCCACCTGAATTTGAAATCCAAGACTGAAAAGGATAGAGGTAGCTACTCTCCAACTAGAGAAAATGGCTAAACTACTCAGAGCAGGGCACATTATCTGGCTCTGAAGTAGCATGTTTTTGCCACTATTTATAACTTACTGCTCCTTCAAAACTCACATTCAGCCCACTGTTGACTGAATGGATCAATCAGTGAACAGTTGACCAGCCCGTTAAAAAAAGTTATGTTGCCAAAAGTAGTTTAAGCTGCCTGCTTCTTCTCACTTAAAATTTCCACACTTCTTCCCAGGTGTTAGCAAATTCCCACGCCATCTATCAGAGCTCTCCAGAACATACTGTCTTGTGTGTCCACAGTTTGTATTTGTGCAGGAAGATGGAACGTCGCCAAGTGTCAATTTCCCCCAGCCATCCTCTTGCCCCACCTTCTCACACTCTGCTTCTTTCTAGGGTTCATATGTACAAGCTAAAAGCGCCCCATGAATCATCTCAACTGCTGAACCAGGAAATATGAAATCACTATCCAATTTATCACCCAACCTGCCCTCAGCTGCAGAAAGAAGACTTCATATTTATAAGAAAAAAGGATCATACCTGAGCCTGCTCCAAGCAGTGAGCAAAACCATAATTTGCATCTCCTCCTGAGTACCTAAAACTTTGCTACTCACTAAGAAATGTTCTCAATGATGCATATTAATTCCCCTTCCTTCAAAAGTTATATAAGAATAGGGAACAAATTAAAGGGGTTCTTTATTATTTTTCTGTAACTTACACATGATTTCTTCCTATTGGCAGGCTACAGTTACAGTGATAAGAATTCTCTGAAATTTTGTTCCAAGTATTTAAGGAAATCTGCTCAAAAAATGGAAGCCAGCTATGGTTCACACTTCTAAAACTGTTCTGATAAAGCCTTCCAGGCGCCAGACTCTGCAGCCCACCAGGAGAGAAAATAATATTCTGGGGACATTTCTACAGACTTCAATCTCTGAGGAACAATAGGGCTTCATTCTACTTCCCTTTTAAGCGGCAAATATCTGTGCAAAAAAGAAAAACATAGAAGGAATTTTACTGAGCCAATTTGGTATAACAAATAATTTTTGAAGTGGTATAAAGAACAGGAATTACTTCCGCTGATAGATAAAGGAGAATTCTTCCTTTAGGCGATACCCAATGGCGTGAAATGTAGCAGTATCTTTACAACCATCAGAGAATTGGGCAGTTTATGACACTCTTAGTAATGGAGGTCAGAGACTTAGTTTTACAGACAAGAAAATCTTTGGATTCCAATTCATGCAAAAAAAAAAAAAAAAAAGATTACTCTATTTTTGAAGCACATTGAAAGTTCCAGGGAATATATTTTATACTTAAATGCTTGTTATGATTCGGCCTCCCAAAGCATTTTCATATGAATTACCATATCACATTCACAAAAGCCCTGTGAATTTTGATCCCAATGAGCAGAAGACAAAACAGGCACAGACTCAAGGTCACAGTAGAAAGCTACTATCAAGCATGATCTGGATGCCAGAACTCGGAATTCTAAGCCAGTGTTTACTCCAGAGAGCCACAGTGCCAAGCACCCAAAATGAACCAAAAGCAAAATCTTAGTTCATGAATCATTTTGGACCATGAAAACATAACTGTACAGATAGTGAGAGCACCGGAGGCACAACTAACTGCTGAACAATCATCGACAGGAAGACACTGGAACTCACCAAAAAAGATACCCCACATCCAAAGACAAAGGAGAAGCCTCAATGAGATGGTAGGAGGGGCGCAATCACAATAAAATCAAATCCCATAACCTCTACCTGTGTGACTCACAAACTGGAGAACAATTATACCACAGAACTCCACCCACTGGAGTGAAGGTTCTGAGCCCCATGTCAGGCTTCCCAACCTGGGGGTCCAGCAATGGGAGGAGGAACTCCCAAAGAATCAGACTTTAAAGCCTAGTGGGATTTGACTACAGGACTTCCACAGGACTGGGGGAAACAGAGACTCCACTCTTGAAGGGCACACACAAAGTAGTGTGTGCAGTGGGACACAGGGGAAGGAGCAGTGACCCCTGGAGAGACTGAACCAGACCTACCAGCTAGTGTTGGAGGGTCTCCTGCAGAGGCGGGGGGAGGCTGTGGCTCACTGTGGGGACAAGGACACTGGCAGCAGAAGTTCGGGGAAGTACTCCTTGGCATTAGCCCTCGGGGAGACCACCAGTAGCCCCACCAAAGAGCCTGTAGGCTCCAGCGCTGGGTCGCCTCAGGCCAAACAACCAACAGGGAGGGAACCGAGCCCCACCCATCAGCAGACAAGCAGATTAAAGTTTTACTGAGCTCTGCCCATCAGAGCAACACCCAGCTCTACCCACCACCAGTCCCTCCCATCAGGAAGCTTACACAAGCCTCTTAGATAGCCTCATCCACCAGAGGGCAGACAGCAGGAGCAAGAAGAACTACAGTCCAGCAACCTGTGGAACAAAAACCACATTCACAGAAAGACAGACAAAATGAAAAGGCAGAAGACTATGTACCAGATGAAGGAAAAGATAAAACCCCAGAAAAACGACCAAATGAAGTGAAGATAGGCAATCTTCCAGAAAAAAGAATTCAGAATAATGATAGTGAAGATGATCCAGGACCTCAGAAAAAGAATGGAGGCAAAGATCGAGAAGAAGCAAATGTTTAACAAAGACCAAGAAGAATTAAAGAACAAACAAACAGAGAAACAATACAATAACTGAAAGGAAAAATATACTAGAAGGAATCAATAGCAGATAAACTGAGGCAGAAGAATGAATAAGTGACCTGGCAGACAGAATGGTGGAATTCACTGCTGATCAAAATAAAGAAAAAAGAATGAAAAGAAATGAAGACAGCCTAAGAGACCTCTGGGACAACATTAAATGCACCAACATTCACATTATAGGGGTCCCAGAAGGAGAAGAGAGAGAGAAAGGGCCCAACAAAATATTTGAAGAGAGTATAGTCGAAAACTTCCCTAAAATGGGAAAGGAAATAGCCACCCAAGTCCAGGAAGCACAGACTGCCTCAGACAAGATAAACCCAAAGAGAAACACGCCGAGACACACAGTAATCAAATTGACAAAAATTAAAGACAAAGAAAAATTATTAAAAGCAACAAGGGAAAAATGACAAAACATACAAGGGAATTCCCATAAGGTTAACAGCTGATTTCTCAGCAGAAACTCTACAAGCCAGAAGGGACTGGCACGATATACTTAAAGTGATGAAAGGGAAGAACCTACAACAAAGAGCACTCTACCCAGCAAGGATCTCATTCAGATTCGATGGAGAAATCAAAAGTTTTCCAGACAAGCAAAAGCTAAGAGAATTCAGCACCACCAAACCAGCTCTACAACAAATGCTAAAGAAACTTCTCTAAATGGGAAACACAAGAGAAGAAAAGGACCTACAAAAACAAACCCAAAACAATTAAGAAATGGTAATAGGAACATACATATCGATAATTACCTTAAATGTAAATGGATTAAATGCTCCAACCAAAAGACAAAGACTGGCAATGGATACAAAAACAAGACCCATATATATGCTGTCTACAAGAGACCCACTTCAGACCTAGGGACACATACAGACTGAAAGTGAGGGGATGGAAAAAGACATTCCAAGCAAATGAAAATCAAAAGAAAGCTGGAGAAGCAATTCTCATATCAGACAAAATAGACGTTAAAAAAAAGACTATTACTAGTGACAAAGAAGGACACTACATGATGATCAAGGGATCAATCCAAGAAGAAGATATAACAATTGTAAATATTTATGCATCCAACATAGGAGCACCTCAATACATAAGGCAAATACTAACAGCCATAAAAGGGGAAATCAACAGTAATGCAACACTAGTAGGGGACTGTAACAGTGCACTTTCACCAATGGACAGATCATCCAAAATGAAAATAAATAAGGAAACACAAGTTTTAAATAATACATTAAACAAGATGGACTTAATTGATATTTATAGGACATTCCATCCAAAAACAACAGAATACACTTTCTTCTGAAGTGCTCATGGAACATTCTATAGGATAGATATCTTGGATCACAAATCAAGCCTTGGTAAATTTAAGGAAACTGAAACCATATCAAGTATCTTTTTGATACACAACACTATGAGACTAGATATCAATTACAGGAAAAAAACTATAAAAAACACAAACAAATGGAGGCTAAACAATACACTACTAAATAACCAAGAGATGACTGAAGAAATCAAAGAGGAAATCAAAAAATACCTAGAAACATATGACAATGAAAACACGATGACCCAAAACCTATGGGATGCAGCAAAAGCAGTTCTAAGAGGGAAGTTTATAGCAATACAATCCTACCTCAAGAAAAAAGAAACATCTCAAATAAACAACCTAACTTTACACCTAAAGCAATTAGAGAAAGAAGAACAAAAAAAAAAAACCCAAAGTTAGCAGAAGGAAAGAAAGCATAAAGATCAGAGCAGAAAAAAATGATATAGAAACAAAGAAAACAACAGCAAAGATCAATAAAACTAAAAGCTGATTCTTTGAGAAGATAAACAAAATTGATAAACTTTTAGCCAGACTCATCAAGAAAAAGAGGGAGAGGACTCAAATCAATAAAATTAAAAATGAAGAAGGGGAAGTTACAATGGATACCGCAAAAATACAAAGCATCATAAGAGACTACTACAAGCAACTCTATGCCAATAAAATGGACAACCTGGAAGAAATGGACAAATTCTTAGAAAGGTATAGTCTTCCAAGACTGAACCAGGAAGAAATAGAAAATATAAACAGACCAAACACAAGTAATGAAATTGAAACTGTGATTTAAAATCTTCCAACAAACAAAAGCCCTGGACCAGATGGCTTCACACGTGAATTCTATCAAACATTTAGGTGAATTACATCAAACATTAGAGCAGCACCCATCCTTCTCAAACTCTTCCAAAAAGTTGCAGGGGAAGGAACACTCCCAAACCCATTCTACAATGCCACCATCACCCTGATACTAAAAACAGACAAAGATACTACAAAAAAAGAAAATTACAGACCAATATCACTGATGAATATAGATGCAAAAATCCTCAACAAAATACTAGCAAACGGAATCCATCAACACATTAAAAGGCTCAGACACTATGATCAAGTGGGATTTATCCCAGGGAGGCAAGTATTCTTCAATATATGCAAATCAATCAATGTGATACACCATATTAACAAACTGAAGGATAAAAACCATATGATCATCTCAATAGATGTAGAAAAAGCTTTTGACAAAATTCAACACGCATTTATGAAAAAGCTCTCCAGAAAGTGGGCATAGAGGGATTGTTTGCAGATGACATGATAATATACATAGAGAATCCTAAAGATACCACCAGAAAACTACTAGAGCTAATCAATAAATTTGGTAAAGTTGCAGGATACAAAATTAATGAACAGAAGTCTCTTGCATTCCTATACACGAATAATGAAAGATCAGAAAGAGAAAAAAAGGAAACAATCCCATTCACCACTGCAACAAGAAGAGTAAAATACTTGGGAATAAACCTAACTAAGGAGGGTAAAAGACCTGTACTCAGAAAACTGTAAGACACTGATGAAAGAAATCAAAGATGACACAAACAGATGGAGAAATATACCATGTTCCTGGATTGGAAGAATCAGTATTGTGAAAATGACTATACTACCAAAAGCAATCTAAAGACTCAGTGCAATCCTTATCAAATTACTAATGGCATTTTTCACAGAACTAGAACAAAAAAAAAATCTTAAAATTTGTATGGAGACACAAAAGACCCCAAATAAGCCAAAGCAATCTTGAGGGAAAAAAGCAGAGCTGGAGGAATCAGACTCCCTGACTTCAGACCACACTACAAAGCTACAGTAATCAAGACAATATGGTACTGGCACAAAAACAGAAATATAGATCAACGGAACAGGACAGAAAGCCCAGAGATAAACCTACGGTCAACTAATCTATGACAAAGGAGGCAAGGATATACAATGGAGAAAAGACAGTTTGTTCAATAATTGGTGCTGGGAAAACTGGGCAGCTACATGTAAAAGAATGAAATTAGAATACTTCGTAACACCGTACACAAAAGTAAACTCAAAATGGATTAAAGACTTAAATGTAAGACCGGACAGTATAAAACTCTTAGAGGGAAACACAGGAAGAACACTCTTTGACATAAATCACAGCAAGATCTTTTTTGACCCACCTCCTAGAGTAATGGAAATAAAAACAAAAATAAACAAATGGGATGTAATGAAATGTAAGAGCTTTTGCACAGCAAAGGAAAACTATAAACAAGATGAAAAGACAACCCTCAGAATGGGAGAAAATATTTGCCAAAGAATCAATGGGCAAAGGATTAATCTCCAAAATATATAAACAGCTCACGCAGCTCAATATAAAAATAACAAACAACCCAATCCAAGAATGGGCAGAAGACCTAAATAGACATTTCTCAAAAGAAGATATACAGATTGCCAAGAGGCACATGAAAAGCTGCTCAACATCACTTATTATTAGAGAAATGCAAATCAAAACTACAATGAGCCTTAAAAAACTAAAAATAGAACTACCATATGACCCAACAATCCCACTACTGGACATATATCCAGAGAAAACAATAATTCAAAAAGACACATGCACCCCAATGTTCACTGCAGCACTATTTACAATAGCCAGGTCATGGAAACAACCTAAATGCCCATCGACAGACAAATGGATAAAGAAGATGTGGTACATATATACAATGGAATATTACTCAGCCATAAAAAGGAACGAAATTGGGTCATTTCCAGAGACATGGATGGATCTAGAGACTGTCATACAGAGTGAAGTAAGTCAGAAAGAGAAAAACAAATATTGTATATTAACGCGTATATGTAGAACTAGAAAAATGGTACAAATGAACCGGTTTGCAAGACAGAAATAGAGACACAGATGTAGAGAACTAACGTATGGACACCAAGGCGGGGGATAGTGGCGGGGGGTGGGGGGGTGATGAATTGGGAGACTGGGATTGACATGTATACACTAATATGTATAAAACAGATAACTAATAGGAAACTGCTGTAAAATAAATAAATAATTTTTTTTAAGTGCACATATAGCTCACCATGATTAGCAGAGTGTTTACCGTGGGCCAACTATGTCCTAGGATTTTAGAATAAGTGATAAAAAGGGACTGATTACCAATATGGGGTGGGGGTCGGGAGAAGCATGGTCCTCTATGACTTGTACATTGTATATATGATATATGTAGATATATATGTACCTGTATATATGATTCCTAAATTACTAAAGTAATTGAGGTTCACTAATGTACCAGGTTCTCGCTATGTATTTTAAGTTCATACTCTCTTAGTTTGCCCACACAAAAACCTGAAGACACAGGAATTTTTATTCCCCCTCCATCGACTATGACACTCAGTGGTAACTTATCTACTCACTAAAAAATGGAAAAGTTGAGCTATGAACTCCGTCATGTTGAGATACAACTATTAAGCTATTCCCTCCATGTGTTCCACAGGCGTCTTTACTACTGGGACACACAGAAGCAGAGAGCAGTAGAAAGTTTCCTTAAAGAAGAATTCCTTCTAAGAAATGGGGATATACTGAACTACAAGCTTTAGAATTATGCTTTAAAAATAAGAATTCATAAAATGAGGGATAAACGGATAAAACATGGCAAAGGGTAATGTAATTACTATCAACAAGAACACAAATCAAGGACAAGGCAAATAGACCAATTAAGCAGTATGCAGAAGATACAAAAAGATAATTCACCAAAAAATTAGGAGTGCGTCGTAAACTTATACAATATTTAACCTCAGCCATATTCAATGAGAAGCAAACTAAACCACAGGAAAACACAATATTTCCCCTATTTAATTGAAAATTGTTGTTTTGGGTTTTTTTTTTTATTATAATACCCAGTGTTATCAAAATCATGGGGAGGGCTTCCCTGGTGGCGCAGTGGTTGAGTCCGCCTGCCGATGCAGGGGACGCGGGTTCGTGCCCCGGTCCGGGAAGATCCCATATGCCGCGGAGCGGCTGGGCCCGTGAGCCGTGGCCGCTGAGCCTGCGCGTCCGGAGCCTGTGCTCCGCAACGGGAGAGGCCACAACAGTGAGAGGCCCGCGTACCGCCAAAAAAAAAAAAAAAAATCATGGGGAAATTGGCACATTCTCGCCTTGCCTGAAGAAATATAAATTATAGAATCTTTCTGGAAGACAATATGACAACATATACCAATAGTCCGGAAAACATCCAGTTCTAGGGAAGTAACCTAGAGAAAATAACCAGATGAAAACTATTTAGCTTTAATTATAACATCATATATACCACCCCAAAATGAAAATGTCATCAATCTCCAAAAACAGCAAGTTATTTAAGTAACTGATGTTATATAAAGGTATGGATGAATATTAATTATATGACAAACGCCATTTTACATGTTAAAAGGGTAACAAAACAGAATATGAGAAGTCTTCCAAATTTAAATATGTGCATGGGATAGCATTTCTACTAAAAATATACTCATTTCGGGGGCCTGAGATCATACATGAACTTTAGCTTCTTTGAATCAATTCTCTATTTTCCAAATTGTTAATAAGCGTGCATTACTTTTAAAAACGGAAAACAATAATAAAGCATTAGTTGAAAAAGAGAAAAATATTTCACTAATGTGCTACGGAGTTCTCAAGAAGACAACAACTTGCTAAAACTACACAATACATCTCTCAAATTTAAAAGCAGAGAAAACCTAGGTGTGGCACTGATTAGAGTATGTGTAATATGCACTCCACAAACAATGAACTCTGTTAACTTGCAGTCAGACATTCAGCTGATTAATGAAATTTATCCCAAAGCAAATATATACTATTCTTTTCAAAAATTTAAAGGCATGATTTTTTTCCTGTGTGATGTATTATATATCGTTATGATATATTTGGTGGAGAGATAATATATAAAGAACAAAACACTTGAAACTGCCATAAATACTATGTTCTTGTGTTTGTGTGTCTACGTGAGGGGGTGTGTAGGATGGGTATCCTATTCAATACAGGTTTTTGTCTGGATTTTCTTCTTCACCTTCAGTACCATGAATACTGCCCATATAATCAACTATTCTTTGAAAAGATAACTCATAGCTACATAATATTCTTTTGGATAGAGGTGCCATTGCATGTCTACATCTGCTATGCATTCAACATTATATTCTTTTCCAACCCAACTCAGGCCAAACAGTTTGATCCACACACTACAAGCCCCAGTCTTCCTGCACTACCTTCCATGCCCTGGGTAAATGTGACATGATTACTCCTGTCTCTCAGGCTATCTACACGATGCCCACGTCACCTGTCTGTCTTTCTGGAGAACTCCTTGCCTCTTCATCCAGTGAGCCTAAAAATACCATGCTCAGCACCAATGAGGAACGTGTCAGAAACAAGAAGCTGAATTTTGGCTCTTTTATATTCAGAAGACTTGGTTTGCTGCCAAAGAAGTTGCTCTTCCTGGAAATTAAATTATTCTGTGTTACTGAAGGTAATGACCGCTATGTTTCTCTAATGTTTGAAAGTCCAAATAAAATATTTGAGAGAGAAGAATAAAATTTATTTTAAGAAATGAGCTTTCTGTTTTTTGGGTTCTTTTAGGTTGAGTAGTCATGCTTGAAGTCAAATCAAACATCATGTCTATGGAGATCCTGTTTTTTTCCTCTTTCTTAAGGGTGTCCATTACTGCTCCTATTCCAAGTTAAAACATGAAACAACAGCCAAACTCTAATTATCTACACTGAGGTAGAAAGTGCTGTGAATAAGAGCTAGCATGGGTCATCATTTATATACAGTTTGGGAAGTCAGATTTTGACACTGTCCTTTTTATGTCCAATTCACACCACTTACAAGGCCATCCAATTACTGACAGTCAAAGTCTAGCATGGGGAGTAAGGGAAGAAATGAGTTATTTTTAAGTTGGCAATACATAAATCAGCTGAATTTCATGGACCATACTCTCTATAAATCAGCCAGGGCATTGCACAGTCCCCTGGTAATTCCTGTTACAGTGTCAAAATACCATAAAATGTTTAAAGAGTTCAACCATCAAGCAAAATACCATTAAAGCTACTATATCCAGAATTCTACAACCAGAATTCTTTATAAACCATATCAACAGAAGGAACACTTTTCCCCTACTGGTGATATTTCCTTCCAGGCAAAAGGAACTTAATTAATGTTAACACTTCCGGCCTCTCCCCAGCCCTTGGTCTTCCCTGCCTCTGAAGAATAAAGAAAGCAGCTTGGCTAGCTCCTTGCTTCTTCCTCTGGAGATCTCCCTGCCTGCAGAGAGCAAGGCTTGGGCTCTAGAGCTCAGAGCCAGCTCTGTCCCTGTGGGAAGGGAGGAGGGGAGGAAGGCCAGGGTCCTAGATGTCATTTGGCATCACATCAAGCTATAGCTAATCAAAATGGATATTTCCCCCATGGTGGCCACCGCTTTATCCTTTTTTTCTTCCCACATCCCAACTTTTTTCAGTATCAGGGAGGGTTGGAGAGAGGGTTGATATTTACTGGGTTCCTTAGAGATACCATCAGTCCACATTTCTGCACATTTTATAA
Organism: Physeter macrocephalus; assembly: GCF_002837175.3. Taxonomy (NCBI): domain Eukaryota; kingdom Metazoa; phylum Chordata; class Mammalia; order Artiodactyla; family Physeteridae; genus Physeter; species Physeter macrocephalus. Next base: position 26,000,275 of record NC_041221.1, read on the forward strand.
TTTGAGGTAAATGCATACCTTTCTGTGATTTATGTTGTTGCATATTTTAAGGGAGAAAAGTTTACAATAAGCGACTATGACGATGCTTCTAAACCAAATCACAAATTACACAAAACGTGTACAAAATGCATTTTCTTAATACATATATATTGAACCAGATGTCTAACGAAAGTTGTAATGATGACATCTATTAAGCAAAAAATGTTATTAATGACAAATCTCCAGTCCTCACCTATTCAGGATAAATGGAGTAACTAATTTCAATGATAGAATTAACTGCTCCCCATCATCTAATGTTATAAACTAAACATCCCATCTAGTCACACACCCCGTATCATTCAAAACTTATAGAAACTTTGACACATAGTTATTTAAACAAACATAATTGGCTCACCAATGTACTTTGATCCAAAAAGCAGAACGGTCTTTTATGGTAACATGGATTTCACTCTGGTAACTTACAACTGGCAGTTCCCACAGCAATACATAAATTTGAATATAAATACCCACATTTATTGTCAAAATGTTTTTCTGACTGAAGGTAAATTAGCCTCCTGTTATACGGGTCACATTCTATAACAAAGTCTAAGATTCATCCAAGCGTTATTATCGTAAAAATTATACTGAAGATCTCAGTTCTACCTCACAGGAGCTGGGCAGAATCAAACCCAGAGGAGTTCAGCACTTCTCTGAAGCAACGAAGAGTGAAAGGACAAGTGGAAATGACCATTTATCTTCAAAAAGGTACCAATGGACTCACACTTTTTTTTTTCCCCCAAAAAACTTGATTGTACTTGTGGGTGGGGTGTGTCTTCTCCTTATGCAATAAATTTAGCTGTTTAAGTTTCTTTTTTTCTTTGTCACAATGATTTTATGACGGGATTCATCCTCTGTGGGTCTGTCTAACATTTGACCTCGTGGAGAGGGATGTTTATTAAACTGTCTATAATATTCGTTGTACGATGTTCATCTTTGTAGAAAATCTGACTGTAATCAGGTGAATAGTATAACGCTACTAGAGAATAACAAAATTTTGCAATTTCTGACTGTTAGATTAGAATCTTTTTAAATAATGGTGCCAGGAGATATAATTTGCTTCTCTTTTAGCTTAACTATTATATATTTTCATAAGTAAAGGACTGGCATGTTGAAGAGCACAAAACATATTTTATATGTAAATCTACATAACACAGTAACAATATCAATAGTAGTAGGGAGAGAATACATCTATTTAAAAGCCTTTGTTAGAGAGGGTCGTGGCTTTTATAACGTATTTAATAATACATAAATGAAGCATAAGTACTGATCCTAATATGTAGATATCTACCTCTTGTACAAATATTTATAATTACAAGCCACTTACGCACTTACTTTACCCTAAAACCCTTTGAGATCCTGTGTCATTGTACTCATTTTAAAAAATAAGACATGCAGGGGCTTCCCTGGTGGCGCAGTGGTTGCGCGTCCGCCTGCCGATGCAGGGGAACCGGGTTCGCGCCCCGCTCTGGGAGGATCGCACGTGCCGCGGAGCGGCTGGGCCCGTGAGCCGTGGCCGCTGAGCCTGCGCGTCCGGAGCCTGTGCTCCGCGACGGGAGAGGCCACAGCAGTGAGAGGCCCGCGTACCTCAAAAAAAAAAAAAAAAACAAAAAAATAAGACATACAAATCTCTTATACATTATTATTGACTATATTCCCCATGCTGTACATTTCATCACCATGACTCGTTCATTTTGTTTATTTATTGAATGTATACATTTATTTGTCATACCCATTTTACAGCTGAAAAAACCGAGCTAAAAATTGAGGATCAAATAAATGGCCAAGGACACACAGCTTAGTAGAGACAGAGCTGGGATCCATCCAAAGCCAGTGCCCTCTCTCACCTCTCCATTTACTCGAAGCAGAATCCAAAATAGCATTACATTATGATATATATATTCTAATATTATATATAAATATGTTAAATAGTAAAAATATGACATATATATGTTATAGGGTAAAGCCCAACTTTTTCTCTAGAAATATATTTCTGACCTGAAATAACAATTAATGGAATAATAAGTTTCAATATATGTAATTCATTTCACAGATAACTTTTCAGGAATCTCACCAAGGGACACAGGTGAATATTTGCCTAAGATGGAAAGCTTCTAGGAAGCATTGTTTCACTTAGTCATTATTTGCAGTATGTCAAAAACTAATTGATACAGAGTGTAACTTCCATAGCCTAATATAGCTAAGACATTTCCTACAAAGCAATTAACCATGATACAGAACTTCAAATTACACTCAGCTGCTACGTGATCAAAAGATAAACAAGTGGAGGTGTCATAACTACACATTTTGTAATGAGTCTTAACATTTTTCATGGACTAAAAGCACAGTATGGTAAAATATTTCTGTGAGATTCCTGGGCTGGAGGTACTGTTTGTGAATATAACTGGATTCGTTAAAGCCAACCAGGCAGTTTATTAATCAGTAGGCTAGACTGGCACAGAATGTGATAGAAGTTATTTATCTATGACATGTTTAATATTTTACATTAATATAAAAACCTGTTGCTTTGGCATATTATCAGATAAACTAAAGCCAGCAACAAGTATCATGAACTAGTCTCACTCAAATTAACTTTTCATCCCTATCCATGTGACACTTATCACAAAGCCATCAAAGTACCATAGTCCTGAGAACACCTTTGGAATATGAGTCATGAAAACCATCATGGAAGCCAACTAAAGAATTTGGCTTGAAGGTGTATTTCAGCCCAGCAAAGACCCACTGTACTACGCCTTCAATGGAAGGACTGGATTTAAAAACACCTGCTGGTCTTCTCTTGACTATTTGTTCACCCTCTGAATTATGTGTGTTCAAGTTTAGGTACTCTCAACTATGTGGCATCTTTTAAAGTAAAAATCTTTATAAAAAAATAAAAACTTTTAGGAATAGTAATCCTAGCATAACCAATTCCCCACTAAATAAATTAAAATAAAGTTCACACAGAGAAATAACCATCAATGGGCATTCATATCTTCTGGGAATAATCATCAGAAAAAGAAAGAAAAAAAAAAAAAAAAAGAACGCTTTTGGCAGTTCAAAATGGCAACAGTTCCTATTTTAGTTCAACTGACTTGTTACAACCAGAAATACTGGTCCATACAAACTATCCCTCACTTTATGGACAAATTACAATAAATTATTTTAAATGTGACTTTAGTATTTTCTTACATAAAGACAACCTGATGAAATTACTCCGGAGAACTCTTCAGCAATTCTACATAAATGCATACCATATAAAACAGAACTCTGAAAAAGCACAATAGAAACTGTCAAGTTCCAAAACATTGCCAGGAAAAGTACTGCGTATTCACTTACATGTCAAAAGTAAGGTTATGTTTGATAATATTATAACTTCATTTTAATTTTAAAGGTCACTATGAATGTGATATTATCCTTAGAAGTTATTTAACAAAATTATAGATCACACTTTCAACTAATATCATCTGAATTCCATTTTTCTCTCTGATGAAATATTTCAGTGGAAGAAAGAAGTGGCTTGTATTCTAATTGTGAAAGATGTGAATTTGCTGGAATTACTGTAATTTGACAGTGCATGAGTATTATTGCGAACAACGAAAACATTAGTGACATCTCTAACGATTAGGTTCTACAACGACACAAATGTACACCAAATTAAATAACTCCTTTCCACAAGACTATGACAATTTTATTAGGGCAACGACCTCCCGTACTCACTACAATTGCCGTTCAATCAAGTACTATCATTTTCAACCCGCAATATAACATAAAACTCACACATCCCATACATGTAGTTTTTCCCACGCCCATCAGCTGCTCTCCGTGTGCACACATAGGCACAGAGTAATCTCTGTTAGTCCTCTAAGAATCATGTTTAAAACTGAAACACTAGATTCAAAAGGAAAATTGAAAAGAGAAATGAAAGTGTACATCACCTATTGCTTCTTTCTGCAAGAAATCTGATATTAAAACAATGCAACAAGCGCAAGAGTGGGTTCAGAGTGCTCTTGGAAAGTTCTCTGAATATGAATAAGGTGAAACTAAAGCAACATTGGTAAAACTAATCACAATCTTCTATTAACTCGAGCCATATAGACCTTGCTAGTCCTTCTGCGACGCTGAGCCTTGTTAGCTGTATAATTACAGGCTTCCCAAATTTCAACATCTAACTCCAGATGCAATCATCTTCATTCAAGCCCTGAGATCGTGTAACCCACCAATCAGTGAGGATGCCACCGAACGTTTTCCGCAAAACATTAAAAATGGATTCTGCATGTGGCAAAGAGATTTCACGGAGCTTTAAAGCATTGAGTCCATATTTGAGGATGCCCACCCCTATCTGTCATACTTCTCATAGAGCAAGCCCCCCAAATGAGGGACAGGTTCAGCCCTGTAATTCGGTATGAGTCATATCAAACACTCTTCCATGAGATTTTTAAAGTGGTACAGCTCTAAAGCCTTTTAATCCTGCAGGTGAACTACTAACAGCAAAGAGGTGAACTAAACTACCGTCAGTAGCCATGGTAATTTAAAGCTGCAGATGGAAAGATGCACAACGAGATAACTCTTAGGTAGTTTTCAGCACCTCCCTATTTTCATAGAAGTCGTTGCAGAAAATTCCAAGCATCTTAAATGTCGGTCACCTAGTTCCTAAAAGTGAAAATATGTACATGTCAGACCTGACACTATGGTTGTAACGCATCCCTTTTCGAAACTATCGTATTTGCTTGGTAACATTAGGTATGCATGCTTAAAAACACCTTTCAGAGCCAAAGCAAATCAGATCAGTTCCAGAGAAGCACGCAAGGGGAAAAGAAACATCTTGGAACAACAACCTGCCCGTCTTTTTTTCCACACCCTTCACTACCCCAACATTCGCAGGGAAACACAACTTTAGGCATTTTTATAAGTAACTGTTCGTGGTGGGAACCACACACACAGACATACACACACCCCAAAACCTCTCAGACTGTTTTCCTACCACACAGACCAGGGAGGCTGCACCACCTCTCTAAAGACTTAATTCGGAACGTAGTGGTTGGAACCAGCTGAGCAGCAATCGACGGAAACACAGTACACGCCAGAATGAGAGGAAGGTCGGCGAAAAAGAAAAGCAGCTTTGCTTTCGGCCATTAATTACCGATCACCCAAATATCGCCTAGCCACCTCCCACCCACATGCACAGCGTTCCGAACCTGGGTTTCAGACGGCGCTTGCCGGAGCCTCGCTCTCTATTGTCAGGACGCAGAAGCCCCCGAAACCTGTGACTCGAGCTGCAAATGCTTCCTCTGAAACAGCTAAATATAGACCAAAGGGGCTCTGGGTCTGGCAAGCAGCGGCAGACTGAAGAAACAGCCATGGACACATACGACCAAGTATTTCCATTTTGTTCTAGCCAAACATCGTAATGACATTGAACATAAGGGCGAAAGACTGGAGGCAAGTCCTCCCCACCCCCACCCGTCTTCTCCCGTATATTAGGGACGTCATGGATGCAACGGGTATATTCGGGAAGGTGGCAGGGAGCAGTACTGTTGGTGCTGCCCTATATACGCCTCCTCCGGGGGAGATGGGTGGCGTGAAGCGGGTGCACGCAGAGGAGCCACTTGGGAACCGCTCCGAGAAAGGCACTAACCCCGGCCCCCATTCCAGGCAGAGCCGTCTTCCGAGAGGGGACCCGGCGCGATCGCGGTCCTCCCCCGGCTGGCAGGACCGCGCAGCAGCCGCCGCCGTCACCGGCCGGCCGGGAGCAGCCGAGGACCAACCCCCACTGGCGGCGAGGAGGAGGAGGAGGAGGAGAACAACGATGCCGAGCAGGATGCGCCTGGCCCCAGCAGCCCGGCGGAAGGCAACTCACCGAACGGCGCGGCGCCCGATTGCCTCCTCGCGAACATGCACCCGCCACCAGCGACAGCTTCTCAGTCCGGGGAAAGGCGTGCGCGCCGCCGCCCGGCTTCAGGGCAAGGTCCTGACCTTGCCCAACTGCAGCATCTTCCGCTTTTGTTGTCTGAGCGCTGCCGCGGGACAAGGGATGCCGGCCCGGAGCAGGGGCGAGCGCCGCGGGGGAGAGGCGGCTCCCGACGCCGGTGCGCGGCGCCCGGCCCGGCGGCCCCTCCGAGCGCAGCGAGCGCAGCGCCCCCTGCCCGGCTCCGCGGGCTCCGCGGGCTCCGCGGGCTCGGGGCTCCTGCGGACTCCCGCCGGCTCCTCCGGGCTCCTCCCGGCTCCTCGGGGCTCCTCCGGGCTCCGGGCGCCGCCGCCGCCGCCGCCGCCGCTGCCGCCGCCGCCGCCGGCCGGCCGGGCTGGGAGGG
>NC_041221.1:26006721-26035462 GCF_002837175.3 Physeter macrocephalus
CCGCCGCCCCGCCCGGCCGGCTGCCGCCGCGGGCGCGAGCCTGGGGCCGCCGCGGCGCCCGGCGCCGAGCGCTCCCGTGCTGCGCCCCGCGCGCGGCCCGCGCCACCTGTGCCGCCGCCGCCGCCGCCGCCGCCGCGGGCGAAGCTCCTCCCGCGGCGCGCGGCAGCCTCAGCCTCCACCTATACCTCGGCGGCCGGCTCGGGCGCCCGGCTAGTGAAGCAGCGTCCGCCCCGCCGCCCGAACCTGCCCTGGGTGCCGAGCATGCCCAGTGCCGCCGCGAGAGCGCCGCGCTTCGCCGTGCGCATTCCACTTCTGGTTTTCGCGGCAGCAGCAGGAGAGAGGGGAGGAGGCCGCGGGTTGGGAGAGGGCCGAGCATCCTTGCGAACGCACACTCCGGCCCTCAGATGGGTGGATGCTCGCGAACCAGGCGAAAGCTGGGAAGGACCCGAGGAAGGCCTGGAACCCGGGGTTAGAACGGTGCTCATAGGGCCAGTGCCTTCATTTACGTGCAAGATGCTGACAGTTTATGGTGGCCTGGCAGATGTCAGCGTGCAAACAAAGGGCAGGGATGGAGGGGGTTCTAAGATAGCATGTGTGTGCGCTGGGGCAGGCAGCAGGCTGAATGTGACTGCTGCTGGGTAGAGATGGAGGCTCTCAAATCCTGTGGTTCTAGAGCAAAGAAGGCAGGACATCCATCTCCGGTCTTCCCCACAGCGTCTGTCCAGTCTTCTGTCACTTGCAGTGCTTCGACTAAACATGCTTTTCGCGGGTGGAAAGACTTTCTCCTTAAACAAAATCCCTCTGGTTTTGAACCTGCTAGTATGTAACTTCCTGCGAGAAAGACCTTTGTCTAGTCTGGATCTTGAATGGATCGTAATGCTAAGTTCACCTCCTCCTCCAGCGCCGCCTCTTCTTTCTTCCAACTTCCGCACCTCTGCCACCTTGTCTTCCTCCTCCCCTACCCCCTCTCCCAGGCTAAGATGAAAACCCTCACCCGTTTCTTCCCCCAAAGTCTTCCTATACCCCCTGTATTGTTCTTGTTACTTTCAGATTGGTTTTCTGTGTCACCTCCTGGTTTGACAGCTCGTTGACGCCATGGGGACTTCTCTTTGCTGTGAAATACAGCAAGTAGCATCACCGCAGTGAACAGTGAAAAGTCTTGTTAGAAAGCAAGACCCTTGTACCAAGGAAGTCCTCTGGGCCTTCACCCGTGTCCCTCGGTTTTGGAAGTCATGACGGGGCTCAACCCTGTTGCAATTACAAGACTTGGGCAGGCAGAGCACAGCGTGCCCGGGGACCAGGGCAAACACCCTAACGATGCCACCGCGCACCATCCCTGACCCTGTGGATCCCAGACTGTCTGAGGTTGTGATCTTCTCCACTCCTCCCCTCCCCGGAGCTGGTTTCCGAGACACAGAAAAGCATGGCAGCATACAGGAGGCTGTCATCAGAGGGATTCCAGGGGCCTGTGATTCTGAGAAACAATGTATTTCTCTTTTGTGTCAGAAGAGATTATCCAACAAAGTTAAATGACCTGAATATTTATCCCAGGCTATTCTCTAGCATACTTTGGAGGAAGTTAAAATTTGAAGTAAGAGCAAGGAAGTGTTTAGACAGGTTAAACGGGTAGAAATATATGCAAGGGGCGAGATTAAGCAAGGACTTTTGACAACAGTGCAAATGTACGTTTTTAACCCTCCTACCTCAAGACTGGATAGGCATATACAGGCTTCGTCTCACCTCCCAAAGTAGTTCCCCAGCCTGGCTCCAAGTTTTAAAGCTGGCTCTATGTTAAAGTACTTCTGACTTGGGGTTTCCCTGGGGCTTCCCTGGTGGCGCAGTGGTTAAGAATCTGCCTGCAGAGGCCGGGGACAGGGGTTCGATCCCTGGTCGGGAAAGATGCCACGTGCCGCAGATCAACTAAGCCCGTGCCCCACCACTGCTGAGCCCACAAGCCACAATCACTGAGCCTGCGTGCCACAACTACTGAAGCCCGTGCACCTAGAGCCCGTGCTCCGCAACAAGAGAAGCCACCTCAATGAGAAGCCTGCACACCACAACTAGAGAAAGCCGTGCACAGCAATAACGACCCAAAAATATAAATAAATAAATTTATTTTTAAAATATATACTTCTGACTCCTCTGAGGGAGGACGCTGCTGGGCCATTTTTCAGCAGATGTTGAACTGTATTTTTTATTTTAGTTCTCAAAAAGGCAGTTCAGTTACTGTGGAGTATTTGGTACAAGACTAATTAGCAGTGCTGTATCCATTAGGCCACATTATATTTTAAAGGTTGTTCTTTGTTTTCACCGTAGCTTTGGTCAGATTTTTAGAAAAACAATTTAACCTGTACTCCTCTTTGCACTTTTAACTCAGGACGTCTTTGGGGGGTGGGGGGGGAATGCAGACTTGGAGGGTAGGTCATTTCCACTTTGGATTAAATTTGAAGTAGGTGTATAGATACCATCCACAGCAAATACAGGTGTCTTTTATGCCCGTATAGATCTAATTAAGAAAATAATTTTCTAAAGGTTTTTAGAGGTTTTTTTTTAAAATTATTTATTTATTGGCTGTGTTGGTTCTTCCTTGCTGCGTGTGGGCTTTTCTCTAGTTGCAGCGAGCAGGGGCTACTCTTTGTTGTGGTGCGTGGACTTCTCACCGCGGTGGCTTCTCTTGTTGCAGAGCACGGATTCTAGGTGCACAGGCTTCAGTAGTTGCGGCACGTGGGCTCAGTAGTTGTGGCTCACAGGCTTTGTTGCTCTGCGGCATGTAGGATCTTCCTGGACCAGGGCTCGAACCCGTGTCCCCTGCATTGGCAGGCAGATTCTTAACCACTGCGCCACCAGGGAAGCCCCTAGAGTTATTTTTGAGCTGAGCAATAGCAAACCCTACTCACTAATTGTATGCCTTGGAAATGACCCGTAGGCAGTCCCTATAGACTTCTTTAGAGGGCAGATGATTTCTGTTCTCCTAAACTAATTTGTAACTGAAGATATTAGTAAATGCACAATTTGATAATATTGAAAAATAAAATAAAATGATCCTGGGTAGCGTTAGATCTTGGAATGACTCACTGCTGCCATCTTTTGCCTCCTGCTTCTGATGGCTCCTGTGAAAAGGAATATTCTGAATTCCCTAGTTCACCGTGAGACCAGAAAATTACTAACTTATTATTTTCAAATTATAGTACTCAATGCTAAAAGAGAAATTTTTACTGTTTCTTCTGTTTATACATCAAAAGAGTTATGTGGTACAGAAATCACATCTAAATACTGAGTGTTCTACCTTTGGATTTTTCAGATCAAATCAAAATTTGAAGCAAATATATTTTATATGGGAATTTTACTTATTTTTTTAGGAATAAGACCAAATAGTTTAAAATATTCTTATACATTAATGTATCATATTTTATACTTCAAAATATGCCAGTTTTAGGAGAGTGACACTCTGTTTGATTCGAAGTGATTTAAATATAGCAATGTAACTTGCCATTGAGGTTCAAATAGAAGATAGTATTTCTGTAATTTTTAAAGTGAATTACCCACTGGATAAACAAGTGGAAATTTCTCAAGTTGGAAAATTAAACTATGTGAGTGATTATTGTTGCTGTCCAGCATTTAAACAGAGAGTAATGATACTCCTTTACAATTTACAATTTAAATTTCAAATCAAATTCTCTAAAATAGGAACAAAACTATATATATATATATATATATATACATATATATGGCTAATAAACACTGTTACTGGTCATAAAAGTATGCATTTGTTACTAGAGAATGTTATTAAAAGACTTTCAAAGTAAGTTAACTAATTTGAATTAACCATTATAGTTAAGACCAATGTGTGGGTTATTTCATTATTTGATTTGAAACCTCGCACTTTCACACAAACTACCTTTTACTGCTGCTACTATTCATGTGATGGTGTCATTCATTCATTCACCAGCAAACGTTTATTGAGCATCTACTGTGGTTCAGACACTGGATAAAATTTGGAGAATCAATAGCACACAATAGGCAAGAAAACTAAATCCCTATCCTTATGGAATTTAATTATAAATTGGGGTTATTAGATGATGGGAGAAAAGAAAAACACGGACGAGGTAACCACACTCATATAGCCTTATTTCTTTCTAATTGTCTAAATGCTTATGGTGTTGATGATTCTTTTAATCAATGTCTTTCTTTCCATGTTTTCTCATCGTTTTTGCCTCTTCCAGGAATTTCGTGTTTTATGCCAGGACATGGGTAGCATGGTGAGGAAATAGGGCCTAAAGTACTGAAGCAAAGCAAGAAGAGGGATACAGCGAGTGTGTTCAGTAAGGGCTGAGGTTCTTGGAGATACAATGGAACAGGAGTGAACCCAGTGAAGGAATCAAAGAGCAGTGAGGGATCTAACGAAGGCCCCTACATGTATCAAAAGTTACAACCTAGTATTAAAACGTCTAAATCCAATGTAGGCTGGTCAGGCATGGAGAAGGTCAAGCATTACTGATCAGAACTGGGCAATGAGAAGTCTAGGTCAGCAGGCATTGGTGAATTACATATACAGAAAGAAAACATCAAATTATGGAGTGTGGACCTGGACACAGGATCTTAATAACAGGCATTGGTAACAAGGAGAAATAAATGTTATGCTATGATTTATCAGCAATGCTTATAAATTTAATGGACTTCTAGAGGATGAAGGAATTGACTCCCCGAATTGGATGGCTTGATACCTACAGACAAAGAATAGGAAGGAGAATCCTGTAAAATAAGATCCAAAGAGTGGACCAGGGAAATTCTCATCAAGGTTCATCCAGACTTTCTAGATAAATTTTAAGGCAGAGTTGATTTAGTATAAAAATTTCATCAACAAAATTTCAGTTTTTACACCAAACATCTAGGTCAATGGTTCTTAATGGAAGCATTACTGTTTCCATTTTAGAAATGTGTAAGAGGGTATTTTCTTATTGTCACTAGCAGTTTGTGGTCACGAGCCACACGTTTTAAACTTTCTGCAATATATGTGACAATCCCACAGGAGGAAGGATACAGGAATCTTGTAACCCTCACAGCTTTTCATCCATGTTGTTAAGAACCTGTTCACATGTAACTAAGCCGAATACATTACTCCATTTTACATAGAAGCAAGAAAAATTTTTGCATGCTTTTAATATAACTTGAATTTTACAGGAATGCTATTAAGATATAAATTATGGAAAGATTTAACATTGTTTTGTTCAGAAATTGACCACGGTTTGTTCAGAAGATTAAGTAGTCACCAGTGTAGGCTGGTCAATGTAGCCTGTAGTATACACCTACATTCACCAGTAGTATACATCTCACCAAAAGAAGACTCCTGTATCAGTCTGTTGTTATATCCATTATCATTATGGAGATGCTACATGTACGGAGAAGTATCTGAGTATTTGGTTAGCTCTTCAAACCTAGTTGCGACTTGGGCTTCCCTGGTGGCGCAGGGGTTGGGAGTCCCCCTGCCGGTGCAGGGGGCGCGGGTTCGTGCCCCGGTCCAGGAGGATCCCACATGCCGCGGAGCGGCTGGGCCCGTGAGCCATGGCCGCTGAGCCTGCGCGTCCGGAGCCTGTGCCCCACAAGGGGAGAGGCCGCAGCAGTGAGAGGCCCGCGTACCACAAAAAAAAACCTAGTTATGATCAAGCATTTGCATAAAGAAAAGCATAATATTTTATTTTAAATAAGTTTCCTTTTGTTTCTTCTCTATATTTATCTTAAAGTATTGTGTAGGCCCTTAAAAAAATCAGTTAATATCTGTGAATTTCTTTTCAAAATAGCAAATTAAGCATTATACAATATTTGTTATAGAAATAAGGCGTTGGGGTTTCAATAGGTTTGAGAATGAAATATCTAAATGATTCACTTAGGAAAATCAATAGTTATCTATTATAATCATGTATACTGTAGCCCCAGGAAGGGAAGCTGGGTTCATTAAAGAGTTTGGACCCCACCAAACATGTTAATTATTATTCTATTATTTTTATAGTGTAAAAATTATAATTAATGATTACTCACATACACAGGCCTCAAATTTGGCATGCATACATAGGAAGAATCTACAAATTAATCCTGATTTTCCCTCAGTCTTACAGCCTCAGATTCAGCTTCTTCCCTGAATCCCAAATATTTGTCGATATCACCATTTATTGTGTTGTTTCACCTTAGAACTTTGATTTGGCCTTTCACATTTATTTATCCTCTACTTTCTCTATTCACTCTTCTAATTAAGCCAAACTAATCTAATTAAGTCCAAATCGCTGTTGGTTACCTTCCCAATATCTATCTTCCCCATCTTCTTTGTGTACAGGACCCAAATTTTGTTTGGAGAGGCATGTCACCGCCTATAAAACAACACTTCTCAGACTTCCCTGGTGGCACAGTGGTTAAGAATCCGCCTGCCAATTCAGGGGACACAGGTTCAAGCCCTGGTTCGGGAAGATTCCCACATGCCGCGGAGCAACTAAGCCCCTGCGCCACTACTATTGAGCCTGCGTGCCACAACTACTGAAGCCCATGCACCTAGAGCCCATGATCCACAAGAGAAGCCCACACAACGCAGCAAAGAGTAGCCCCCTGCTTGCCGCAACTAGAGAAATCCCACACACAGCAACGAAGACCCAACACAGCCAAATAAATAAGTAAATAAATTTATTTTTTAAAAAAACACTCAGCTTCTATTGCTGCTGCATGTCATCTGTCATCAAGACAAACATGAGAGTCTAAGGCAGTGTTCAGAGAGCAGTTTGCTTTTGTGGAAAATTCCCCAATGTTGCTTGTTCCTTCCATCTTCCCACGGTCTGAAATGCAGACTGCAGGCTGGATTTGGACCTGCCACATTGCAACTGGGAATTTTCCATAGAATGAGAGCCACAGACCAAAGGTGGCTAAACCTAAAATAGAAGGATGTTGAAAGTTTCCTGAAGCCGCTGTACCAGCTTGGGACTTCTAGTCCCTTAGCTTCTTTTTATGGGAGAAAAATTAACCTTTATTTGGTTAAGCCATTGTAGTAGGTTTCTGTTACGTGCAGCCAAATGCAATCTCGGATGTATATGTTCGTAATCTCACCCCTCTGCTTACTACAGCTGTTATCACTTTAAGTATTTCCCTTGCAATATATTTCTATGAAATTTAAATTTTTTCAGTGAAGTGACTACATGAATATGGTCGGAAATTACATGTATTAGAAGATAAATCAATGATTTAAAAAATCTAATATAGGATGAGATTTTTGTCACTGACCAATAAATGAAGTCATGTTCAAAGTTTTGCAAAATGAGTCCACCCTACCTAACCCAATGATTTTAACACTATTTCCCAAAATGAATAACGATTTTCAGTTTCTGGGTCTCCTTAATGTTTTCCACCATTCCAATGTTACTCTTAGGTTGTATAGAGTTCACATTCTGAAATCAATTTACTCATTAAAATTCCTGAAGATCTCATTTTACTACCTATTTTTTAGGCAGTCTAAGCAAAATTTTGCTTCTTAGATTATTATGAGAATTACATGAATGAATCAATCTATGGCAAAAAAGTGGCTCTATGCCTAGCATACAGTGAACAACTAATAAATTATGGAGAATATGAGTGATGACATTCAAATGCCCTTTTACTGCTGCTGTTTTAGCTGCTATAGCAAAGCACACCTATTATGTGATTGTTCGTATCTTATTCAGTCATCAAGACACAGAGGTGATACACTCTTGTCAATGAATGCTTTTCATATTCATTATTCCTAATAAGCATTAACTGCATTTCTTCCACATGCAGATAAGTATATCTCGTAGACTAACGATGAGAGTTTACACTGATCTTCATTTTGTAAACCGGCTGTGTTTATTGCTTCCACTGAATTTTTAGGAATTCCAAGATGCATAACATCCAGACCAGAGTCAAGTAGCTTTCCTCTTTGTTATATTTCATGATGGTATATATCTTATATGCATTAAATGGGTATTGTATACAATTTGTCACTTTAGTGTATCTGTTGATAATAATGTTATCGAATAGTTCCCATATTCTCTAAGATTTTGTCTGTGTACATGGAACACGTACATGGCTGGTTAGACTTTATATTTCCTGCGGTCATACCCATCAAGCTTGCAGAATTGTTGGGGATGAATTTTCCAAATAACTGAACATTAAGTTTGTGTAAAATTTTGCTTGTTTTAAAAGCAACAAATTCTCATAATAAATAAATTAGAAAATTCAAAAAATTATGAAAAAGAAAAAAATCATAATCACATGACCCAGAACTAAAGCAGTTTGTTTAATTATAGTCCACAAATGTACATCCTCTTATTCCATTAAAATTATATTCTTGTAATTTTCCCATTTCATTTTTATGACTATACTTTCTTATTATAAGGTTATTAATTATATAGCCAATTTTCTATTTTATACATTTGTCTGTTATTACATGATTTCTTCCATGATAATGAAGTTTCAATTAAGACTGTTTTCTCAAGTTGTTGGAAATGATAAACATCCCAATTGAAAAATAGATCAAACTTCTATTTATGATTAAGATGGAATCACTTGTGGCAGCCCAGTGCTTCTACTGAAAATAATTATAATTAGTGAATAAAAACCAAAACTATTTCTCTAAAGTATCAGAAATCTGCTGAAGCAAAAGTGAGTAGAGGCTCCAAGATTTCAGACAGGGGAGGATATGGAGTGTTGAACTGATGCTATATATCTGCTTTTTCCCTGGAACCTTTACCAATACTGGATGCAGTGAAAGAGGCTGAGTTTTGAGAATTTTCCTGGGCAGAGGGTCATTGTTTGAGACACAGATGCAAGCAGAGGTTTTGCTGATCTCCTAGGGCTTCAAATTAAAACCTAATCGCGATCCCAGTGAGAAGGGGGAAACAGAGAGAGAACTGAGGCTGAAACATGGCTGATTTTCCCTTCAAAAATTTGCTAATTTCTGAAACTGCATTGGGCTAAAAAGTTAAGAAAAGGGCCTCTGAAAATCAGAATATAATTTTAACAGTCTTGTTATGCAGAAGAGAAAAACATTTGCATCCAAGACCTTCCTGAGATAGTGTCTTGGGAAACTCATCAAGTTTTAAGTTAAAAATTCCTAGAAGGTTGTTCTCTGAGAACTGGGAAAAACAGATAGATGGACATTTAACAGTGCTGTGGCCCCAGCTAAATTCAGCTAAAAGTCCCTGATTACATTAGAGGTGACCAGGTCATCTATCTGACTAACAGAGAAAAGAGTGAACCCTTTCAGGCAAAACTCCACAATTTTTAATCTACAGTGTCCAATATTCCGTAAAATTTATTATGCAAGGATAGGAATAAATGACCAATAGCCAATCAACAAATCTATGATAAAAATAGAAACATAGGTGACCCAGATATTGAAACTAGCAGACAAGATTTTTTTTTTTTTTTTTTTTTTGCGATACGCGGGCCTCTCACTGCTGCGGCCTCTCCCGTTGCGGAGCACAGGCTCCGGATGCGCAGGCCCAGCCGCTCCGCGGCATGTGGGATCTTCCCGGACCGGGGCACGAACCCGTGTCCCCTGCATTGGCAGGCGGACTCTCAACCACTGCTCCACCAGGGAAGCCCCAGACAAGATTTTTAAAATAATAATGATCAATATGTTCAAGAAAATATAGGAATGTAGGAATAAATAGAGAAAAACATGAAAAGATGGAGAAGTTCACCAGAGAATTGGAATCTATGAGAAAGAATCCACTGGGAATTCCAGAACTTAAAAATATAACAACTGAAATTAATTTTAATAATAAATTTAACACATTATATGCAAAATATTATCAAATGCACATGTAACATTTGACAAAATCTATCACATGCTGGATTATAAAGCAAGTCACAACAAGTTTGAAATGTTTGGAATCATTCAGAGCATATTCTCAGACAGTTGTGGAATTAAGTCAGAAATCAATTAACTATTGTGGTGATCATTTCATAATGTATAAAAGTATTGAATCACTATGTGGTACACATGAAACGAATATAATATTGCTTGTTAATTATAACTCAATTTAAAAAATAGAAAGCAGAAAATTCTCCCTGTTAGGAGGTTAATCTATACTACTTCAGAATAAATCTACTTAAGAAGGTTGAATTATATTCACATAAATGGTAAGCATATGTATATCAAAACCTGTGAGATGCAACTATGACATCTTTACAGTATCCATAAAACCTATTATGTCATGTACAAAATATATGAACTACAACAAGTTGCAGGTATTGGACAGCAGTCAATGTGAGGCTGAGGTCCTTCAGAGAGAGGATACTTACAAAGGATGTCCTACTTTTATACTGGTTTTCCTCCTAGGAAAATTTTCTGGGGTGTGGTGCATTTATATAGAATGCAAACAAGAGCAGTAGCTTCACTGGACAGAAAAGGCAGATATCAGAGTTGGGGGTTACTAAGCTGGTTGTGATCTGGAAGAGAGGGTACTTGAAAAGGAGGAGTCATGGATAGGGAAATCCAGAAGTTTCCATTGAGCTCCCTCTTGGGTGTCTTGACCAAATCCTGGATTCATTAGAGTGGCACAAGACTCATAAAAGCTAGGTAGAGAGTAACTGCTGGGAGGCAGCAAGCTGAGCAGAGAGCCTGGAACTTGTTTTGTATTATGGAGACTTGGGTGGTCTGGTCAGGCCTAAATAGAGTAGAAAATCTTTATGAATAAATCAAAGATTGAGTTGAGATATCAGGTTAAAGAGTGTATGGACTGAATTCTGTTCTCTCAGAATTCATATGGGGGAACTTTTACCCCCAGTGCGACTGCATGTAAAGATGGAACCTTTGAAGAGGTAATTAAGGTTACATAAGTTCAGAGGGATTGGGCTCTAATCCAATAGGACTGGTGTCCTTATAAGAAAAGGAAGAGATAACCACAGATGTCCACACACAGAGAAAAGGCCATGTGAGGACATGATGAGAAGGTGGCTATATGCAAGTCAAGGAGAGAGACCTCAGAGAATCTCATCCTGCTGAGACCTCGATCTTGGACTTCCAGCCTTTAGAATTGTGAGAAATTAAATTTCTGTTGTTTCAGCCACTCAGTATGTGGGATTTTATTAAGGCAGCCCTAGCAAACTCATACAAAAAGCAAAGCTAGCTGCACGTTAGGACTGAGGGCTACAATCTAGAAGTATGGGGGAAAGAAAGAAAAAACTGTATTAGACCTCTCTGAAGAAAGCCTAAAACCAGAGCATGACAGATCAACATGTCCCATTGGACTTAACTGTCTGCCAACATAAAACAGTATTTTTTGAGGAAAAATAATGTAACCCAGTGCCTCTCTTCAAGATATTGTCTGAATTTTTCAGAATGCAATAAAAAACACATTATGTATGGAAAGTAGAAGGGGAAAGAACCATACAAAGAAAGAAGGAAAAGGACTCATCAAAATAAATTTGTTGAAAACTAAAACGTTTTAAAAAGCTTAAAAGCAGTTAGAGAAAAACAACACATTCATAGAGGAAAATAACAATTGGGAAAAACCCATAGATTTCTCAAAAGAGGTATGGAGGTATAAAACAATGGAACAAATCTTTAAAAAAACAGAAAGAAAAGAATATCAACCCAGATTTTGAAATTCATTGAAAATATCCTTTGGACATGAATGGCAAAATAAAGACATCCTCAAAGGAAAGAAAACAAGAAAATTCATTACTAGCAGTCTTGCTCTAATAGAAAAGTTAAAGGAAGTTCTTCAGGCTGATAGGAAATACCAGAGGAAAACTTGAAACTTTAGGAAGTAAAGAAGAGCAACAGAAATAGTAAATATCTGGACAGATACAAAAGACTATTCTCTCCTCTTAAGTTTGGTTATAGATCTATGACTGTTAAAAACGAGACTTCTAACGTTTTCTGGTGTGTTTTTTGATTTACATAAATGTAACACATTTAGCAACTATAACATAAATGTCAGTTGGCATTTATGCTTATATGGTTGCAAGGTTTCTATGTCTTCATTGAAGTAGTGCATTATTTCCCCTAGCAACCAATAATAAAAATAATACAAAGAGATATTGCTAGAAGAACAATAGACATGTTAAAATAGAATATTAAAATATTCTAAGTAATCCAAAGCAGGGTAGGCAAGGGGAAACAATGGAACAAAAAAGAAGGAACAAATAGAAAAAGAAAATAAATTGGTACATCTAAATTCAGCCATAGTAATAATTATGTTAAATGTTAATTGTTCAAACACTCCATTTAAAAGCTGAGTAACAAAAAAAAAAAAAACAGCTGAGTAACAAGGAAGATCCTACTAGAGGCTAAATACAAAAGTAGAAATATATTGAAAGTAAAAGATGAAAAAAGATCTACCACACAAAAGTAAGCAAAAGAATGCTATAGTATCTATAAAATGAACTTTAAGAGAAAGAGAATTTACTGAAAGAGGAACATTTCATAAAGATAAAAAAGATTAGGATTGAATGAGTGATACACCTTTCTTCTGTCTGATTGGCAAAGAGGGAAATTTGGAAGGGAGAGTAGGGAAGAAAGCTCTCCTTTTATACAACAATCATAATATGGGGTTATAACATTTTTTAAAGAACATATATGGAAATTGATTATATGGAAAGCAACTTCCTTAAACTGAACAGTACCCTTGGAAAGTCAGTGTGTACCACTAGGAATAAAAGTATATGGATGTAATCTTAAAATGATTGAGTGTGCAGAAGCAGTTAGAGAAAAACAACACATTCATAGAGGAAAATAACAATTGGGAAAAACCCATAGATTTCTCAAAAGAGGTATGGAGGTATAAAACAATGGAACAAATCTTTAAAAAAACAGAAAGAAAAGAATATCAACCCAGATTTTGAAATTCATTGAAAATATCCTTTGGACATGAATGGCAAAATAAAGACATCCTCAAAGGAAAGAAAACAAGAAAATTCATTACTAGCAGTCTTGCTCTAATAGAAAAGTTAAAGGAAGTTCTTCAGGCTGATAGGAAATACCAGAGGAAAACTTGAAACTTTAGGAAGTAAAGAAGAGCAACAGAAATAGTAAATATCTGGACAGATACAAAAGACTATTCTCTCCTCTTAAGTTTGGTTATAGATCTATGACTGTTAAAAACGAGACTTCTAACGTTTTCTGGTGTGTTTTTTGATTTACATAAATGTAACACATTTAGCAACTATAACATAAATGTCAGTTGGCATTTATGCTTATATGGTTGCAAGGTTTCTATGTCTTCATTGAAGTAGTGCATTATTTCCCCTAGCAACCAATAATAAAAATAATACAAAGAGATATTGCTAGAAGAACAATAGACATGTTAAAATAGAATATTAAAATATTCTAAGTAATCCAAAGCAGGGTAGGCAAGGGGAAACAATGGAATAAAAAAGAAGGAACAAATAGAAAAAGAAAATAAATTGGTACATCTAAATTCAGCCATATTAATAATTATGTTAAGTGTTAATTGTTCAAACACTCCATTTAAAAGCTGAGTAACAAAAAAAAAAAAGCTGAGTAACAAGGAAGATCCTACTAGAGGCTAAATACAAAGGTAGAAATATATTGAAAGTAAAAGATGAAAAAAGATCTACCACACAAAAGTAAGCAAAAGAATGCTATAGTATCTATAAAATGAACTTTAAGAGAAAGAGAATTTACTGAAAGAGGAACATTTCATAAAGATAAAAAAGATTAGGATTGAATGAGTGATACACCTTTCTTCTGTCTGATTGGCAAAGAGGGAAATTTGGAAGGGAGAGTAGGGGAGAAAGCTCTCCTTTTATACAACAATCATAATATGGGGTTATAACATTTTTTAAAGAACATATATGGAAATTGATTATATGGAAAGCAACTTCCTTAAACTGAACAGTACCCTTGGAAAGTCAGTGTGTACCACTAGGAATAAAAGTATATGGATGTAATCTTAAAATGATTGATTGTGCAGGAGATCATGGAATATTTATAATACTCACATATAGTTATATAAAATACACAAAAATATGTAAAATGTAATCACTGAAATGAATTTAGTAATAATAGGCATAATAATTAAAACAGTTTTACCATGCCAATATGCCACTATCAAATTTGCTAACTCTCCTTCACTTATAATATTCAGTGTTGGTTAGAATGGAAAAATGCTAATAAAATGCACATTTATCATAACAGTTTTAGTGGTTAGTTTGCAATATATGACAAGATCCTGAAAAACATTCCAAACTTTGTCTATGTTGTGTAAAATGTTTTTGAAAGGCATATTTCTTTTTTTATTAAGCAGAGCATGGCAAACTGTCGAACCTTTCTATGATTACTCAGAGCAATCATTTAAATGTTAATGCACTTAAGAGGCCATGATAGTCTCCGGTGTCCTTGTTGTACCTCTTGCCCCCATTTGAAATGATCCTGGTCTCTGAACATCTAGCCATAACCAAGCAAGAACTTATCAATATAGGTTGCTTGAGTGCCTCTGCTTTCACGACACACACGCGTGCGTGCACGCACACACGCGAAATTAAGATATCTATCTCGTTTCGTCACAGAGTCTCTGCTCTGGTAGAGATCACGAGACTTCCTTAGGATTTTTCTATCTTTATTTTTCCAGGACATATAATAAAATATTTTGCAAAACACTTCCAGACCAAAAAGAATGAAAAATACTGAGCAGGATGATTTTGCTCTGGAGTGGACTTCTGGGGTTGTTTAATGGATAGATGTCAATCAGAAAAGAGGTTTCTTAGTGATTTGCAAGTGACCTTGCCCTGTTTCATACTGTAAGCTCATAAAAGTAAATGAAGGCACCGAAAGCATAATATGAGGTTGGACACGCAAGAAATAAAAATCAAAGGATTGAAAGAGAGCATAAAATTTCAGGACATATTTCAGGAGATGAACACAGTGGTCTAAAATTAACAAAATGAAATTCACTGCAGAGACACATAAAGTCCTTCCCTTAGGTTAAAACAATGGTACGAACAAGTCCAGCTTGGGATGTCATAGATTCTGGACAGTGATCCCCTCTACCAGTCCTTGGGAACACGAGTATTCATGGAACAAATTGATACACACTCCATTCGATCTGTTTAGGGAAATTTCCTTCCAGTGCCTTCAAGGGAAGATTGAATTTCCTAACGATTGCAAACTGCTGCTAATTCTATTCAGAGGTGAGCCTCAGTGACAACAGCTAATCTAATTCCCCACCCGCTTGGAAAGCTATCTCCATCCTAGTATGGACATGACAATTAAGCCCCATTACAGTCTACTATACCTAGCAGACCTCTGATGCCACCTGGATCCTCTTCAGAGTCACTTAGTTGTGACTCTCAGCACCGCCATCCCCAGCTGCCACGTAATAATCAAACCCTCTGGCCACTTTGCTTCTCATTAATTGTCACCCTCTCACCATTCTGTGTACTCCTCTGGAATTTTTGGCTTAACACAATTAAACCCTCCTACATTATTATTTTTAATTAGTTTTAATTTTATTATTAAAATTCATTAATTTGAACCAATTTTTAGGAGACCTCTTCAGGTTGACATGTATCCATTAACTTCAAGTTTCATAATTCTCACTCTTTCCATATGATTTAACATTGTTCTTCATTAAGCATAAATTACTCTTACTTACCTGCACTGCTTGACTATCAATGTACTAAAGTGTGGTCAGAAACTAAATTTCAACTTTAGTAGATAGATTTACAGTAGCTGTTGCTCTAAATCAGGAGTATTCAACCAACTTGTGCTTATTTAACTCAGTCTCTTTTATTTAAAGCTAAAATCTGTTCTAGTTCCAGCAAAATTTAACAATAGGTAATCCATATGCCTTTTACTTAGAAACTTACATGAAATTCTTAATAAAATTTTGTCAGAAATGTGATTTCCCTAATTTGTTAAAAAGATTTTCAGGCTAGATTTAAAATTTTGAATCAATTTGCTTAATAGACTAAGTACTAGTTCCTTCATCTATTTTTACTGTGTTCACTTCTGTATTTCTAAATAAGTTTCTCTGCCACTGATTCTTGGTTTATCCTATTTAGCCACCATCTATTGATAGCTTGTAACGATAATTGAGGGTTTAGTTCTCTTTCAGTCAATCACCCTTCAATTTCACTCTCTTGGACCAATCATTCCCTCATTTGTTCATCAGCTCATCAATTATTTACTAAATACCAATTCAGGGACAGACCATGTTCTAGGCATTGAACATACAGCAGTATTATTTACCTCATCACAGCAAACACAGAAATTCATTTTTCCATTTATACCATCAGATTGTGAGTGGTAAGGTCTCTGAGGAAAAATAGTGAAGAAGATGGTGCTAGATATTTAAAGAGTGCTGCCTTTGATTTTCTAAGTAGACAATTATATGGTTAACAAATCATCAGGTTGGTGTCTTCCCTTTTGAAATCTCATACCTTTTTTTCCTTATCTCATTACACTGAATTTTAATGAGCGTAAAATTTTCCCATAAAGTATGATGTCCCGTATAAAATTTTCCTGTCAGATTTTGCATTATGGGGTCAACGTTTTCTGAGTCCTTTTTTCCATGATTTCTCTTTGTGTAGAATGCCCTTCCTCAGCTCAGTATCAGTCTCACACGATTTGGTTGCCTCGACTGATAACTACGCTTTGTTAGGATCCAGGCTAAAGCTCTATTTTTATTTTTATTTTTTCTTTCAAAGTGTTTCTTGATTCTTCAGGAAAAGCCTACATTTTAACAAATTAGGAAATTTAACTAATTTGTCATATATACATTTACAATTTTTAGCAATATGTACTCACGTTTGTGTCCATGAAATCTCAAAATGTCCCAGAAATCAATAAACAACCTACCTTTACTTGTTGAGCCTAGGTAACGAGGAACTTGCACACAACCTTGTACATGGGGAATGAAGGGTACATTACTCAGGGCAATGAGGCACGTGGATAATAGATTTACCACTTCAAGGTGAGCAGGGTTTTGAAACATGACCTTGGTTTGGAGGTCATTTTTGGTTTTTGTTTGTTTGTTGCATTTCTCTTTTGAACTGGAAAAATAAAACTCTGGATTTTCAGAGTTGAAAGAAAAGAAAAAAACGTCTATGCTTTATCTACTAACTACTAACTCTCCTCACACTTTTTTCTACCAAATTGTTTTAAAGAAACTTCACTCTTCAAACCTTTGTCCTATCAGGTCCCTGTGAATGATCACGGGGTAAGGTAATATAGCTTAGACAGCCTGTAAGAGTGACTGCTTATAAGACTGACTGCTTGTAAGACTAACTTGTAGGTGAACCTGTTCTAGTGCTTTGTCCTGGGAGGGCTTTTGTTTCAAGGAAACATTGAAAGCTGTCACATCACTAACATGACCAGTGCCAGAGCATATTCACACTCTTTTGAAGATATTGGGGTCAGGCAACTGGTTGACAAAACTCCTGTTTGTGAGCATAGGGGAGTATATTTATGACATCCAAATGCATAGTTGTGTCAATGTAAGAGGAGGAATTTGTACGGCTATCCCTTATCTCGGTAAGAAATATTATCTGGAAGCCTGACCCCATGTGCGGATGCAGTTTTTAACACTAATTCTCTGTGATTTGGAGAATCGGTTTTGCAAGTTTCACCAATATGAAATATGAGCCGCCAGCCTTGAAATATTATAAGCTGCTAGAATAAACACCATATGGGTTACCAAGATGATTTAGAAGAACAAACTTGTGTTTCGCGTATACAATCCTGGAAGTTAGATTTCCCTTTGAGCTAATAAATTTTTCCAATGCCTTTCCGACAACTGATAGACCAGTACCCACCCCCCAAAATTAACTTTACTGAATGTAAGTTATACCTTAATAGAAAAATATACAGTTAAGTATATCTGAGAAAATATCGATATTCACAACAAATTAGTAAAATCATAGCTTATATTTAGGGATTTTCCAATATTTATTAGGCTCCTCCCTACTCCCACTGCACAATGTATTTTCTTTCTCTGCTGGTGATCAAAGTCCGTGGACTCTGCCAGGAGAGTGACTCCTTGGAGTGGGTGAATAGTGTCCCCCAAATAGCCACTTCCACCTGGACGCTCAGAATATGACCTTATTTGGAAATGGAGTCTTTGCAGATATCAACAATGAACTTAAGATGAAGTCAGACTGGGTTAGGGTGGGCCCTAAATCCAATGCTGGGTCCTTACTAGAGGAAAGGACACACAGACACACACAAGGAAGGAGGCTATGGGAAGACAGAGGCAGAGATTTGAGGTGCAGCTACAAGCTAAGGATGGCATGGAGGCACCAGAAGCTAGGAAGAGGCAAGGATAGATTCTTCCCTAGAACCTTCAAAAGGAGCAGAGCTGCTCCTTTTGAATCAAGCTGCTGACAGCTTGATTTCCGACTTCTAGACTCCAGAACTGTGAGAGGATACATTTCTGTTGTTTCTAAGCCCCCCTGTATGCGGTAATTTGTGTAATGCAAGCCTAGGAAATGAATACACTTCTCTTCTTGCCCAAAGGACCAGTAGGACAGCAACAGCTGGTGTGTCCCTGGTGGAAGTATCCCTTCTTTGGGGACCAGGGCTTCAAAACCTGCAGAACCCAGCACTGCAAGGACAGAAAGCACTGTTCATAAAATGAGACCCTGCTGTTTTTACCCCTTGATTCCTGACCCGTGTATTCTTCTCAGAGACACATCGATATTGAAAGGCCTTTGCCTCGAAGCGTATGCTGTGTCCTGGGAGAATAGCACCCATTCTTGGGGCATGCCGCCTCTGAGCTGGCACTCTAGCTATGCCTCTAGCAGCCCAGCCCAGCACTCTCTCAGACCAGCCGCCTCTGAGTGGTGAGGAATGTAAAGTGAACAGTTGGTCCCATGGAAATGGGCCTCTTCCTGCACCTCCTTTGCAGTGAAGTGGATCCGCTAGTGGGACACTGTATTATGTGGGATCACAGGCTGCCACTGTGGTCCTGGCTAAGGCTCAGTGAGGGGGGCAACAAAATAGGGGAAACGAAGCATTTATATTAAAATATTCTTTTGCATTACTAATTAGTTAATTTAAATAATAATATAATTTTTATAAAATGTATGTTTTCACTAACATCTGACAACAGATGTAAAACATATATATTATGACTTTAGCTGTCATTATATGGTGTCTATGTTTACTCCCCCATCATTTTAGGGCCCAATATTAGAACTATCATTATCTTTATTATAATAAGCATTACTCAAGAGTTTTATCTGATTACAGCATGTGAGGTATACTCTAGTGTATGCTTGTGATATGAAATTTGTTTTAATTCAAATCAATCAACATTTATTAAGTAACAATGGTACTGAGGGGGTGTCCATTTGAAATGTTCCATCACAGAAGAAAATTTTTTAAAGTTGTATTAGTTATCTTTTTCTGTGTAACAAATTGTCACAGCATTCTGTGGCTTAAAACAATGTAATCCTTTCTTTTAAAATTTTATTTATTTAATTTATTTATTTTTGGCTGCGTTGGGTCTTCCTTGCTGCGTGCGGGCTTTCTCTAGTTGCGGCGAGCGGGAGCTACTCTTCGTTGCAGTGCACGGGCTTCTCATTGCAGTGGCTTCTCTTGTTGTGGAGCATGGGCTCTAGGCTTGTGGGCTTCAGTAGTTGTGGCACGCGGGCTTCAGTAGTTATGGCTCGCAGGTTCAGTAGTTGTGGCGCACGGGCTTAGTTGCTCCGCGGCACGTGGGATCTTCCAGGACCAGGGCTCAAATCCTGCATTGGCAGGTGGATTCTTAACAACTGTGCCACCAGGGAAGTCCTAGTAATCCTTTACTGACCTGTCAGTTTCTGCAGGTGAGGAATTGAAGGGGACTCAGTGAGGACAGCTGTCCTGTGCTCCATACACGGAGCCTCTGATGGAAGATGTGAAGGC
The DNA here is from genome assembly GCF_002837175.3 of Physeter macrocephalus. NCBI lineage: Eukaryota > Metazoa > Chordata > Mammalia > Artiodactyla > Physeteridae > Physeter > Physeter macrocephalus. Next base: position 26,026,595 of record NC_041221.1, read on the forward strand.
TGTGAGCTCGGACCACTTGAGGCTAATCCACCCATGAATCTGGGTTTGATGTTGGCTGTTGGCTGAAAGCTTAGCTGGCACCTTCAGCTGGGACACCTTCATGTGGTTTCCCCATGTGGACTGGGCTTCCTCGCAAGATGGTGGCTGGTCCCCTGTGTGAAGAGAGTGAGAATGAGAGAGAATGAAAGAGAAAGAGTGACAGAACCAGGAAGAAGCTGTGTTCTTTGAATGACCTTGCCTCAGAAGGTCAAGGGCATCACTTCAGCTTTATTCCATTGGTCAGCTGGGGCCAGAATCCCCCCCACCCCAGTTTCAGGGGGAGGAGACAGACCACCCTTGTCTGTGGGAAGAGTGCCTGTCCCACTGGAAGAAGAGGTGAGGGATAGGATAAAATACACTCCCACAGGGATGAAAGAACCCACATCAGTGTGTGTTTTGTGTGCCTGATACTGTATGAGTGTTTTAACCACATTTGTCATGGAATCCTGACATCACTTCGGTGAAACAAATAATGTCTCTCTTTTTTTTTTTTACTGTATTTAGGCAAAATCACGTCAGTGTATAATTATATAAAAATATTGGATGTTGCTGAATATTTTACACTCCAAGTCTTTTTACCCAAGGCTGATAAGAGGGAACCATTAGACCTTCACTCGCCCCATTTCTTGTTCACACCATAAGAGGGCAAGACACAGACAGTGCAAGTGTGTTCCTGATAAATCATTAATTTTTTTTTTTGTAGACTGCTGTTTTTATTAAATTCAATATTTGTGTATGTGTTGAGTGATTGTGTTCTTTTTTTTTTTTGGAAAGGAAATGGGGGTTGAATCAGAAATCACATTTTTTTCAGGGATGTCACTAAACAGAAGACTTTTTAATCTGAGTCTGATTAAAATGTTTGTTGCCTGAAGGAAATGAGTTTTTTATTTCACTTGATTATCACAGACAGTCTTATCTTAAAAGTATATCATAAATCATTTGAATAAACTCCCTCATTTTGCATGTGAAGCCTAAAGAAGATAAGTTATTTGGCCAAGGTCGCAAGAGTTAGGATGAAACATCAGACCCAAGGTTATGCTTTAATTATAACTTATTTTTAATTAAAAAAATTTTAGAGAAATGAAATTACGCTTTAAGATACCACACTGATATTGACATGCCTCCTATTATTTGCTAGATTCATCATTGAATGATAGCGGACACTTGTTGAAAAACATTATCCAACATCAGTCAAAATGATTATGCAAAATTTTTAAATGTGGTGATAATTGCAGAAGGTTACGATGAAAAAGTATTTGCTGTTAATATTGTAAATTTCAGCCTGACATTTGATGCATCAACATTGTCTTTTATAACCAGAATGCCACTCGAAGTTCTATATATAGTAAGTAGTCTAAATTTGCTGGAATTAGGGAAGCACATGCATACACAGGTATTTCTGAATGTTGTTGGCAGATTTACCAGAGCAAGTTTGTCTTTTAATTTTTGATTATTAAACAGCAGTTAAGTAGACATTTTCTCTGTATCAAACATGATTTATCTTTGCAAACATAATTTTCTTCCACAAGACAAAGAAACTACTAATGGTCATTTTTATTGCACATAGTAAAAAAAAATAAAATTGATTATAGTTGTGAACAATAAGTAGTATACAAAACAGTCAAATATGTATAGATTTCACACATAAGAAAAAATATGGGACACTAGTGGATTTTATTGACAACTTCATAAAATAGCAGCCTTCCAAGACTGACATATTATTTATCTTAAAAATTCAAATGAATACTAGTGATGGAAATACTCTGTCTTATTTATTTTGCATAATTGACAAATAAAAATTCTAGGATTATCCAATATATGTATTTATTGGGAAGTTATTACCATAATAAACTTAATTAACATACCCATCACCTCACATAATTACTTTCTTCTGTGTGTGGTGAGAACACTTAACATCTACTGTCTCAGCAAATTTCAAGTACACAATACAGCACTACTAACTATACTCACCATGTTGTACATTAGATCCATAGAACTTATTCATCTTATAAATGAAAATTTGTACCCTCTGACCAATATCTCCCCTTCTTCCACCCCTCAGCCCCTGACAACCACTGTTCTACTCTATGTGAGTTTGACTTTTCTAGGTTTCATAGATTAGTGAGATTATTCACTTATATGTTTGCTTATATATTTGAGTATTTGCTTTCTGTGTTTGGATTATTTCACAGAGCATAATATTCTGCAGGTTCATCCATGTTGTCAAAAATGGGAGGATTTCCTTTTTATGGCTGAATAATGGTCTACTGATTCCATTGTGTGTGTGTGTGTGTGTGTGTATTACATTTTCTTTATCCATTCATCTGCTAAATAGACCCTTAGGTTGTTTCCATATCTTGGCTGTAGTGAATAATGTTACAATGAACACGGGAGTGCAGATATCTCTTTGAGATACTTATTTCATTTCCTTTGGATATATACCCAGAAGTGGGATTGTTGAATCATATAGTAGTTCTATTTTCAATTTTTTGAGGAAACTCTGTCCTGCATTCCATAGAGGCTGTGCCAGTTTACATTCCCACAATAGTGTCCAAGGGTTCCTTTTTCCTTACACCCTTGCCTACCCTTGCTATCATTTATCTTTTTGATAATAGCCATCCTAACACGTGATATCTCATAGTGTTTTTTATTTGCTTTTTCTTTATGATTAGTGACGTTGAGCACTTTTTCATATACCTTTTTCATATGACATTTTTAGAAAAACACCTATTCAGGTCCTTTACTTATTTTTCAATCAGGATACTTTTTTTTTTTTTTTTGCTATTGAGTTTTGTGAGTTACTTATATATTGTGTATATTAACCTCTTCTCAGATATATGGTTTGTGAATATTTTTTCCCCATTTGGTAGGTTACCTTTTCATTCTGTTGATTGTTACCTTTGTTGTGCAGAAACTTTTTAGTTTGATAAAGTCCCAATACTCTCTCTCCTAAACATGCTCAAGCATATCTGATGTGAAAGGAGATTTTTTCAACTCTACCTCATGATCTGTTAGAAATAAGTTTATATTATTTTAATTAAACTATGACTAAAATCCTGCTTTTAAAAATTGGAATAGATTACCAGGAATGCTGATGTTCATTTATGAATTGATGTATCAGCATACATGGAAGTCTCAATCACATAACCAGCACATAGTTAGAATGCGCAGAATGTATCATTAGAATATGGTGTTTAGCCTCGATATTATGTAATCAATAAAGTTGAAAACTCACAACCTGAGTTCATGTATAATTATCCAAAACTGCTTGGGTTTGCTATGGACTAAATTGTGCCTCCCCCCTGCACCACTTCAATTCACATGTGGAAGCCCTAACCCCCACGTGGTATTTGGAGATTAGAGCTTTAGGGAGGCAATTAAGGTTAAATGAGGTCATAAGGGTGGGGCCCTAATCTGATGGGATTGGTGTCCTTGTAAGAGGAGGAGGAGGCGACACCAGAGAACACTTCTGTCTCTCTGTCTCTTTCTCTCTCCCCCTCTCCTTTCTCGTGTATGTGCACATGAACTGAAGAAAGACCATGAGAGGACACAGCAAGAAAGTGTCCATCTGTAAGCCAGGAAGAGAGGTCTTACCAGAAACTGACTCTGCTGGACCATCACCTGGGACTTGCAGCCACATGAACTGTGAGAGAATGAATTTCTGTTCTTTAGGTTACCCAGACTGTGGGATCTTGTTATGGCAGCCCAAGCAGACTAATATAGATTTCTCAACAGACTAGACAGAATAACTGCATTATTGCACCAATAATCTCTCATTTATGAGAGAAATATCAGTCTTTTTTTAAAGTACAATTTCTTCATCCTTAGAGGTCATAAATCCCATTCACATGTTATGTAACAATAACTAGAAAAATATGGGAGGTTGAAACAGGAAAACAGAGTTAAAGTGGATGGTGAACAGTAATAGTGGATGGTGAGTTTTACAGCACACCATAGGAGAGAGGAAGCTGGGTTAAAATCATCAGAGACTTGGATTTGCATTTTCAACTAACAGGTAAGTGAAGGGATATAAAAGAGAGGCTTATCATTAAAAAACCTGCCTATCCTTGCTGGAAAGTCACATTGAATGACATTGTTATATAATTTAGGTATTGATCTGCTATCCGATGTAGTAAATTTACTAGCATATTAACTCACTTTATTAATTCCTCATCCATAATCTAACCATTTTTCACTCTCCGGGAGTAGCTCATCCTCAGCAGATTCTAAGTGAGGCCAATGGTAGCTGAGCTCAGATTGAGGCGTGTTCTCCCTCCCTCAGCTTTGCTGCACCACTTTGCCTGCTCTGGAGATCATGGAATCTGATATCATTCTCAACCATTCTACACCATTAAGTGTCAGGCTGGTCTTTCTCAGCTGACTGAAGCATGTGAGCAGGCTAAAGGAAACAATGGCATAATTGTTGATTAATACTAAGATACATATAAGAGAATGAGGAAGACTTCAATGTCTCAAAGTCGTATTTTCATTAGAATAGGTAATATATAGAATCTAGGGTTGGGATATTGTTTAGGCGACAGAGTAAAGTTAGAAATATTTTTAATATCTAAAAAAAATCACAAACTATAAATGCTATGTCTCTATGTCTACTTTGCATGTAAAGAAACCTAAAATAAACACATTTGCTGTTAAATTATAAGGCTATGTTTATATTTAATTTCCATTTAAGGATTTCTCTTCTATTCCTTTCATCTCATAAAACAAACAACCCATCACCTCCACAGGTACCACCCCCAACACACAGGGAACGCACACACGTGCACACACACACACACACACACACACACAGACTCACTCACACACTTCTTGTATATGATATGTGGTCACAGACTTACCATAGGCCTACTAGGACTCTAGGTAAGAGGACCAATTTTGGGGTCTCCAAAAGGATGAAAATACATTGCCACACAAAAACATGTATACAAATATTCATAGCAGCATTATTCATAATAGGTAAAAAGTGGAAACAACCCAAATGGCCATTAGCTGACAAACAAAATGCAGTACAATTGACCCTTGAACAACAGGTCTGAACTGTGCAGGTCCACTTATACACAGATTTTTTCCATAGTAAATACTACAGTAACTACACAATCCAAGATCCTACTTTGTTTATTGGTGTCTATATCCTTTCCATATAAATAGGTTTGGGGAATAAGGGTTTCAAGAGGATCCAAACTTTACATTCTGAACAATCTGAAAGATCATACTTTTCATTCATATATTTGATCTTGATATGAAATGAAAATTAGGTTAGATCACATTTAGTAATTAAAAAATTATTGTATGAGGTTATATCTCTAAAAATAGACTTAAATATGCTTTTGAGTTAGAAGATAAAAATCCAACCAGTTAAAGAAAAGCTGTTGAGTTTCAGGAATTTTTTATTCTGTAAATTACCACAAAAAGCAACATAATCAAAAGAAACCCTGGAACAAATTACAAACGAGTTAGTATTGTATTTTGATCTCAATTCTATAGCAAATATGATTCCTAATAGCAAAAGAAATATTTGACACAGACTTTTGCTATGAACATGGATACTAAACCAAGGTCTATAAAACTATAACAGCTTTCAAATAGATTTTTTTCACATGAAATTACTTTCAGCTTTTATTCAGTTTTATGGATCCAATACACATTGATAAAAGAAGTCACAATAATTGAAAATGAGTACTTAGAGATGCAGCATCTTTCACAAGATATTTTGCAACCTTTAATACCAGTGAACAATAAATGATAAAAATTTATACTTATATCATGCCCACTGGATAACTACCAAGCCAAAACTTGTTTCAGTAAATAAACTGTCAAGGTCAACAGGATAATGATGTTATAAGCCCATGTTTAAAGTTAATTTATTAGTGTAAAGACAATAGTATTCAAATACTATGATGTTAGTTTTTTGGGGCAAAAATATGTCTGATTCAAGCTTATCTTTTTTTTTGAATTTTTGAATTTTATTTTATTTATTTTTTTTTACAGCAGGTTCTTATTAGTTACCTATTTTATACATATTAGTGTCCAGCTTATCTTTTATACCTAATTTAGGAAATATTCACCTGAGAATCATTTTTCCTTTATTCAAGTTTCCTGAGCTTATTGAAGCCCCTGCTCTTTTGAAATCCTTGGTGTAGAGCTTCACTTTTTCCTTTTTAAACCAAGACGTTTGCATGAGTTGCAAAAGCTTAACTGATGAATCAGTGGGGAGAATTACAGGTTGCCCAGGGACAGAAAATTAATAAGAAAATGTGCTGGTAGCATAGGATGCGAGCAATATTGTTTTGGTTTAGGCCATCACATGTGTTGTCTTAGGCAATTGATCCCAATTTCTTCAATTTATAGATGAAAAAAAAAAAATAGAGGCCCAGGGAGGGAAGAAATTGTCCCAAAGACAAGGAGGTAGTTAGTGGGAGAACTCTGAGGTTCTGTCTGCACTCTTGGGCCTTGTCTTTCTGCCTTACCATCTTATGAAAGCCCAAGGTCTACAATTAGGATGCATTTTGGAGACATACATAGAGGTCAAGGTACTAGCTGTTTTGTCTCCTAACAGGAGAAACATTATTGAAGTAAACGAAATTAAGGTGACATTAAATTTTATATGTATATTATAAATTATATATAATATATAATATTATATATACATGATACAAATCTAATAAATCTAACATTATATAAATAAACTATTTATATATTACATATAAATGTTCTATGACATACAGTTATAATTTTTATATTATTTATATATTATAAAACGTGAGGAATTCAAGCAGAATAAAGACTTCTTGAGTAGCATTCATAATGATATACAGAACCAATACACATTGATCATGCAATAAATAAATATCTTCCTGGGTATACAGATTAGCATGGAATTAAACCACATTAGATTGCTAAGTCAAATAACTTCATTTTAAAATTGCAACTTTTTCATATTACTGAAAAGTTAAAAATATTTTTAAAAGAGAACGATTCATTTATTTTTTATATGCTAAATTCCTCAAAAAAAATTGTGGCAAAATGAGAGATCCCTGAAGTTAGTTACACAGAAGCATACAATATAAAAAGGGGAAACACTATGATTTAGGATCTAATGCCATGACACGAAGTGCAATGTCATATTTTTAAGAGGATTCTGGAGCCAGACTATCTCGGTGCAAATCTTGACCTCACCAGTTACTAGCAGCACAAATTTGGACAAATTTAAGCTATCTTTGTCTCAGAAAAGGAGAATAATAATGGTACCTATTTCACAGGGTTTTGTAAAGGTGAAAGGAATCTACACACACCCCCCCCACACACACACAAACCCACACTTCACAGTTCTGTGGCAATCCTGAAAATGTGCCCTGTATTAGTGTGTTCTGGCTGCGCTGACAAAATACCACAGTCTGGGTGGCTTAAACAACAGAAATTTATTACTCACAGTTTTAATGGCTGGAATTCTGACGTCAAGGCGTCGGCAAGTCTGATTTCTCCTGAAGCCTCTCTCCTTGGCTTGCATGCGGCCGTCTTCTTGCCGTGTCCTGACGAGGCCTTTTCCCTGTGCACGTGTACCCCTGGTGTCTCTTCTTTTTATAAGGACACTGGTTGCATGGGAATAGGGCTCTATCCTAATGGCCGCACCCCAACTTAATCACCTCCTGAAAGGCCCTATCTCCAAATACAGTTATATTCTAAGGTACTGGGGGTTGGGACTTCCACATGAATTGTGGAGAGACACAATTCAGCCCATAGCTAACCTCTTGGATCTTCTATCTTGCAGAAGGTAAAGGCCCAAGCTGCTACAATTCTGAAACCCAAAATATGTTCACTCTGAGGCCACTCTTCCAACAGGCAGCTCCTCTGGGCCAGTGGCCAAGTGTGACAGAAACACTGAAGGCCATTGCTTCAGGACTTGAGGACTCCCCATAGCTTTATGGAAATGTTCTTAGAACAGCATTCATGGTTGCATGCTAAATTCTTCCTCCCTCCCTCTCTCCTTCCCTCCCTCCCTTCTTTCCTTCCATCCTTCCCAGGGGCCAGACCAGCATCCCTGCCTGAGGGCTCTCCCGACCCTCCCCAGCTCTCTTCCCACTTTCCTGCACGGCTGCTTTCCCCAGTGAATCTCTTCTGTGTCTGATCCCATTTTTCTTCTCAGAGGGTCTGGACTAACTACATGCATAATGCCCAGTCCACATATATATACTCTGCATACAGCAGAGTCTCAAAGTCAGGGAGGGGAGAAGGAACGTTGTATTGATTTAAAAGCAAGGCTTCAGGTGTGCTCTGATTGTGGGTGTAGACATGGAGAAGCTGGAGGTGAGCTAGCTAAAAGTAACTGGCCTGACTTAGAAGTGGTGAGAGAAAACAGGGAAGCTGGCAATTACTGAACAAGTCCTTAATGTTTTGGGCTGAAAGCTTTAGAGGTTGTGGTTTGGCTTCCTGGGTTGGTAGTTACAGGGGATGTGGGTCAGAGTTCTGTTGTTATATATGGTCTAGTCATTGTCTATTTGTATATTCAAACATTCATTTGTATATTCAAGTCTTAATCCCCCCTCTTGCTCGTCAGAAGTTGAACAGTTCAGGGAAGGCTAGATTTCTAGATCTTTATGGCTTGGGGGGTGGTCCATGTTTCTCCTTAGTCAACTGTATTTAGAGATCTTCTTGATCTTTTTGTTGTTGTGTCATCATGGAGATTACCTGGCAAGAGAGCAACTGCACAGAAGATTTAAGATTCTGGGATAGAATGCATCAGACCAGCGTCAGGACCACTATCTCTCTCTCTCTCTCTCTCTCTCTCTCTCTCTCTCTCTCTCTCTCTCTCTC
>NC_041221.1:26035474-26042736 GCF_002837175.3 Physeter macrocephalus
CACACACACACACACACACACACACACACACACACACACACACCAAGAACAAATAATATTCCCTGTAAGAAGCTTTGGCACCAGTAACCCCAATTGCCCAACTCAGGCCAAGAAAACAAACCCCATAGGGCATGAGAATCAACCTTAGAGAGCCAAGTAGTTTTTTCCTTAAGGCGATGTATACTCTGTTATACCTCCCCTGTTTCATTGATCCAAGTACAACACAAAATATTAGCAATGGCACCGACAGCACCACAGCTCGCCAACAAGAAATCTAGAGCAAAGTAATTGTTCGTCATGACTTTTGCCCACATGTTGAGACTGATCTGCATTAGATTTATGGCAAAATGTTATCATTAATTATATTTGTCAAAGTTAGCGATCAATTTATTACAGTCTTTTCTGTTTGTATAATTCCCTTCCTTTGGGAACACTGCTCTATTGTTCACAGAAACAATGAGTCAGTATTTCTTCCAGGTAGATTGCCTACATAGTCAAGAATAGCCTTGTTTTGAAGCTCATGTCTTGTTTGGAATCTCCTGCCTTGGTTATTTATGGGATTAGTGTCTCTGTGTACAGAAAATTTTTGAAATACTATCCTGAAGTGCAGGAAGCTTTAGTCTGAGACAAACAGGTCCATGTATCTTGATCACAAAGGAAGGTAATACTTGGTCGGGATACATGGAGATGGAGGAGAAAAGATATTTATTATCACATAAGGTCAGAACCAAGGTCTTACATTATCTGGGCTACGTATTTGGATCTCTATCAGTGTCTTCTAGGTGGCAAATAATTAGCTTATTGTACTATGAAGGTTGTTGAATTCAAATTTAGAATTACCTAGGGTCTGACAAACAGATTGTAACAATTGGCTTTTTTTCTGGTTATAGGTGGATTTGTTTAAGGCCATTTACCCATGGAGGGGCAAGTGGAAATGCTATCAGCTGTAATTCTCTATGGTTTCATTTGATGAGACCAGAGTTTCCCAGAGGCAATTTATCAGGGGGTCTGGTGATGGACAACGGATCCAGCAGTCTGTAAGACTGAGGGCACTGGATTTCTGAGAATCCTTAGCTTGGGACCTTCTCTTGGAATAGTCTTCGAATTGTGTGGAATTCTGAATTGATTCTTTAATTGTGAAATGTCAACCTAAGGATTGACTCCCTGAAATTTCACTGCTGTCTTTGTTGTTAACAGTAAGATAACAATAAGATATTTGTTGTTAACTGATAAGATACAATAGCTAAAATATACTCAAATCCCCTGGAGAGTGGGAGGTGGATAAAATCCATCTGATGGTGTTCAAAGGTCAGTTCAAGAGCACTTCTTCTCTGATGTGTCTTCTAGTACATGAAATCTTCTGGTTGAACATTATGAAGAGATTGTTCAGGAAGATGTATGGGAAGCTGAGCTTAACCTGTTGGTGATAGGCCTGGCTATAGTACATGAGTCCCTTGCAACATTTTGCCATGACTTCATGTAGCAGGGAAGAGTCTAGTAAGAAGCTGAAATTCCTACAGGCACCAGTCTTCCAGCTACCAATTCATAGGAAGATAATGGATATGTCTCTGAGGGAAGGAACCATATGGCCATAAAGGCTAGTGGGAGGTCCTTTTGAAAAAAGGAGCTTCAGGGTTTCTGAAAGCTTTGCTAATTCTAATGTAAGGATGTCATTCGTTCTTTCAACCTTCCCAGAAGATTGTAAGTAATAATGGCAGTGTGGTATTTGAGTAAGTGTTCATGCCTTACAGAGGTTTTTGTTTTGTTTTGTTTTGTTTCTGTTTTTGTTTTTTGTAATGCATCCTGTAAAGTTAGTATAGTCTCAGTCTCTTCATAAAAAGTTGGTATGCCCCTGGTTGGAAACAAAATCAGGTAGCTTTCTGGCAACTGTAATTGCTGTAGATCTTCAGAAACGGAAATTTTCAACCCATCCTGAAAATATACATATACAATTACTGAACAATGACCCTGAATAAAAATCCATCTCAAGGTGTTCAGAAGGGCCTTAGAAGCTTTGGTTCATGACTGTGTGTCACCTTTACACTTATGCTGTTGACAGTTGACATAAGCCGTGAGACTATGTCAGCTATCTTTTTAAACTTTCTCCACTAAGGTTGATTGAAGAAAGTAATCAATTTATATGTATCATGACAAGAAGTTTCATGGAGAAATTTAGCTAATCTCCGTTTAAAATCATCTGGTACCACCAAGAGTCTATTTTGGGAGTGAGATTACCAGAGTGAAGGGTACAACCAGATCGTTTCATTCTTCCTTTTCAAAATCAGAGACTAAACATTGTATTCTATAATGGCCTCTTTGAATCTCTCCAGAGATTTATCCTTTGAGGGTTTAGATAGAATTGTAACTGGTTAAGCTTACCTGTTTGGCTGGACAATTTCTTTTAGTTTCCATATTATTATTATTTTTTATATGGGCTTAAAGCCTTACAAGAGCTATCTCTCTAGAAGTAGGAGTACAACTAAAAGTTTCTGGACTTGTACTCCATTTTTGTTTTCAGTGGGTGTTCCAGTTAATGAGAAAACTTTTTGCTTCCAAAGCATCCCAAAGTCATGTACTACTCCAAAAGCATGCCTGCTAGCAATATGTATATGCACTCTGAACTTTGGCTTATTGAAAAATTCTAGCAAGTTCAATAAGTTCTTCTATCTGGGCAGATTTTATCTCAGGTAGAGGACTGTATCTAAAGGAGAGTTTATTATTTTTTTTTAAGATTTTTTTTGATGTGGACCATTTTTAAAGTCTTTACTGAATTTGTTACAATATTGTTTCTGTTTTACGTTTTGTTTTTTTGGCTGCAAGGCATGTGGGATCTTAGCTCCGCAACCAGGGATCGAACATGCACCCTCTGCATTGGAAGGTGAAGTCTTAACCACTGGACCACCAGGGAAGTCCCTAAAGGAGAGTTTAAATTAGTGGTAGCATATAGTTTGATAACCTTCAGACTCAGTTTTGAAGTAGGACACACCAACAAGTAATATTAGGTCAGTGTTCTCAATGGGAGCCTCTGATACATCTAAGTGAGGTACCAAAAGTTTCCTAACCCACATAAGATAATCCCAAGGTCTCTCTTCTTCACATAAGGGTTTGAGAATGGTGGGACTCAGGATGTTGTAGTGGTGAATAGTAATATAAGAGGAGGAAAGTAACAGAGTCTCACAGCATCAATTAGCTGGCTGTTGTGTGGCTACTGACTGAGAATCAGGAGGTGAAGTACGGAGCCTAGAGCTAGTTTAGCACAAGTATTGACGAGTTTTTAGTGGTAGCTATTGCCCTAAGATGGGTGTGAGGGGTGGTTGAGGATAAGCCTTTGCAACTGGGTAAAAGGCGAGACTATATGTAGTAAGTGATGAATTTTTTATCGTTCCCATAAACCATCAAAAGGGCAGAAAGGGTTGTCCAAATCACTCATGCACAGGTAGACAAAAATAAATAAATACATAAAAATAAAAAGTATTTTGTAGTTAAGGAAGCTTTCAAAGAAACTCCCTAAGGTTCTAGAGGACCTGTTCATATTTGGGTTCCCAAAGCCACGGGTCTCTTACTGAGGCAATTAATAAAGGAGAGCTGCAGTCTCAGAGAAATTTGGCTGCCAGTGTCTGCAACATACAGTTAAACCTAGAAATCTTTTCAACTGTTGTTATGTAAGAGCTCTAGGATAAGTGTGGATAGTCTTTAGTCTGTCGAGAGAGAATTTTTTTTTTATTCCGTAGATATAGGTCATGGCCTAAATAATGGACTGTGTTTTGGTAAAATCGCAATTTATCTTCTGCAACTTTATGTCTTTTTTTCTTCTAACCTTGAGAACAAGAAAATGGGATCCTTTTAATAGATTTCCTTGTTCTTTCAACACAGTAGGAGATCATCTACTTATTGTATCAGAACTGAGTCACAAAGGAAATTTAGGTCTTTTAAGTCTCGATCGAGGGCCTCAGAAAAATAGGAGGGGCCTTCAGTGAATCCCTAGAACATAAGTGTCCAGGTATATTGTTGTCCTCCCTAGGTAAAGGCGTAAAGCTCTTGACTATCCTAGTCTACAGGCACACTGAAAAAGGCACATTCTATTACAATGAAATAAGTGGCTCCAGAGGAATTGAAGACAGGGTGATATTTGGGATAGGTATCAGTGGGAATTGAGGGATAACAATTTTGTTTATAGTCCTGATTGAACAAATCAGTATCTTCAGTGTTTATTTTTATTTTTTTGGTTTGTTTGTTTGTTTTACTGGCAGGACAATCTTTATTCCAGTATCCCTTCTGTTACAATATTTACAGGCATCCTGAGAATAGTTGAGGACCCCAACACAAAGAGCAGATTTCAGACCTGGTGTTGACATACCACGTCGATGCAGACTTGACAAGCTATGAGAGGCAAGGCACAAGGGGATGCCAAGGGTCCTGCACCTGTTTGAAGGCTGGGGTCTGAGCATGAGCAGTGCAGAAGTTTTCTCCAGGAAGAATGGAAATAAATGAAGCTCCACCCAAATGAGAAAAACAGAAGCTATTTCCTCAGAGTTGCTGAAGCAAAGGGGGTTGGCCACCAACACTTGCATTTGGCAGAGACTCAAAGGCAGGCAGGGGAGTGGGCAAGGTTTAGAGTGTAAAAGGAGGAGACTTCAGCTGTGCTCTAAGTAGACGCTGTTGGCGTGGGGAAGCTGAAGACAGGTAACTAGAAGTGGGGCATCTCATACGATTGCTTAGAGGAACGTATTTGGCTTTCTTTAGTTGGTCCTGCTTCCCAACAGGGACTAAAATGAATAAAGCTGGCAGTCATTGACCAAGTCCTGATCTTTCTGGGTCTAAAGCTTACAGAGGTTGGTGTGTGGCTTCCTGAGCTGGTTGCTGCCGGGGTGGTGATTCAGACTTACATTGTCATACGTGGTCTGACTAGTGTCCATTTGTATATTTAGCCTCCCATTCACCATTAGCAGTAATATTATCAGCAAGCTATTGTGTTGCAAAGAAAGGAATTTTGTTGTGCAGAAATAAGCAAAGATGGGAGCAGAAACTTATGGAGCACATAATCCACTCCTCTTAATTTGCCTTATAAAAATATGCATAAAGTCCTTGGCACAGATTTGGAAATGATTAAATATCATAAACAGGTTTTGAAAGTCTGCCTATAAAAATCTCTCAATACTGTCTGTCCCCGCCACATAGGAGTTCAGCCCAGAGTAACCATAACCTACTAAAAAATTCCTTGTAAGAATTACCCTCAAAAGGAAGGGCCAACTTTGTCTTTCTTTTTATATATCCCCCCAGAAGTTTCATTAGACCATGATTTCACATATCTCTATGTGGATTTTAAATTCCTGCTCATATTTTGTAATGGAATTGTTTACATGTCTCCTAAAATTTGGATGCATATCTTACTAACCTTCATTTTTTTTTTTTTTTTTTTTTTTTTGTTGTACGCGGGCCTCTCACTGTCGCGGCCTCTCCCGTTGCGGAGCACAGGCTCCGGACGCGCAGGCTCAGCGGCCACGGCTCACGGGCCCAGCCGCTCCGCGGCATGTGGGATCTTCCCGGACCGGGGCACGAACCCGTGTCCCCTGCATCGGCAGGCGGATTCTCAACCACTGCGCCACCAGGGAAGCCCTAACCTTCATTTTTGAGTGTCCCATCTGAAATTGCCCTCTTTTCCAGACTCGTTTTCTTTTCTTGTGTGTCTGATTCCTCTTCTCACAAACCTTTCAGTCGTTCAGTTCCCAAAACATTGATTCCCACCTTTACCTCCAATATCTCAACATCAGCGTCTGGGTGCAGCTAAATCTACCTTTAACATTTATCTTGAGACTATTTCTTTCTCTTTTCTTTCACTGACACTTCCTTAATTTGGCTTCCCATTAAATCTCAAATAGTGTAGTGCTTTCTCACATTCCAGCCAGGCTCAGCCTGATTCAACATAATCATTGCTGTCAGGTTAATTTTCCTTAAGGCTATACCTGACCATTTAACTCTGCTGTTGAAAAACTTCACTTTGATTTTACAGAGGAAAGCCCAAACTACGCAACCATGTGGCATACTATACTCTTCATGATCATTTCTGATACTCCCTTTTCCAATTTATGAGCTCCTATAACCCTTAATTGGGGCCTAGCATGTTATTTCATAATCTCAGCTCCACATCACACATATCTATGTACACGTCCAAAGTGTCACGTTGACAGAAAGATTTATGAGTAGCACATCCAAGTCTGACTCAGTTTTCTTCTTTTCAGAATTTAGAATAATGGACAGCATTTATTAAACAACAAAATTGAATAATTGAGTCAATAAACATGTTATATCATAAAAATGCAATGATAGTGGCAAAATATCAACTTTGATAAATGCTATGATTGTGGCAAAGTTAGATGCTCTAGTATCATAGTGGTTAATTTCTATAGTGAATATGTTAAACAGAGTTTGGATCTGAGGTGAATCTTGAATGAATTATAGGGTTTTCTCCACAGGAATAAGGGAAAATACCATGCTAACGACTGGGAATAACTTCAGGAAAGTTTTCATATCAGTTACAGTGAGCAACTTTTTAAAAAAATTTTATTGAAATATAGTTGATTTACAACGTTGTGTTTAATTTCTGCTGTACAGCAGAGTGACTCAGTTATACATATATGTATTCTTTTTCATATTCTTTTCCATTATGTCTTATCACAGGAGATTGATTCTAGTTCCCTGTGCTCTACAGTCGGACCTTGTTGTTTCTCCGCCCTATTTATGCTAGTTTGCATCTGCTAATCCCAACCTCCCAGTCTTTTACAGTGAGCGTCTTAATCTAGTTAGATAATAGAGAATCTTGAGTATCATTGAATGCATCCTTATTTTCCCCCATCCCGTCGTTTCCTTCTAAAGTATTGAAATGGGTACAGGAAAAAACAATGCTGCAGATAAGAAACTAGAAATTAACTGGCACAATAATATGAACATGTGATTTAAATTTACATATTTTGCACTGTGATAAACATTACTAATTAAAGTTGTAAAAAATAGCTTTAACTCTGCAGTGACAGAAAGAGAATAAAGCAGGATCTAAGACATATGCTTCTTCTTGACCTGATTTCAAGAATAAACACTTGTTTACTGTGGAAAGTTTCGTAAGGAAGAGCTTTTTTTTTTTTTTTGCGGTACGCGGGCCTCCCTCTGTTGTGGCCTCTCCCGTTGCGGAGCACAGGCTCCGGACGCGCAGGCTCAGCGGCCGTGGCTCACGGGCCCAGCCGCTCCGCGGCACGTGGGATCCTCCC
>NC_041221.1:26047843-26052158 GCF_002837175.3 Physeter macrocephalus
GGCGGACGCGCAACCGCTGCGCCACCAGGGAAGCCCGGGAAGAGCTTTTAAGATATCACTTTAGAGACTTTCTGATGAGATCTGTGTTTTACTTTGGCCTAAACAAAATACATACGCATGATTGGTTCTTTTTTCTTCTTTAATTTATAGTAAGAGGGAAATGTTTTAAATTAAAGAGACTATTTCTTTGTAAAGCAAATGGGTAAGCTTGATAGTACCATGAAGATAAGAGAATTTTTAGCCTTACTAACAAACTTGCTTTCTCTCTTATGCTGGGAACCGTCGTTTACCGTGCCCTGTAATGATTTTGAACACTGCTAGCTGGAGGGAGAGATGAGAGTCAGTTGGATCAATATCTGGAGAGGAAGCTCTTGGGTAAAAACAAACTGCATAGCTATGATATGTCGGATTGTTTTTCCATGGTGGGAATTTTTAACCAGCGGAATCATATTCCAGGAAATGTGGAGATGGCTATGACTCACGTGAACCCAGACAGCATTTACCCAGGTGACTCCATTTATTTTATGAGCGTGTAGTCACTTTTCTTAGAGATCAGAAGTTCTAAGTCATGGAACTTCAAATCATTCTCACCTTGAATAGACATGTGGTTGCCAAGGGGGACGGGGATGGGGGAACGATGGATTGGGCATTTGGGATTAGCAGATGCAAACTAGTATATACAGAATGGATAAATAACAAGGTCCTATTGTAGAGCACAGGGAGCTATAACCAATATCCTGTGATAAACCATAATGGAAAAGAATATTAAAATAATGCATATATACGTATAACTGAATCACTTTGCTGTACAGCAGAAATTAACACAACATTGTAAATCAACTACCTTCAATAAAAAAAATCATTCTCACCTTTGTCTCAAGGAGGGTCAACTGGTACAGCATACAGGAGGACAGAACAATCTTTAGGCCTTAGTCAACCAAAGGATACCATGTTATTTACCGCCATACACCTATTGGCTTGAGAACTGTAGCTATGCATGCTTCCTACAATGAATGTCTCCTTTTTCATAATAGCCTGGAACGGAGAGGTATACTGGTCTTAGGGATGCCTTTCCACCCTGCGCTGTATCAGAAAATGCATTGGCATAAATTTAACTTGTCCAGCTATATTTGAGATTCCCCCAGAAGGATAAAAGTCAAATGAAATATTCCTTTTTTTAATTTAAATGTTCCCTGGCTATTCCAGCCAGGAGTGATTTAAGTGGCTATAACTGTCCAGCATGGTTTGCCCACTTAGAGGTCGTTAATCACATTTCACCTTGAAGTCATTACCTGTCGGACCTCCTCACTAAATTTTTTGGCGGGTAGAATTGTGCTTATAACTCGGAGGCTACCGCGTCACCAGCCCCCAGTAGTGCTTTGCATATGAAAGGCACTTGCATGGTGGTTTTTTTTTTAAGGTGTAATTTTATTGTTTACAAAGTAGTTTGAAATCCTTCAAGGGAAAAGGTAAACTGCTGTCATTAATCACTTCCTTCTATGTCTTATCTCCCTGAATACTAGATTGATAAATTTATCTGTTGCTATTTTGATCTGGGATGATATCCCTGAAACCATATATAATTAGGAACTTGCTCGGTTTTGTTTTTTGTTTTTTGTTTTTTGCGGTACGCGGGCCTCTCACTGCTGCGGCCTCTCCCGTTGCGGAGCACAGGCTCCGGACGCGCAGGCTCAGTGGCCATGGCTCACGGGCCCAGCCACGGGCATGTGGGATCTTCCCGGACCGGGGCACGAACCCGTATCCCCTGCATCGGCAGGCGGACTCTCAAACACTGCGCCACCAGGGAAGCCCACTTGCTTGGTTTTTATGTGTGGATTACCAAATCTTAATTCTTGTGAGTTCTCCCCCCGCTCTAGAGAATACCATTTATATTGACATAATCAGTAGATGTTTGATTATGTTTTATGATGTGCATTTTCAGAATGTCCTTTGTTAATTTTGCATATTTACTTGAATATTCTGAGGCCACCTGTCCTGAGTGCTCGATCTTTATTTCATGATGGGCCATTACTACGCTTTCTTTACATGGTGATGGCTATTCCCTTAAGGCTGAAGTGATGGGAGCTCGTGTGTTTAAGGAGGTCCAAGATCATGAACAATCCTCAGAAGGAAAATGGGATAATGGACCAATAATGGCTGCTGATTGCAAAAATAGATTTTCACCATTTCATGAGATAAAAGGGAGTGTTGTTTAATTGCTGTAAATGTGTCCTATCCCTTCAGGAATCAGATGCAGAAGATATTACAGCTTTACACCTGGGAATCTAAATATGGTCTTGTACTGATTGCTCATTATTATTTTTAGATCTCTGTAACCTCCAGCCTTAATGTGCAACACTATGAATACTCTGATAATACCGTGAAACAATCCCATTACTTCCATTACTGTTATGCCAGTATTTAAGAAAGGGGTCAGTATGTTTGGTGCACCGAAAAGTTTACTTTAAAGAAATGTGACATAGTTTGGTACGTGTAAAAAGGAGTTATCAAATAAATTGAGAGATGCAATGTTTATTCTAATGGTCTTTGCTTCTATTATTATATGCAACCTTAATAAAACAATGATACAATGAAATCAATGAATAAAATGAAATAAAAACAATGCAATAAAATAAAAAGCAATAAAACAATGAAAGCAAATCTGGCCAATGAGGTTCTTCAACAATGGAGATGTTAAACAAAAAACTAATTTTACAGGCAGTGACAGGGTCTTACAGGTAGCTTAGAACTGAATTTCTTTTCAAGAGAGATCTAAGTTGTAATTCTTGCTGGAATCTTTAGTTATGACTGACCTTTTCCTTCAGTTTCTCCCTGTCTTATTTTTTCCATCTCTGACATTAGACAATCTAGATCTTCTTTTCAAAGATGATTGTGAAGTACTTTGAAGTAAAACAAATACAAAAGGCAAATAGCATGAGACAAATGATTATGACTATTCTCATTAATACTTATCAACCAACACTAAAATAACAAGTATTTCACTGGTAGCATACATTTTATCATTGAACAAGAAAGCAAACATTACACTAGAAATTTATTACATTTCAGTTTCTGTTAGTAGCTATCTGGGTACAAGTTCAAGTCATTTAATGTCTCTATGCTTCAGTTTTAATAAAATAACACTTTTAGATTATTTTGAAGGCAAAACTTATATCCATGAATCTATAAGTAAGTATGTGTGCAAGTATGTGTGAGTAGGTTTTAATAAAAAAATCATAGCTGATAGCAAATAATGTAACTTGGTTACATCATTAGCTGAAAGGACATTTCTTAAAAAATGTCATGCTGCTATTGAGATAAACAAGTAAAAAAATCTCTAAACAAATATCGGAGAAATTTTTGCCTTTGAAAGTAAAGAACATATTCTGTCTGAGGACTGTATTTAAAACGTTAGAAACATTTCATCTGGAGTTGGAGTCATTTCTGAAAAGTTATTCATGTATTTTACATATGGTTCTGGAACTTTTTCCATTGTGCTATTTCCTCTTAACAGAGATCATGGAATTAAATTTTTTTCCTGCAAATAATATTACAGGTGAAATTCCAATACTGCTAATGTTCACACATCTTTATAAATGAAACTATCAGGACTTCGATAATTCACAGAAAACCAAACAATCCTAATCCATAATTTGTGTGACTACTGTTAATTTTATGAAGAACTGAGTGCACATAATACAAAATTTACACGTGAAATATTTTTTTCCACATTGGAGTCCGAGTTTGCTTTATTTTGTTGATTTCACCTCTGACATCTCATTAGGTTGGAAAACGACCTTTATTTACCCCTCCTCCTTTAGTAATAAGGGAGTGCGTGGAGCTGTATGCCAAATTTCATTGACAGGAAAGGGGAAAATTGTTTAAAAACAGCCCTGAGGCAGAAGTGTCAGACACTTGCAAGAGCCTGATGCGATTTGGTACTCAGATTAAATTCTCTCACATGAAACCTTGTACAAGGAGGTTTGTTTTTTCTGTTTTTTTTTTTAAACATCTTTATTGGAGTATAATTGCTTCACAATGGTTTGTTAATATGTCCCCATATCTCTTCCCTCTTGCGTCTCCCTCCCTCACACCCTCCCTATCGCACCCTTCTAGGTGGTCACAAAGCACCGAGCTGATCTCCCTGTGCCATGCGGCTGCTTCCCACTAGCTATCCACCCTACGTTTGGTAGTGTATATATGTTCATGCCACTCTCTCACTTCTTTGTCACAGCTTACCCTTCCCCCCCCCCCCGTATTCTCAAGTCCATTCTCTAGTAGGTCTGCATCTTTATTCCCGTCTTGCCCCTAGGTT
>NC_041221.1:26052168-26079398 GCF_002837175.3 Physeter macrocephalus
GTATTAGCATATGGTATTTGTTTTTCTCTTTCTGCCTTACTTCACTCTGTATGACAGTCTCTATGTCCATCCACCTCACTACAAATAACTCAGTTTCATTCCTTTTTATGGCTGAGTAATATTCCATTGTATATACGTGCCACATCTTCTTTATCCATTCATCTGTCGATGGGCACTCAGGTTGCTTCCATGTCCTGGCTCTTGTAAATAGTGTTGCAGTGAACATTGTGGTACATGCCTCTTTTTGAATTATGGTTTTCTCAGGGGATATGCCCAGTAGTGGGATTGCTGGGTCGTATGGTAGTTCTATTTGTAGTTTTTTAAGGAACCTCCATACTGTTCTCCAGAGTGGCTGTATCAATTTACATTCCCACCAGCAGTGCAAGAGGGTTCCCTTTTCTCCACACCCTCTCCAGCATTGATTGTTTGTAGATTTTTTGACGATGGCCATTCTGACCCGTGCGAGGTGATACCTCGCGTTTCTCTAATGATCAGTGATACCTTCGTGTTTCTCTAATGATCAGTGATGCTGAGCCTCCTTCCGTGGGCTTTGCTGGAAATCTGAGCGGTTTGGTTTTGATAGCTTTCCTGCTACTGCTACTACTCAAAGGAAGGAAACAAACATATAAATCTCACACCCAAGTTCTCAGTAGAAAAACTCTCCACCTCCATTTCATTTCTTTTCGCAAAAGAAGCACGAGGGAAGACATTAAAAAGCTGAGCTTTATACTTTTGTGGGTTGTTCTTTTATTTCTCCCAGTTCTTTTATTGAAGCTTCTTTTTAAAAATACCTTGTGACCACCTAGAGGGGTGGGATAGGGAGAGTGGGAGGGAGGGAGACGCAAGAGGGAAGAGATATGGGGACATATGTATATGTATAGCCGATTCACTTTGTTATAAAGCAGAAACTGACACACCATTGTAAAGCAATGATACGCCAATAAAGATGTTAAAAAAATAAAAAATAATAAAAAAATAAAAATACCTTGTGAGAAAAATATTTCTAAGGTTGGATTTGAATAAAATTATAGAGAAAATTAACTGTATACTTGAAATGATGGAGACTTTTACACTTAAAATCTTTTTCAGATTGGCTTAAAATACGTACTTCCAAAGAGGCAAGAACATTTTTCATTAGAGCATCCTTAGAGAAAACCATGGATTTAGACTGGCTTTTCACAGAGGAGAAAAGATCAATTAACTTGTAATCACTGAAGCAGCATAAGTTTGGGAAGGTTAAAGGAGGCACTCCTTTCTGTGTGTCAAAAAATTGATTCCTGTTTCTGAGTTGTAACAAAGGAACTCTTGATTTTCATAGATGCCTGCGGGTCACGTAGAAATTGCCCATCCAAAGCAATCAGGCAGCAAAGAGGTGAATTCGAAGAGTGGTCTCCGGAATCTGAACACCAGTATCATGTATTAGGACATAGGGGACCATGCCACTCTGTTGCAGATAGCTAGTAAAATTTTAGTTATCATTTTACCATGTTTAATAGGTATTTTGCTTGATAACTTTTTAGTATAATATTCTAGAGATGCTAATTTATTAAAAATATCCTTTTCTCTAAACTAACCAACATTGTAAATCAACTCTACTTCAATAAAAAAATAAATAAACTTTAAGAAGTATCCTTTTCTATAATGTCATCAAAGCATAATTTACTCCATGCTTTAAAAAACGTGAATAACCCTCTCTCCACAGAGCTTGTATTTCTCTTTACTTTGTAATCTCTCAGCTCATTCATCAGAATCTTAGATGTGTTTACTTCTATACTGTTGTTATGCAAAAAATGCTGTCATTAAAATAATAATACCTGTCCTTAGCTTTATTATACTATTTAACTTGACCAAGAAATAGAATATTGTGTTCTATAATTAGAATTTTTAATGTCTTTGTAAATAATTTATGGATTTAGTGTTTTATTTTTTTAAAAATTCCAGGGTTGGGCTTCCCTGGTGGCGCAGTGGTTGAGAGTCCGCCTGCCGATGCAGGGGACACGGATTCGCGCCCCGGTCCGGGAAGATCCCACGTGCCGTGGAGCTGCTGAGGCCGTGAGCCATGGCCGCTGAGCCTGCGTGTCCGGAGCCTGTGCTCCGCAATGGGAGAGGCCACAACAGTGAGAGGCCCACATACCACAACAGCCAAAACAAAACAACAAAAAAAGTAATTTATGTAAATATGAAAGTCAGTCAACCAAACTCTTTCTTGAACACTCACCATTATAAACATTTTTTGGAAGGGTCTTTTAGAGACCTCATTTTTTGAGAGACTACTGTGTTCAAAAAACTCAA
The DNA here is from genome assembly GCF_002837175.3 of Physeter macrocephalus. Classification (NCBI taxonomy): domain Eukaryota; kingdom Metazoa; phylum Chordata; class Mammalia; order Artiodactyla; family Physeteridae; genus Physeter; species Physeter macrocephalus. The sequence goes on from NC_041221.1 coordinate 26,054,461, forward strand.
ATGTGATAATGGTGAAGAGTGAATTTGTTCTCTTCTAGAAACAACAAGAAAATCACTCTAACTATAAATGACTATTCTTTTCAAAGACATTCAAAATTGGTTTGAAACAGTTTCAGGATATCCTGTTTTGCAGCATTAAATTTTTATGATCCCTTAGTGTAAAGAGCTGCATTAGTATTCATGTGTGTGTATAAATGTATGTACATACAAACTTTGCTTTCTAGTTTACTTGACATTTTAGTTTAAATACATTAATTTTGTTTTTAATAGAGTTATAAGTGTGTAAACCTGTAAAAACCCGATTTCCAACAAAAGAGTTCCTGAATTTTTATTAAGACATATAAATGGGAGGCATCACTGGTCTAGAAGCACATAAATATTATTGTTGTTTTTGTCTTTATAGTTCATTTGCTTCTGTTTCTGTTGTTCTTTATTGTTTATGATTAGCCATTCAACTAGGGTAGCCATCTCTCTTTAGTTAATTTGGATGAGAAATTTTGCAAGAGAAAGCAGCAACAGAGGCTGAGGAACGATTTTCTCAGCAGAGATCCCCTAGATAAATAGTTCGCAGACCTCAGCAAGTCCTGGTGGTGAAGGTGCCTCAAGGGATTTTATCTGCCCTTCACCTCCTCCAAAACCTCCTGTAGCTGAACTTGGTGCTCTAGATATTTCAGTCATCCAGAAGGGGGAGAAAATGAATATGGATGGCAATTTTGGGATGGACTTTATTTTAGATATTTTAATTCTATAATAAACTATTTTAATTTCAAGTTGACTTTTGACCTAAGAATGTCACAGTTCTGTATGCAGGTGCGTGAGTTCTTCCTGCAACAAAATATTATTCTACAAATAGACACACGTTGGTTTCAATGAAATGTAAAAATATATATATATTTAAATAAATTATTAAATGTAAAAATCAATGGTGACTCTAAAATAATGTATTTAAAAAGTTATGCTCAGCAGAGGTGGAGAATTTCTTGCTTGCTTTCAACAGAAAATACTCCAAAAATATTTGGGGTGAAGTGACCTTACCCATCCAAAATATTGTCCCCTTTAAAGTGGCCACTTTTGAACCCTGTGTTTTTAATCCAGTTAAAATCTCTCTTTGTATGTTTTCCCTGCAAATTGTCTCTAAAGCCTAAATACTTAGGGCTGATGAAATTTTGCTCAGTAAATGGAAAATTCAATTTGGAAATAGCAGTTCTTCAGAGAGAAGAAACCCTATGGGGCAGTAGCCAAGGTACCAACTGTGAAATTCTGTTTGAGCTTTGTTTAAAAAAAAGAAAAAAGAAAAGTAAAACAAAGAAAAAGATTTAAAAAGAAGGAGGACAGAATTGTGGACACTCCAGTTGTGTGCTGGAGTTAAAGCTAACATCACAAGATATGTCAGTATAATCAGTCTGATCGGGAAAATTCAGGAATATGGGCATGAAGGTCAATTGAAATTAGTGCCAGTGGGGTTGCCTGTCAGTTAAAAACAATCTACAGCGTCTTTGGGCTGCTTTAAAAGCCCTTGAGCCGTGCCACCTGTAGATTAAATAACACACTGCATATTTAAATCTGTGTATTAAGTACATTTTAGACAATATATTATCTAATTTGTTACCCTTGGAATACTACTCTTTTTGATCTTGGAACATCCTTGATTTTTGAAGAACAATCAATATGCTTAAAAGGTTTGGCTATTAACACCAGAGTACTTAAAAACCAGCTCCAGATGGGCAGTGTGATTTTTAAATAGACATTTTCTAATTCTACATAATAGTATAAATTTTGATGTTATAGTCATCTTTATTTATACCTGGAATTTCTCATTTCTTCCATGGAGGTTTACATATCATTTAAGATTCACACCTAGGTAACTTCTATTTCATATTGCTGTCAGAATGGGATTTTTATTTTATTGAATAAATTTGCTAATCGTTACAGTTGTTTCATCTAAAGCTACCTATTTTATATTGATCTTGTAACCAGCAACATTGTTGAAATTTATGATCAATTCAGTTTGTCTGTAATACTCTCCTAAATAGTATTTTCTCTTAACAGGGATAGTTTCATTTTTTGTTTCCAATCTCAAATATTTTATCATTTTTTGTCTTATTGTATAAGATAGTCTTTATTGTGTTTTTATGCTGATACTCTCAGCCAGAGTGGTCACCTTTGTTTTGTTCCTGACTTTAAAACAAATGCTTCAAAGTTTTTCTCATTAAGTATGGTGTTGGATGTAGATTTTTAATGAATACACTTATCATTGTAAGAAAGTTTCTTAGCTTCTTTGTTTGCAACTTATCTTAAAGATGTGTTGAATATTTCCAAGCGATTTCCCTACCTCTCATGGGGGTTTTATTATTACCATTTTCATGAGTTATTTTCTATTTAATGTGTTAATATGATGAATTGCATTAATAGATTGCCAAATGTTTAGCCACCTCTGCTTTCTTGGAATAAATTTTAACTTGTTTTATGAATTTTTTAATGCACTGCTGGATTTGGCTTCCTGCTTTTAATTTATATTTCTTGAACATATGTGTATGTAAGATACTGACTATGATATGTGAATTTGTTCTCTTTTGAGAAAATTCTTGATTAGTTATCTTTTCTCTATTATTATTTTATTTCAAAGAAACAGCCACTGGATTTTTGTCTTGTTCTTTCTGAACATTTTTGTTTTGCTACTATTTTCTGCTTTAATCTTTACTAATTCATTCGTATGCTTTTCACAGGTTTAGTTTGAGGTTCCAGTTCTAACTTTTAAATTTCATGCCTAAGCTATTGTAATTCACTTTTTTCCACAGGAGAGTGTGTGGTTCTAGTTCTAACTTTTGAAATTACATGCCCAAATTATTTTAATTTACTTTTGCCAAATGATGAATGCATTTTTGGCCTTGAATATTCCTCTGAGCACTGCTTTGCTGACATTCGATAATTTCTGAGAGATAATGTCTTCATCTTTATTTTCTATATCTTACTGAATTGTGGCTTGATTTCCTTTTGGCCTTAGAGTTCCTTGATCATCATTAAAAAACATCTCTAAGTGGTACAGCAATTCATGTTTCATATTTTTCTTAGTCTCCTGCTTTATTGAAGAATACCATGAAGTTTTAGTTTTGGCTAATGGTAAGCTTTTCAAATGTTTCATGGGTAATTGCTAAGAAGTTGTACAGATAAATACAAATAGAGTAGTTCATATAAATACATCAGTAAGATTTGCCTAATTAATTATTTTACATGGCTTATATGTTTTCCCCCCATTTAATCTGGGCTAATAGAAATGATGTATGTTTCTTACCTCTTTGTTACCTTCTTTTTATACTTCCTAAAATTTCTACTTCATGAAAAATAATGTCATCCTGTTTAATAAATAATACTCATTTCTGTTAGATTTGCATTGTAGAGCTTCATAGTTATTGTAAATTTAATTTCCATGTTGTTTAATGCCTTTGTGTTACATATAGCCTCAGCTAATATGCCCACTCCTACTTTCTTAGGAAAAGAAAGGGTTATTCCAGGAATATTATAGTCTTCTTTATCTACAGACACTTTCATCAACGTATCATCTCTGGGTATAGGAATGTAATCCAGAAAAAGAAGAGGTCTTCTTGGCTCAGTGTGGAATATGTTAATCCTCCCTCTATGTGTGAGTGTGTGTGTGTCCCTTTATTAATTAATTGAATCTATATCCCTTAGCTGCTAAGAATATTCTATAAGTGAAACAGTTTTAAATGTAATTAAAAACCTCTCACTTAGTACTATGCCCTTGTAGCCGGGTGAACACACACGATCTATCAGAGAATTGATGTCCAGGCTGGGATTGTCTGTAAGAAGGAAGAGTTTCAGACACATTTTTTTGTTTGTTATTGCAGTGTTTCCAAAAATAGATTTTTTTAAACAAGTACCATCCTACACTTCCGTCTGTAGCTATATCCACTAGTCATGATGCCAGATTTCAGTGTTTGGCATTATAAAAAGTGCATGTGTTTATTTTTATAAACCCTTATCAAACTACCGTATATAAAAATCTAAAGTTATAAAGAGCCTGGTTCTTATTGTTAATTTAAAAAGCAAAACCTGTATTTTAGAGTGTAAATTGACAGTTAAAAGCAAAGCATTTCTTCAGTTTTAAAAAATTATTATCATATGGATTATCACCCCAAAGGCCTGGGTTACTGTTGCCAACCTTGGCTAAACACGTTATATTTAACAATTGTTTTAACCTGACTGAGCCTGAAAGAAGAAAAATAGCTTAAAAGAAATTCATCTGAATGAGACTCCTTATGTTTCAGCAGCACACATCAAGTCTTAGGTCACTTTTAATATCTGGTCATTTAAAATGCCCCCAAGTAAACTTCATTCTTGCATTTGACTCTGGATATGAAGGTTCAACTCTATTAGATGTGCTATTAGTCTTTTTTTACTTTGAGAAACAGGAGCGAGTAATTAGCCCTTCTGGACATGCGGGTAGGTGGGGCTGGGATTAGGCGCTGTGCCTTGCGGGGGGCCAGACTCACTGATGGGAGGAGGGTCAGCCAAGGGAGCTTCTGAGGGGAGAGTTGCTCCTGGGCCATGTCCAGTCCGAGCTCAAGAGGACCTCCAAGAAGACAGGAGAGAAGGGAATCAGCAGGGGCATCTAGGAGATCAGCCATACAGATTTTTTTTCATTATAAAAAACATTCCTCATTACATTATATGAGGTACCATAGGTCATTTAATGGACATTTCTTTTTAGCTTTTGCCACGGTCCTAGGGCACGGCCTGGCTTGCACCTGGGCCTGAACCTCACCCCTCCTCCCTCTCCACCTCCATCCTCCTCACAAGGTAGTCACAGGCACTTCAGGAAGTGAAGAGGAAAGGAAAATGATCAAGCCTCGGAGAGAGGAAGGATGGCCAATCTCGGCCCCTCCTAGTGTCGACTGAAAAAAATACACAAGCTGAGAGTTGGAGCTAAGTTTTATTTGGGGCAAAACGAGGACTGTAGCCCGGGAGACAGCATCTCAGCTCTGAGGAACTGCTCCAAAGAGGTAGGGGGAGAGGTCAGTATAGATGTGATTTTAGTGAAGGGGGCACGTGCAGTCAAGCACACATGTTGGCAGAGGCTGGCTGCTGGTCACGAGGAACAGATGTCACCGTTAACGATTTTAGTGCTTTTCTAGATATGAGGAGATGCAAGAATTTGGGCTCATAAAAATCTTCTCTTGAAAATACCTAACTATCTGAAGACCTGTTCTGCCAGTTTTTTTTTTTCCAGAGGGCAGAGTGCCTCATTCCTGATCTCCACCCTGAACTACTTTCAGGGGGTGTTGAAGGTCAGCGGCTGCAGTGGCCAGTGACTTAATCCTTGTAGAGGCCGACGGCAGGTGCCAATTTTTAGTTGACACCAGACACCCCTCTTTCCCCCTAGACTGTGAAGGCTGGGGGAGAGAGAGGGCGTTGCAAATGCAACTGGGGATGGGGATTTGAATTCAGAAACAAGTGTCACTGTCTGAAAATGACCTGAAGCCTTTTTATTGTCTGTGAGTGACTAGGGAGGTTATGAAGACCGGTTCAATTTTTCATTCAAACATTAAGGATGAAATAGCTCTCGTTATAGGTTGAAGGGACAATAAAAAGAAAACAAAAAATGTTACTGAGACACAGTATCTAGTAAATCTTTCTCAATAAATAGTTGATAGACTGATTTGCATTTAACTTGTAGATCCAGGAGATCAGACATACAGATTTTTTTTCAGTAAAAAAAACATTCTGCATTACATTATATGAGGTACCATAGGTCATTTAAGGGACATTTCTTTTTAGCTTTTGCTGTACAAACAATGCTATACAAAAATGGATTGATTGTTCTGTTCATTGATTCCATAAAAATACTGAACACTGCGTATGTGCCAGGTTCTTCTAGAACCTTGATGGGGAATAAACAGACAATCCCTTTGCTCATGGAATTTCTGCTATCAGGAAATAAACATCCTTAGGGCACTGTTGAGAGTAGAAAATATTGTAAATTCCTAGCAGGGAAATTGTTGAAATACAGGGTATGTGCTTTAAAAATTCTGCTAGATACTGTTAAATTGATCTCCAAAATGGTTACGCCTGTTGACAAACCCATCAGCCATGCAAGAGATTGCCTGTTTCCCAGCCCCTCATCCACGCTGTGATTTATACAATTGTCCCTCAGTATCCAGGAGTCATTGGTTCCGGGATCCCCTCAGGTACGAAAATCTTTGAAGTTCAAGTCTCTTAGGTAAAATGGCATAGTATTTTCATATGACCTGCACACGTCCTCCCATACACTTTAAATCATCTCTAGATTACTTGTAATACCTAGTACAATATAAATGCTCTGTAAGCAGTTGCCAAAGTGCATCATATTAGAGTTTTTCTTTTTGGAACTTTCTGGAATTTTTTTCTTTTTGAATATTTTTGATCCATGGTTGGTTGAATTTGTGAATGTGACACCTGAGGATACGGAGCACCAACTGTACATCTTTTAAAATTTTGGCCAATTTGGTTCCTACAACTAGCATTTCAATGTTATTTTAATTTGCACTTATTTAACAATGAGTGAATTTGGACATCATTTCACAAATTTATGTGCCCTGTTGTTTTTCCGTGACATACCTACTTATAGCCTTTGGCCTTACATTTATCTTCTGTTGGGCTACTCTTTGTATTTCCTTTTATTTTTTACTAATAGTCTTTCATTAGACTTCTTTTTTGTATTCTACATTTTTTGTTTTTAATTTCTGTCCTGCTCAGAAAGGCCTTCTCCACCTCACACTTATAAATACTTCTTATAAATATAGTTATTTTTATAAGCTTAAATCTTGTAGCACCTAATCTTTTTCCCCTTTCTAAACAGCAAATGAATTTTCTAAGCACCGTGAAATAATCATTTCTCCCACTGATTTGAATAGCCATTTTCATCATATTCTCAGTTTCCATTTGTGTTTGAGTTTGTCTCCATTTTATTGTTCTCTCTGCTTATTCTTACCTAGTTCAAAATGTAAATACATTTTAGCCTCATAATGCTTGTATGCATATTTTTATCCCAACAGTTTTTCAAAATAAGGTTATTTTCAAACTTCTTAATTTTGAAAAAATTTCAGACTTACAAAAATAACACAAAGACTTCCCTTATACTCTTAACCTAGCCTTCCCAAATATTAAAATCTTATTTAACCATAGTACACTTAATAAAACCAGGAAATTAACATTGACACAGGACTTCAAACTAATCTGTATACTTTCAATTTTGACCATTGTCTCACTTATGTAAATTTCCTGGTCCAGTGTCCTGTCAAGGACTATTTTAGATATCTCACCTAAGTAAGTAGACTCATGCAGTATTTGTCCTTCTGTGACTGGCTTATTTCACTTAGCATAATGTCCTCTGAGTACATCCGTGGTGTCCCGTAAGGCAGGATTTCCTTCTTTCTTGCGGCTGAATAATATTCCATTGTATGCACACGCCACATTTTCTTTATCCATTCATCCATCCGTAGACATTTAGGTTGTTTTCACCTCTTGGCTATTGTGAATAATGCTGCAGTGGACATGAAGTGCAGCTATCCATTTGGGATCTTGATTTAAATTCTTTTGGATAAATAATCAGAAGTGGGATTATTGGATCAGATGGTAGTTCTATATTTAATTATTTGAGGAAACTCCAAACTGCTTTCCACCCTGGCTACACCATTTCTAGTTATTTTACATCTACTAACAGTGTACAAAGATTCCAATTTCTCTACATCATTGGCAGCGCTTGTTTTTTTGATAATGGCCTCCTAACAGATATCTCATTGTAGTTTTGATATGTATTTCCCTGATGATTTGTGATGCTGAGGACTTGTTCACGTACTGGTTGGCTATTTATATGTCTTTGGGAAAATGTCTATTCAAATTATTTGTCCCATGGTTTAATCAGGTTATTTGTTTAGGTCCGAGTTCCTTAGGTATTTTGGATATTAACCCCTGAGCAGATATATGGTTTGCAATTATTTTCTTCTTTTCCATAGGTTGCCTTTTCACTCTGTTAATTGTTTCCCGTGCTGTGCAGAAGATTTTTAATTTGATGTAGTCTCATTCATCTACTTTTGCTTTTGTTGTCTGTGCTTTTCACGCACAGGAAATCATTGCTAAGACCTGTGTCATGACACTTTTCTCTTATGTTTTCTTCTAGGAGTTTTATAGTTTCAGATCTTAAATTTTGAAGTGATTTTTTGTGTATGATGTAAGGTAAGGGTCCAATTTCATTCTTTTGCATGTGGATATCCAGTTTTCCTAACATGCTCTGTTAAAGAGACTATCTTTTTCTCATTGTGCATTTTTGGCACCTCTGTCAAAGCCTTGGTTCTTGAAGGGAAACTTGGCTGGTATAAATTTTTTGGCTTATACTTTCTTTTATTGAGTTTTGTAAAGAAGCTGCTCCATTGTTGCCTTGTTCTGTGTGTTGTTTGTGAAAAAACTGATGTCTTTTGCCCATGTAAGTTATCTTTGTACCTGGAAACCTTGAAGATTTCATTTTAGAATCTTACGGTTTTACTAGAAGATGTCTCAGAGTTAATTTTTCTGGATTACTGGGTAGGTTATTTCAGTATTTAGATTCTAATCCTTTTTTTTTTTTTGGAAAATTTTCTTGGCTCATGTTTCAATATTAGTCTGTTCCATTGTTTTGTGTTTCTTCCCAGAGACATCGAAGATATGAATATTATTCCTTTCTTGCTTTCCACTTTGCCACCACTTCCCATTGTGACTTTTTTTACTTCCTTTCTTAAAATCTCATTTTCATTCTTCTTGTCATTTTACAGTGCTTCTTCAGTGGTCCTCATTATATTTCACTGAAATCAATTTTGCCTTGTCAATTAAACCTTTTGGTCTAGGCTTCATTTCCAAGATTATTCTATCTTTTTTGTTTGTTTGTTTCCTTCCTATGTAAATCAACTCATTTCTTCCTTTTTCAAAAATAATTCTGTTCTTAGTTTTATATGTTGTGATTCATGGTATTTCCCCCATCCCCAAATGTTTGTTTGTATATATTTATTTAGGTTTAGAATATTACCTTAAAGTTTCTTCTGCCTCATGGTTCCTTTTTTCCAGAAGAATTTTCTTCAGTTGAAGCAAGTTGAAGCAGGGGACAAGTGGGACTGATTTGGGTTAAGTGATTGATGGTGCCTGCAAGAAAGTTGCTGAAACCACATAGGGAGCCTATGGAGGCTCCATCCTCCTCCCTCCAAATAGAGCTGCTTAGAGGTGCTGTGAAAATTATCTACAGTCTGAATCTATTTCTCCATATTCCAAATTCACTTCTTTTTGCTTCCTGCACCACGTTGGAATAGCTTTTAAAAAAATTTATTTTATTGAAGTATAGTTAATTTACAATGTTATGTTAGTTTCTGGGGTACAGCAAAGTGATTCAGATATTTCTCTCTATATATGTATATACATTCTGTTCCATATTCTCTTCCGTTATGGTTTATCACAGGGTATTGAATATAGTTCCCTGTGCTATACAGTAGGACCTTGTTTTTATCCATTCTATACATAATAGTTTGCATCTGCTAATCCCAAACTCCCAAATCTTCCCTCCCCTCCCCTCTTCCCCCTTGGAAACCACAAGTCTGTTCTCTATGTCTGTGAGTTTGTTTCTGTTTTGTAGATAAATTGTGTCATATTAGATTCCAGATATAAGTGATATCATCTGGTATTTGTCTTTTTCTTTCTGACTTACTTCACTTAGTGTCATAATTTCTAGATCTATCCATGTTGCTGCCAATGGCATTATTTTATTCTTTTTTATGGCTGAGTAGTATGGAATAGCTTTTTATTTTTTTTTAACATCTTTATTGGAGTATAATTGCTTTACAATGTTGTGTTAGTTTCTGCTGTATAACATGAATCAGCTATACATGTACATATATCCCCATATCCCCTCTCTCTTGTGTCTCCCTCCCACCCTCCTTATCCCACCCCTCTAGGTGGTCACAAAGCACCGAGCTGATCTCCCTGTGCTATGCAGCTGCTTCCCACTAGCTATCTATTTTACATTTGGTAGTGTATATATGTCAATGCCACTCTCTCACTTCGTCTCAGCTTACCCTTCCCCCTCCCTGTGTCCTCAAGTCCATTCTCTACGTCTGCATCTTTTGGAATAGCTTTTTAAATTATTCACTTTGAGCTCTTTGATTATGCCTCTCATCATGCATAGCTCTGTCAGTTTTCACGGCCTTTGATTACTGAATGTCACAGCAGAGATGTTCTCAGTATGCATAGTTAACTTTTCATATTTTGGTCTTTTCATACAACAAAAACAACAATGAAGAAAAAACCAGAATCTGGGAGTATAACTTACGCTGCAATTTTGTTTGCTGGGCAAATCCATGCCGGCAGAAGCCATATTTCAGATTGTATGAATAAATATGTACAAAAATCTCAAAGTCCTGAAGGGTTATGTCAATGACATCTTCAAAAGACCTTTTTTTTTTTTTTTTTTTTGCAATAAATCATCCTTGATCAGGGTAGTTTGATACCAAAAAAAAAAAAAAAGATTTGGAAATCTAGAATTATTTGGGGGTTATATATATTTTTCGATTTATGTACATGTGACTAGTGCATTACTCTCAGATTTGAGCACCTAACTCATATACTCAAACTCTCAGGAAAAACCTTGTTGATATTTTCCTTCCACCTTCGAAGTGGAATCTCAGATTTAAAAATAATTGAAAATCTCATGTTCTGAAAAACTTAACACCGTTCAAAAATATGTCAACCACTTTCCCTTGTATCTACAATAGACTGATGAAAAAAGTTATGAACTTTTAGATCTGTCATCTGTACAATTTACTTGTGCTTTATTGGCTTAAAAAAAAAACCCTGCTAGGCAGCAATTGCTAGTCTGAAACTTAAATACACATTTCACATCTAATTATTTGTCAAAGCAACTTCACAAAAATGTTATTTTTTGAACGTCATCCAAAATCTTCCGTCTAAAATACATTTCTCTTAAAATTTAACTGATGTAAAAGACAAGTATGGGTACACTTTGAAGAATATTATGCAAAGGGAAAGAAAATGAGATATTTAGTTTGATGAAATAATAAGCCATTGACGATAATATATACTTCCACCTTAAATTGTCATTACGAAAAAACCTTAAATACTTTTTTTTTTTTTTTTTTTGTGGTATGCGGGCATCCCTCTGCTGCGGCCTCTCCCGTTGCGGAGCACAGGTTCCGGACGCGCATGCTCAGCGGCCGTGGCTCACCGGCCCAGCCGCTCTGCGGCATGTGGGATCCTCCCAGACCGGGGCGCGAACCCGGTTCCCCTGCATCGGCAGGCGGACGCGCAACCACTGCACCACCAGGGAAGCCCCCTTAAATACTTTTTTATGACTTCTTTCTAATCCTCTCCACATAAAGCAATCTATTTTTATGTTTTTATCACAACACTAATGTGGCATAGTGAGTGTTGTCTTAAAATAACAAGTTCATTAGTGCTTTATTTTTTGCACAATTGACCTCATACGTCTATAAATAAATTGTCTAGTATTCGGAATAGTTCTTAATTTTTTCTTGGTCCCTGTGGAGCAAAGTCCACCTGCCTCCTTGTGGACATACAGCATGAATGGGACTTAAGCCTTTCACGTGTGAATTCACTCATATTTTGGGTTTCTTTGTTCCAAGAGGATTAGCCTAGGCTTCTCTGATTAATACAGCTACTACATTTTTTTTCTCCTCTCTCCTATCACAACTTGTTTTCCCTAGACCAGATACCCAGAAATAGGGCTGTTGGATCAAAGGTATGTATGTTTTAGGTTCTATATTTTGCTAGAATACTTTGAAACAAAAGGTGAAGGAATTCACAGTCATGAAATCAACAAATACCCCAGTATAAAATGTGGTTCCTTCACTCAGTGAGCTAATAAAACACCTCCAAAAAGAAAAGGTTTAGAATAAGTCTTCTTAAATGTTTTGTCACAGGATTGCTTTATATTTTTAAAAACAATTGAGAACCCAAAGAGCTTTCATTTAAATGGGTGTTACCTATCAATATTTACCATAGAAGCAATTAATACTGAGGATACATCAAAATCATTATGTATTCATTCATTTAAAAATAATGATTGTAAACTCATTACATGTTAAGATAAATTATATTTTCAAAGAAAACAGCTATGTTTACTAAAATGAAAAATAACATCAAGAAAAGTGGCATTGTTTATATTTGGAAAATCTCTTCAATGCCTGCCTTAATAGAAGATACCTGGGTTATCATAGCTGCTTCTACATTCATTCTGTTGAGATATCACACTTCATGTAGCTTCTGGAAGACTCCATTACATACTTGTGAGAGAATGAAAGTAAAGAAAGCAACTAAAGCCTTAGTATTATTATGAAAATATTTTTGAACTTGCTGTCAACCACCCACAAAAGTTAGAGAACTACTGATCTAGATTACTAGCTATGAACTTGGGGGAATGGCCAAGTTGTAATAAATGAGGAGGCAATCTTCAGAGATATATTTAAAAACAATTAAATATATATATACTTATTGATATAATATATTGAATATGTCATCATATATGTGCATATGTATGGGTTCATGTGCGTACGTCTATATATAGACATATAGATATGCATGCATGGAACAGTAATACATGTTGTTAAATATCCTGTTTAAAAAATTCAAAACGTCAAATCAACTACACAGATGCTTATATTTGTATAAGTTTGTCTGAACACCAAAGAGTCTCTAGGGAGAATGTTCCTCAGGAGGCTAAAGTTAGTTAGCTGGGTATATTCGTTTTTGCTGCTGCATAACTAATTACCACAAACCAAGTGACTTACCAGCACCCCTTTATTATCTCACACTTTGTAAGTCAGAAGTCTGGCACAATGCAATTTGACACTCTGCTGTGGGTATCTCAAAGTAGACAGCAAAATGTTGGCTGAGTTAAGTTCTCATCCAGAGGCTCTGGGGAAGTGTCTGTTTCAAAGCTCATCCTGACAGTTGAAGAGTTCATTTCCTCATGGCTCTAAGACTGTGATCACTGCTCTCTTGCTGGCTGTCACCCTGGGGCTCCTCACAGCTCCTAGAGGCTGCTCTCTGTCCCTTTCCATGGGGCCCCCTCCATCGTCAAAGTCAACAATGAATAATCTCTTTTACTTTGAATCCCTCTCAAACTTCTACTCCCTCTGAATTTCTCTTCTGCCACAGCATGGAGAAAACTCTCTGCTTTCAAAGGGCTCAAGTGATTCAGAGAGGTCCATGCAGACAATCTCCCTTTCTTTAGTCAACTCTCCCATATACTTAATCACTGGATTGGTATCTCATCACAGTCATAGGCTCTACTCAAGGGAGGTGGGATGCAGTTATACAGGCCAGATTCGTTGGGGTCATTTAAGTGTTTGTCTACCACATGGACTCAGGGAATCAGTGGTTAAACGTGAGGTGGCAGGCAACCCCTAAGAAGGTGCCCTAATTCTGCAGCTCTTGGTGTTCACACCCTTGTGTGATCTATTTCCCTCTGTGAGCTGGCCCTAGTGACTCACTTCGAACACTTAGAATATGGAAAAAAGGATAGACTGTTACTTCTGAGATTAGGTTGTAAAGAGATATCTTATGCACCCTCTCTTGCTAGTTTACCTACTCTGATGGAGGGCAGCTGCCATCTTGTGAACTTCCCTCTGTGGTGCTCCACAGACAGGGACAGAGACCCCAGTGAACAGACCAGTGACAAACTAAGACAACTTAGTCCAAACCCAGAAAGAAGCTCAAAATGTGATTTCCCACAATCACGTGACTGAGCTTAAAAGTGGATCCTCCCCCAGGTGAGCCTCCAGATGAGACTGCAGCCCTGAATGACACCCTGACTGCAGCCTGTGAGAGACCTGCAGCCACTGACATCCAGAGAGCCTGTGCCAGATTCCCATCCACAGAAATGGTAACATAAGAAATACTGGTTGCTCTAGGCGGTAAGTTTTATGATAATTTGTTACGCAGCAAAAGCTAAGTAACATAGGTGATAACATAAAATTACTGTGAAATGAATAATAATCATGGTGTATAAGTCAAGTATGAATGTAGATTATGACTTTTGATTTACAATATTGTGGAACACTGATTACGAATTTGTGCAATGACTCAAAGTTCACATGCGCAATGAACATTTAAAAAACTTAAAGTTGTTAGGTATAAAATAAGCCACAAGTAAATATTGTACAACACAGAGAATATAGCCAATATTTTAAATAACTGTAAATGGAGTATAACCTTTAAAAATTGTGAATCAATATATTGTACAACTGTAAGTTATGTAACATTGTATATCTACTACACATTACAAGTAAAAAAAAAAACACCAAAATAACCCCCCCCCCCAAAAAAAACATGTAATTTTGTAAAGGAAATTCTGGTTATATTAATACAGATGGTATAGGAATACTGGTCCTTGTTCCACTATCTAAACTGGACTAAATTTTTATCATATACTCACCTACACAATGGCTGACCATTTTTGTTAATGCAGAGCATCAGGAAAGGATTGGATGCTCCAGTCCTGAAATAGGAAATGCAACTGGAGTGGAAATGTAGTTGTCAGCATGGAAGAAAAGTTAAGAAAATATACTCAGGGTGGAGGTTGGGTTGAGGAAAGTGGTAGGAAAGTAGGAATTGTAAAAACAGAGGTAGGTATACTTACTGTGTTTTAGTTGCTGACAATTGGCAATCTGAACATTAAGGGTGGTTATTCTCTACTAAGAACGTATACAAATTTTATTTCCTGACAAGGCTGGACCACGTAATTGGATAATACAATCACTAATTTCTCATCAGATTCATCAGCATTAAATTAATAAGCATAGCCACACGGTGCCTTATATATGTTTTCTAAGTCTTCCAGAAAATGCTAAGGGGAGTTTCTTTATTTGGTTTTAAAAATTTGCACTGTGTAGTGAAATCGAGAATTAAATATCTAATTTGAGATTGGATTTAATAAGAAACAAGAGTAGAAGAGTTTCAGATATACTCGAGTGTATGTTAAAAATTTTTAACTTATTTTCTTCTGTATATCTCCTTCTTATGAAACCTGACTTTTTAACAATTAAACTCAGATTTTGAACTATGAAACTATACACAGCATATTTTCTTTCTCCGCTTCTTTGCTTCTATTTGCTACTAGAGGGATCTTTGTCTCTTCACCAGTAAGCCAACTTCCATTGCTGGCCAAAATATGATATATCAAAATTTACCATCTTTCTGTGTTATTTCTTAGCTTCATTGCTCTATTCATTTTTTACAAGCTCCCACTAAACCCTTCCTTTTTAATATTTTTTTATACTTTTTTCTCCAGAGGCTACTTTTTCTCTCTCCTATGTCTTGCACTGAACTTTTATTTTGGAAAAAAAAAAAAGCCTGTTCTGTCTTTTTAACAGTCAGGAAATGGACTTTAATATGTATTCAAAAGTGTTGCCAATTGTCTTTACTAATCTCTGAAAACCATCCATTGGTTGTCATCTGGACAGTGAGATCATTGACTGATGCTCTTTTTGAGAACAGTTGGTATTTGATGGTTTAATTAGATTGTGGCATTCTTCGGAGAACCCCTCCTTAGCCTCAGGAATTTAGAGTTAGAGGCTTCCTGGAATTTTTAAACCATTAGAGTTGAACATCATTTTGTAATTCCTTATCTAATGTCAGTCTGATGACTGCTTTCCCTCTATTCTTATTTTCTCGTAATGCTGGTACTCCCGGCATTCATGTAGGATCTATGCAACCTTAATACTCATTGGGTCTGAAAATTTTATGTATAGGGATGATTCAAAACACTTGGTGCCACACGTCTCGAAAGACCTTGATACTTGTAGCAAAGGTCATGAAATGCTAGGAAATCACAAGGAGTAGTTTGGAAAGAAATTTCCAGGACAACAGGCAGGTATTACAGAGGTGAGCTTTATTCCATCTTTCTTATAATGCTCTTCCGAATGATGCACCATCTCTCACTCAAGCGTGGGAATATCTAGTTGTTTATGGCTTGGAACAGAGAATAATTTGATGATGATTGTAGATGTATTTAATTACATGCACCAATTAGATAGGTTGTGGGGACTCCGCTGAGCAAAATAACATCTTTAACTACTGTCAGACCATTGGTCTAAGTCTTCCATTTTGCAGATAATTCAGAACTTTCCTGGACTGTGACTGTGGAAAGGGGGAGCTTGGAAAGAGTAACAGATAATTATATTTTGCCAAGTGTGCTTTGGAATGCAAGCATACTAATTCTTATGATTGGTTCAAGCTATGGCTTAATACAGAATGATTGATTTCCATGTTTATTTCCCTCTTACCTTCTTTTGATCCAGACCAAGCACCAGGACCCACACCTGCCACTGCTGATTTAAATTGGAGGTAGATGTGAGAGTTTTATCTTGGAGGAACCTGCTTATATTGCATAATGTCTTGACAGTTAAGTGTTAATACAGAAAATGGTGCCACTTTGTGAAAGGCAACTGAAAAAATGCCATATGACAAAGCTTCACAGCGCAACTATAGTGGAGGAGCTCCTGATAAACTTTGGAAGGTAGCACAGAGGTGACAGGAAGAAAGAGCGAACATACGTAAATACATACAGTGTAGTTCAGACCTTCTGTTATTTCTATGGGAAAGTAAAATCAAAGTGATGTGTGTGCAAGTTTCTAAGAATATGGTGTCCTACTGGGAAAAAGAATATGAAAAGTAAAACTGAAATGGTTTTGTTTTCAGATGAATTGAAGATGGATGGTATTCCTAGTTGAATCAAATGAAGAGCTGAATGATGCTGTATGATTAAAATTCCACGATGGATCATAAGTTAGAAATAAAGCATGGTTTCCACTAGGTTTTCTTTATATAAATCTAATCACCATTGTCTGATACCTTGAATCATAATGTACCTCAAAGAATGGAAAAATAGAAAATATTTTTAAGGGGAGAAACTTTCCCATTATTAATGTGAAGAGGATAATGACCAATGAATAGTTGGAAGAAAAATGATCATTATCGAAATATTTCATTGGCTGCCTTAAGTAGCAGGACTTCCTTAGGAGAAGAGGGTAAGGCCATTGGCAACTTAGAATACAGGAAAGACAAAATAAGGTGAGCAAGTAAAAAAAAATTTCTGGGATCCAAGAAACAAAAAATTTCTTGTATTTATCAAAGGACTATGTATTCTTGGTTCTGTAGGAAAATGCTTTTTTTTAGTTGATGGGCAGACTTGGGAAATCAGAAGTAGGGTGGCTGCTAAAAACAAATATGATATTCCATGGGACCAATTTTGCATATCCCTGTGCCAGTGAGAAAACAATGCAGACCAGAGAAAAACTCAGACATGGAAATTAACTGTTATAGAATGGAAGAAGTGGTGAAGTGAGTATCTATATAGAATTTTTAGCAAGTATCCAATTTCTAGATCCAAAAAGTATAAAAATCAGACACAAAAGTTTCATCCAAGCTCCAGACAATGAGAAGCAGTTGATTTTTCTTTTTCCAAAGAAAAATAATGCATCACTAATGTGTTTCATAATAATCGTGAATACAGGGGTTTTTTGACATGATAACGGAGGCCTGGTATCATGTCACAAGAAATTTTTTATTTGTTATTAATAATAAAAGAGGCAATAATATTTCCAAGTAATATTTTAATAAAGCAGTGGAATCAAGAGAATTCCAAAATTTTAGTGATATTTATTGAGGGGGCAAAACAAATGTGGAGTAGTAGTTTTTGGATAATTTCACAAGAAATATACATGGAAGTGTGTATTACAGGTTAACATTACATATCACAGGATCCTGCAGAAGACACGTGAACGGGTTTACAAAATCCTACATCTAGGGAGTGTGATTTAGAGCATGTTAAAATTATCTATGAGTGAGGTTTTTCAGAGTTAAGGAGATGGCAACCTGAGCAAGGATAGAGTAGAGAGGAAACATATCAAAGGGAAAAGAGGTGTTGGGACTTCTGGAAGGCCCTCTCCTTTCTTTCCTTGCCCCTCCTGTGTGCTGAAGTGTAGAGAGGGTGTTGAGCGACCTTGAATCATGGGGAGGACCCTAAAGACTGCAGAACATTCCAGGTCAGAAGGAAACCAGGGTCCCTTGATGACCTGATAAAGCAGAACTGCTGTGTCAACCCTGGACCTCAACATTAATGTAGGAGACAGATAAATTTCTAACTAGTTTAAGCCATCGTCATTTGAGTTTCTGTTATAGTAGTATCTGAACTTACGTCCTAATGGATGAGGCATTTGTCTATTAAACAATTTCAGGATTTTGTCCCTTTCTAATTTTACGGCTTTCCCGAGGACGCATGTTACAGAGAGAAGGCTTTTCATCCAGCTCTAGGCTGCTTTATTGTTCTCGTATTGCTAGCGGACATCCTGCAAGAATGGAAAGGAAGCCAGGGGGAAGACAAAAAAAATCCTTCAAAAATTCAACTCCCTCTTCAAACTACTCTTTGGCAGTCCTCTTTTGTATCACCATGAAAATTCTAGTGAAAATAAATGGAGTATTATTGAAGACAGTTGAGGATGTATATGGCAAATATAACATTTGAAGCAATTTAACCTGAAAGGAGGGCTCACATAGCAAATAGAAGGAGGTCCACGTTGTAGGTCAATTGTGAATCGGTGAAATGGGCTAAGACAGGTACTAAAGAGGAAAGCAGAAGGATGAACCCTTCAGAATATAGTGGATTTTTAGACAGACAAAATAAGAAAAGTAAATCCAGAAGTAAGAGGTTGTCAAAAATCCAGTAAAAATGAAAACTAGGTTAGTAAAATAGTATTTAGTAAGAGTTTATTGTGCATGAAAGCACAGTTCAAGAATTGGGAATCTTCAAATCCAAAACTGAGTTGAAGCTCAGGATGGCTTCTAAAATGAAAATGAGGAAGTTCTTGACCTCTACAATGACTGGACATTACAACGGGAGTTTCCAGATGGCAGGGGATTGGTTAA
The DNA here is from genome assembly GCF_002837175.3 of Physeter macrocephalus. Classification (NCBI taxonomy): domain Eukaryota; kingdom Metazoa; phylum Chordata; class Mammalia; order Artiodactyla; family Physeteridae; genus Physeter; species Physeter macrocephalus. The sequence continues at coordinate 26,073,439 of NC_041221.1, forward strand.
AAGTGTTTATCTTATGCCGTTTCAGGAAGATGACAAGTTCTTTTACGATTATTGGAGCATTTATAAGAAATAGCATATGTTAAGTTTTGCTTCTGTTCACAAAATAAGTTAGATATAGTTTTGCCTATGTGGCTTAAATGGTTTTGTCTGCTTGGGTTATTTTCAATCCTGGTCTCTGTTTCATTTTATTTTAACAAGATGTCTTAGTGTGCTCTGGTATCACATTATCACGAGAAAATATTGAAGAATGAGTAGCACAGAGACAAGGAGAAAGAAATGAAAAAAAAGACATGGACAGGCAATAAAGTTAATGAAATGTCATGATTTTGTGAAAACGATTAGTGTACATAAAATTAAGCATGTTGGGGCTTCCCTGGTGGCGCAGTGGTTGAGAGTCCGCCTGCCGATGCAGAGGACGTGGGTTCGTGCCCCGGTCCGGGAAGATCCCACATGCCGTGGAGCGGCTGGGCCCGTGAGCCATGGCCGCTGAGCCTGCGCGTCCGGAGCCTGTGCTCTGCAGCGGGAGCTGTGCCCTGCAGCGGGAGAGGCCACGGCAGTGAGAGGCCCGCGTACCACAAAAAAAAAAAAAAAAAAAAAAAATTAAGCATGTTGAGCAATGAATATACCTAATGTTCAGATCTTGGTTTCTAAAGCCCATTCTCTAACACAAGAGAGAAGAGTTTCTTGGAGAGATGGGGTTGAGACAGGGAAAATATAATTGAGTCTAGAGTGTCTTGTACCAGAAAGTAAAACATGCCTTAAGCAAAGGGAAACAAAGAAGTAAGAAAGGAGAAAATAAAGGTGAACATGTCCAAAGAACATAAGAAAAAAACCTTAAACAGCTCTCAATGACTAAATCTGGAACAATTTGAGTAGCAAAATAAATAATGATAGTATTTGGATTTTAACTCTCAAAATAAAATAAATCGTGTGAATAGAACGCAAATGCTGTGAGTATACTGATATAAACTAAAGATTAAATGAATAAATAAGGAAATAAATAGAAGGAACAACACTTCCTCACGAGAGAATTCCATTCCATAAATGTAGAAGGAATTAGGGAAATAGAAATCATCATTAGAACATCACAATAATAATTGTGGCAGGCAAGATCTACAAATTAATGCTAAAATTATTAGGCTAAATTTTAACAAGAAACAATATTTGGACAGTCTCAGAGTGTCCTCCACAAAATATGTATTAATTACTATGATGGTTTTAAAGTATATGCCACTTTTTCTACATCAAATATTCTATTAATAGTGAAAATTACTTTAAGAAGCAAGTGAAATTAATATAATTCTATCTCTAAATTCACTAAGAACAGTATTTTAAAGGTATTTAACATTTTCCTGTGTTACTACAAATGTCCAGCTGATTACTTTTTTTTTTTTTTTTTGTGGTATGCGGGCCTCCCTCTGTTGTGGCCTCTCCCGTTGCGGAGCACAGGCTCCGGACGCGCAGGCTCAGCGGCCATGGCTCACGGGCCCAGCCGCTCCGCGGCATGTGGGATCTTCCCAGACCGGGGCGCGAACCTGGTTCCTCTGCATCGGCAGGCGGACGCGCAACCACTGCGCCACCAGGGAAGCCCCTGGCTGATTACTTTTTTAGCATATCATTCCCAAACAAAGTAACTAAGGAAAAATCTATCTTGTTTCAGCGACAGAACAAGTGGAATTTTCACATTTCAAGTAAAAATCATATTATGTTGGAATCATTCAATAAATTACTTCATTTCTTTTGCTATGCCAAAGCGAATATTTCACTTTTTTTTACATGGAAAAATGCTTATAGTATGCTTTCTTTAAAAACATCTGTTGGATATATTTTTGAAAGTTAAGTGGCTTCAGTTATATATATTCCACTTATTTTATTCTTTTCAAGGATATTAGATGACTCAGAAAAAAATCTATTGACTCACGTGTTCGCCATGGTATAAAAAGCTCAGGGCTTTAACAAATATTGAATGAAAAGTTAAGTGGTTAAGTGTAATGGGTGGTTATGAATTTCTATTGCTTGATCACATATTCTTTTCAATATAAAAATAAAAGAAGCAAACTATTTTTTTACAATAAGAAAAAATAGTTATTTCCATGTAACTAGAGTGCTTTTTGCTGAAGAGCTATATGTATGCATAGATAGCGTTTAACATGTTGAATACAGACTATTTTACATATTTTATTTATAGACCTAACAATAGATATTTAGAATATCATAAAATAGATTAAAGTGATGCACTGGTATAATGACGTTTTGCGGAAGTGGCCAAAGAAACTTAGAGCTCATTTAGTCTACTTAAAATTTTAAATTGTACTGATGAGGATATTTGAGCATGCAAGAAAAATGAGATGCAGTGGAAGAGACATTTTTAAGGTCATGTTGAGAGTTTATACATATAAAATACTTGGCCTTGTAGCCTTTGTCTCTTTTCATTATACTATTCAGTAGTTTCTAACATACTAATTATTCCCAATAGTATATATATTTTTAAAGGATGTATATTCCATTGACAGTTTATAACACACCGGGGCTGACCCTGCCCTAAAGTATATGATTTACTGTTAGTAAGAGTAATTGGCTAGATACCAGTTTGAAGTAACAGAAGAAGTTCTAAATATCTGTAGTATTTAAGCTATATTACCTAAATAAAAATCCATATAGAAATTGTACATAAGTACATACATAAATGTATGACGAAATATTCCACTATTGCTTTTATGTACATTTTAAAATACCAACAGTTATTTAGATTCATTACTAAATATTATTCATAAATTCTCAAGAAATAAAAAATAAAATTTTATTGTTTTCTCTTTAGATTAGCAGGAAATAAAACTAATCATACCACTGGAAAAATAATATACATAATTCTGGAGTCAGATGGTTGAAAGTTTCCATGAGTTTTGCTAGATTGAATTTGGTAATAGGTTTTTTTTTTTTTTTTTTGGTATGCGGGCCTCTCACTGTTGTGGCCTCTCCCGTTGCGGAGCACAGGCTCCGGACGCGCAGGCTCGGCGGTGGGATCCTCCCAGATCGGGGCGCGAACCCGGTTCCCCTGCATCGGCAGGCGGACGCGCAACCACTGCGCCACCAGGGAAGCCCTGGAATACTTTTAAAAATAGACTGCTAGACAGAGAAAGTCTATTAGGTGGAAGGAAAAAAAAACAAGAAAAAAAAGAAAAAGAACAAAGACCATCCTTGCCTGCTTAGGTTTTCTAAAGTAGCAGTGTCTCAGGAGGGGTTCCCCGGAAAGTAGGTTCTGAGGTAAAGTACTCGTCCGCAAGAGAGCAAGGTGCTTATTAGGGAGCGCTTTTAGGTTCAACGTCACCCAGGGAGCAGTTGGGAAGAGTCAGGAGTGAAGGTACCATGGAGACTGGCAAAAGCTTGGTCCCTTTCCCAGGCAGCTCTGGGGCTACAATGGCCTGAAGAGTTTTCCCCGGTTGGATGAAATGATTGAGCCTTTATAGCCCGGCCTCATAAGTCTTTGGCTGCAGATCTGTCCACAAAGGCCACAGTCTTGGGATGGGTGACTCTGCAGCTGAGGCCGTCCTTGAAGTGGCGCTCAGCTTTGCCACATCAGCATCGGCAGAAAGACGTCATTCCTTGCTGGGAACTCTGGATGGCACCTCTCCATGTCCTCTCACGAGCACAAAAGTTACTTTTCTTGTGTCCTGATAAGTTTCAAAACCTTGAAAACATGGTACCTATTCACAAATTATTGCAAAATGATCGATTATTAAGCATATTTCAGTGTCCACAAAAATTGTTTTATTGGAACACAGCCACGATCATTCGTTGACATATTTCCTGTGGCTGCTTTTATGTTAAAAGGATGGAGTGAAGTAACTGAGACAGAGACCCTCTGTCCTGTCAAGTCTAAAGTATGTGAGCCTTTTGGGATTAACATATACATGCTACTATGTGTAAAATAGATAAACAACAAGGACCTACTGTATAGCACAGGGAACTATATACTCAATATCTTCTAATAACCTCTAAGGAAAATGAATCTGAACAAGTACATATATATATATATATATATATATATATAAAATGGAATTGCTGTGCTGTACACCTGAAACTTACACCATATTGTAAATCAACTATACTTCAATTAAAAATTAAAAAAAATAAAGGCAATGAGGTTTAAATTAATGTTCTTAGAAGATCAGGGCAGGAATGCAGAGAGAAATCCAAGATGGCAGACTACATTGGAAACTTTCCACACCTGAAGGCATAAGGGTAAAACCTCACTGTGAGATAGGAAGGGGCCCTATTGTAGTTGCTCTTTACAACTGGGCTATTTCTTCTCAAAGATGAGTGATTTTTGCATCATCGTCTAGTTTTCAAAGTGGCTCATGTTCAATGAGAGTCCTTTTTTTTTTTTTTTAACTCTGAATCTTGAATTCTGTTCCCTAGAAAGAAGTGTAATTAAATTTGCTCACTGTTTATGTCCATTTATTCATGAGTTCTGATAGTAATTATACTTGATAATACAGATTCCATTCTATTTCCAAATGTGTATGTTTCATCATTTTCACTTGTATTTTTCAGTTTTTTCTTATGATGAAAAAGTCTTAGTTTCTGATCTGATAAAATCATTGCTCCCTCAGGAAAAATGTTCTTTTAAAAATATGCTTTTTCTTAATGCAGCTAGAAGAAAAAAATCCTCACTTTAGATCTCCTGGTTAAACAGTAGGGGTGTGTGTGTGTGTGTGTGTGTGTGTGTGTGTGTGTGTGTGCATCTTATTTATTTATTTTTAAAAAATAACTGGCTGTCTATAGCTTTTCAACTTTAATAAATGGAATTAAAAGAAAGTTGCAGCATCAGTGTTTGCTCCTCCACTCATTTCTTCATGAGCTGCTCAGAATTTTGACATCATTGTCAATAAATACTGCTGCCAAGGAATAATAAAAATATACATTTAATTTTATTTCAGAAAGTGTCATTACACAAGCATGTTGCCTTATCTCATATTTTAAAGGTATCCTGTGCTTCTTCATTTTATTCATATTCTTGGAAAGCAGAACTGCTAAAGACATTTTTGGCAGGAAATCACTGAGTCAAAATTTTCGTAGAAAGATATCGCATCATTTACTTTTTGAACTTTGCTTTCCAAAAGTTCAGTATCATTTTGGATTTCTATGAAAATCATGCAGACACTTCTGTGACTTCCAAGTACCCTTTAAATTAATGAGTATATTAAGATATCCGTTTAATTTTCAAAACTGGATGATAAACTGAAGTAATTAGCCAATGTCAGTTTCCCTTAGCAATCTCTTCTTCTCTTGGTTCTCATTTCACAAGTCTTAATATCGATGCTTTTGCTAACCAAATGCTCTCATGTTCCCTCGTGACCTGTTTCTTCTTCCTTCTTCCCTGCCCCTGAGATAAACCCATATTTTCATGGACTTTTAAATTAAAAAGTGGGATTAAAAAGAAACAAGGAGTGTTCATTTTTTGGGCAGTTCCAGAGTCATATCTCTTGGAACCTAGAAAGATTATTTCCTCCATGGATTTAATATAATAAATAATTACTTTGGTTGATTGACTATAGTTTAGGTAATGTCATGAGAAGTATATAGGTAATAAGAGGGTCTTGCTCTAGGAAATATGTTAAAATTATAGAATTATACACTGAAATATGTCCAGATCACCAAAGAATATTGTTGAAATGAAGATTCTGATTTTGTGGTTTTGAAGTAGGGCTGAAGGGTCTGCATTTCTGATAAGTTCCTAGTTAATGCCGCTGGTCATCACTCTTAGTAGAAAGACCACAGGGGATGGGGAGTGGTCTGCCCTGTAAGGCAGAGGTTCTTAATCATTTTTTTTTTTTTTTTGTGGTATGGGCCTCCCTCTGTTGCGGCCTCTCCCGTTGCGGAGCACAGGCTCCGGACGCGCAGGCCCAGAGGCCATGGCTCACGGGCCCAGCCGCTCCGCGGCATGTGGGATCCTCCCA
>NC_041221.1:26079552-26116967 GCF_002837175.3 Physeter macrocephalus
CCCAGACCGGGGCGCGAACTCGGTTCCCCTGCATCGGCAGGCGGACGCGCAACCACTGCGCCACCAGGGAAGCCCCTCTTCATCATTTTTAAAAATTTGTGTCATGGTTTCTTTTGATAGGTTTATGAAGCCTATGGACCTTTCTCAAAATAATGTAATAAAATTCATAAAATAAATAAGATTACAAAAGGAGCAATTATAAATACCAGCATCAAACTATTATAAAACAGTTTGCTCGATGGTAATATATGTGCTTCATTATTAACACATTAAATATCAAGGCCTAACCTTGGGTCTGATAACTTCTACAATTTCAAAATAGTGATATTTTGAGATGTTTGAAGTCCATAGTAGGATATGACCATATCTGTGATTTCTTTTTGTGATAGTCACAAGTACTATTGATACCACTGTGGTTTGTTGCACAAGTACATAATTGAAGGAAAAGGCATATTTTAGTTAATGGTTAATGAAAATAAATGTGTTAATTTCTTTTAAGCAAGTGCTCCCATTTCCTTTGCCACAGTGAAATTTCATGACTTGTAACCAACACAAACATCTGATTCTCTTTGTATAATAATTTATAAATTACTCAATTCAGAAGGCCAAGTTCAACCTATTTACATCACTTCATCAATGGTCCTTTACTCCTGCTGTTCTATCTTTTCATAATTCACTTCTGTACATTTTTATTGAATATATGACTGTATAACTTCTTAAATGTGTCACACTTGGGATATCACAGTATGAAGGCATTAGAACATACATGACATTTTAAAAAGTTTGGGGGCAATTCATGTTTAAAAGAACTATTTATAAAACACTAACCATATGTTTATATAAGTTGTAATTGCTGGAGGGTATATAATTAATAACAATAAAATCAATACTAATAAAATTGACTGGCAGTCTATAGCTCACCTTCTCACAGGATCTCATTTGATTCTCTAAACCATGCTGGAGTGTAGGAAGGGCAGAGGATCACTGACCTCATCTCATAAATGAGAAAATTCAAATTTGCACATTTGGTAATTCATTCACACATGTAGTTGTGAAGTCAGGGCTTACATCCAGGACATTTTTATACACCTACTTATTTAGCACCTATTCTTTGCTGGTCACAGTAATGAAAGACACATACAAAAGGGTTCTTGCCCTCTGTGGACCCCGTCCTGGTGGAGTAGAGACAGAAATTGGAATCATTATTGCATGTGTTGATACATTTATTAGGTGCTGGGCCCTAACCCAGCTTGCTGGAGCAGGTGGAGGTATCAGGCAATGGCTCTTTAAGTCATCTAGAATAGGGTAGCGTTTGGGGAATTAATTTTATAGTTAATTTAAGAAAATCATTCTATCTAGGCTTGACTGAGTCTGTGCCATCTTTCAAACTCCTTGTGTGAATCTTCTTCATACTGGAATAAAAAACTCTTTAGCAACAGCTGAGCAAAATGTCCTAGAATAAGAATCAGCCTGAGCTTTTGGGATTCCAAATCACTCCTTCTTTTATGCAAAGAATGGGGCAATCTGAGAAATTAGCTTTCTATTTATTTGGGCTTTCTTTAATGTCATTCAATAACATTTTGTAATCGTCTCCAAAATGTTCTCTGGCATCTTTAATTAAATTTATCCCTAGTCTCCCTTTCTTTGTTATTGTTAAATATAATATATACTGTTGCTTTTTTTAATCAGTAGGGGAATCTCTTTGATTCTATTTTCTACAAGATTTTAAAAAATGTTCATTGTGTTTTGTTTTTCATTATAAAAAGATTATAAAAGGATTTCTGCTTAGCAATTTCCGGTGTGAAAAAATAATGGAGTAATGTTTACAATTCTGAGGGGAAGAAAGTGAGACCCTGTATTTTAGCCAGCCAAGACAAAATAAAGATGGAAATTTTTATTTTTATCTAAGTCAAGGTGTTAATCAAATATAATCAAATATAATGTATGCACTAAACAGAGGCTTTGAAACATGAAACTCAGACTAACAACGGACCCTCTATGGCACAATGAACAAATAGGAGCCGAAAAAAAAAAAGAAAGCAACATTAACCACAATAACAAAAAATTCTATTGATCGTAACATCCACCAATTAAAAGTTATTTAAAAAAAATTTAGAGTCGATAAAACATGGCGGGGGCATCACTAAATTTATTTAAATACACAAATTAAACAACTATGGAAGTGATGGTTTTAGAAGAGAATTTAAATGTAGTAAACCTTGGCAGTGATTTCATTGTATACAGCTGTATGTCCCATGATTTTCATACAATACACTCCTGTTTAAACCAGCCCAGTTATTTCTAGGCATATTGATAAATCATTCCAAAGACAATTCCAATGTATTTAATCCTTTATTTGTTTAGTTCCAGCAATACTGCTAACCTGGGTTAAGTTTTATTTACAACTTAAAAGGACAAAGTAGAAATCTACTTTAAACTTATATCTTATGCTAGCTAAAATAATATGCAATGAGCAAATATCCTTGTGTAAAACATTCTAATAAATCAAAGCGAACAAAATCTGCCCAAAATAATAAACAAAAACTAGAAGTTTGCATGATTATAAAGGATGACTGGGTTAAATCAGCATTTTATAATCACCATACAAGATCCTCTCCTTTTTCCTTCTGTTGAAATGTATACTGTTAGTATTTTTCATTGATCTGTTAGGCTTATCAGCAGTATGAATGTAAAATAACATGAAAGGAAAATGAAATGATATTTCTTTAAAATGGGTAATATCATCATTCCATAATTTAAAGTTTGGACATCATTTAAAAGTTCTAAATTCTTTCACTTGACTTTGGTTCATTCATCTGCAAAAAGACAACTCATCTCGGTTCAATGAATGATAATTCTAAAATGAGCAAATTTAATAAATGAAAAGATAAGGAAGACCCACTCTGGGTCTAAAAATTCAGCAGTGATAATATATTTTTTATTCTAGTTTCTAAGAAATTGGCATATCTTCAAATTGCCCTTGAAAAATTTATACATCATTAAGCACTTTTTATTTATGCCTAAAAGAGATTTTAAATTGAAAGTAATGCTTATGTCACAAGTGGATTTTACTATTTTTTAAAATGTTATCTCAATTGGCATATACTACACATACTATATATTCAGCCTTTTAAATGTACGATTTGGTGTTTTTTTAGTATATTCACAGACTTGTGTAATGATCACTACTCTCTGATTTCACAACATTCTCAACACCCAAAAAGAATTCATATTCATTAGCAGTCACTCTCCATTTTCCACTATCCCCCATTCCTCAGAACCTCTGATCTATATTCTCTCAGAAGATTTGCCTTCTCTGGACATTTTGTACAAAAGTAGGCAAACGATGTGGTCTTTTGTGACTGGCTTCTTTCACATAGCAGTGTCGTTCAGGGTCATTCATGTTGTAGCATGTATTAGTACCCTATTCTTTTCATTGCTAAATAATAATCCAATATGTGGATATACTACATTTTGTTTAGCAATTTATCAGTTGAGAGACATTTGGATTATTCCATTTTTGGCTATTAGGAATAATGCTGCTATGAAAAATCGACAGATTTCAAAATTAGCCACAAATTCTTCTCATCCCATTAGCCCAGCTCTGTCTGCAATGGACTTTTCCAATCCTCCCTTTAAGATATAGGGAGGATATATTCACTTCCCACCCTCTTGATTCTGGACTGGTATTGTGACTCGCTGTGATTGACATAATTCAGTGGACATGAATTTGGGGGTTTGAAATGGAGAACCTAAGAGAGACCTTCTTGCCCTCATGCTGCCCTGTGACCACTAGTTGAAGAAGTTTACAGTAGCCTCTTACATGTGAAGGATGATGTGTAGAGATAGAAGTCCAGCTGATAGTACCAATGAACAGATGTGTCGGTGATGCTCTCTTAAACCAGCATATCTGACTGAATCCAGATGTGATTCAGGAGAAACCAACAGAAGGTCTGTTCAGCTGAGTCCTTACATTCACAGAATTGCCTCTCCAAAGAACTGTAAGCTAACACATGACTGTTCTTTTAAACCACTATGTTTTGGGGAAGATTTTTTATAGAATAATGGATAACTGATACATGCTTTTAACCAGGTTACTAACTGGTGATACCCTAATTCTATCAGTACTTGACTTATCATCTGGAATACTTCTACAGTAAGGAACTTTCCCACACCAACTGTTTGGTTACCTTAAGGTACAGTTCATATAGGAAAGGAAAAACACATGGAAAAACAAATTCCTTTAGGTTATCTACCAGTTCTGAAATTAACTGGTTGGTTTCTTAGTACACTTTAAAGATACCCAATGCATTTTTCCCCATGATTATGAACTCACGGATTTAAATATATTAAATGCATCTGTACTTCAAGAGATATTCTAACTTTTTATTAGTTAAAGTTGTAGATGGGATCTTGTAGCTCTTGACTTCCACTTTCCCAACCAATTTTTTAGCAACAGAAATTGACTTCAAAGATCCACTAACGCCAAAGTTGTTTCTCTGATCTGATAACAAGGAACTTAATGAACAAGTTGGCAGATTTAAAATAATTTGTCTGTGGGCCTAGACATGCCTGAATATTAATTTCAGAAAAGCTTAGCTACTCTCTACTGTGTGATCTACAGCAAGTCTTGGTTTTTCTGAGCCTCACTTCACTCACCTTTAAATAGGAATAATTATACCCAGTAAAATATTCATAACAATTAAGTTAGACCTCATGTAGAAAAGTTCCTCTTGAGGTTTCTGGTCCATAGTAGGCACTCAGAAAACCTGAAGTCCTTTATTTTTTATCTTCTTTTCTACCCACTTCCTTGTGGTAGAAATTGCCGCAGTTCCTTTATGGTATAAGACTAGTCAGTTTGACCAACATTCAAATATTCTTCCATGAGAAAAGAGGTGGCGTGTGCATTAATTTCTCTTTATTTTCTGACAAGTCCTAATCGTATCAAACGCTTTGTAAATGAATATGTTCCTAATAAACAGTTTAGTGTGGGGTACATGAATTTAAAAAAATAAGTATACTAACAGCATATTTGAATGATACATTTAGCTGCCCAATTTACACTATTAATTAAACATTCTTGAGTACAGTCATTATATATATATTTTTTTTTTTTCTTTTTTTTTTTTTTTTTTTTGTGCGGTACGCGGGCCTGTTGCGGCCTCTCCCGTTGCGGAGCACAGGCTCCGGACGCGCAGGCTCAGCGGCCATGGCTCACGGGCCCAGCCGCTCCCTGGCATGTGGGATCTTCCCGGACCGGGGCACGAACCCATATCCCCTGTATCGGCAGGCGGACTCTCAACCACTGCGCCACCAGGGAAGCCCGTATATTTTTGAGCTAATTATCAAGCTTAAAGAAGTTAAAAGAACTGTTGCTCCCTTTCACCTTCTTTCCTTGCCCACAAATGATGCCCTTTCAATAATCTTGAGTGTCATTACCACACAGGGACAAATGTAGGAGAGAACACAGAGGTCAAAGCACTCATTTCCCTGCTCAGTTTTAGAGCTGGCCTCAATTGCAAAATGAAAGAAGTTGAAAATACTGGTTTAAATGAGACCTCATGAGTATCTTTGGGTTTTTATTATCTCTGATTCGATATTAATGCTCTAAATTTTCAGTCGGAAAAAAGAAAACACTCTGGTTCTTTCCTGGTTCCCCAAAGTTCCCTTAGATCTTTTAGATCCAGTTGACATATTAGACACTTAAAAATCAGCCTGGGAAAATTCTCTTTGGATTAGCAGCTGAGAATACCATCAAACCCCTTTGTGATCAAACAGAGAGATTCTGAAAAAGGCTGGAGAAAGAGCAAGGATATTGGCCAAGCATGTGAGCCAGTGCAAGACTGAATTTGACACAGACAGGGTTTGCAAGATGCATCTAGTGTGGGATCAATACCAGCCAGTCTCCTCCTTGGCCTCTGCCAGCTCTTGGGTTTTTAGCTTCTCATTTTTGTAGAGTGTCCTTCCATCCTTCTAGTTTCCTCTCTTAACATTTCTATTTTTACAGGGTAATGTCAATATCTTTCTATCCCATAAATGCTTTATGTTTTTGCCATTTTGCTATCTGCATGAGAATAACCCACTGAGTTGAAAAATTTGGATTTCAAAAATATATGCCCTGTTGAGACTCTGAAAACTGGTTTATAAATTCCCTCATCCTCACAGAGTCACAAATTCTCCTCTTTCTCTGTTTTTATGTTTGTTTGTTTTTTGGTTGTTTTTGTTACAACCCATGCAAACAAGTAGAATGGATTCATAGAAGCTATTATATTACATTGAACGAAAGACTGATAGACAATAAACAAATATTTTTGTATGATTAAAACTAACATGTTTACTATATGTTAACATGCCTAAGTGAATTTATTTGTTGCTATAATTTGTTTTATGCATTTCCAAGTATTTTAACATATGTACATGTTACAATCAAAGACTTAACCAGCTAATATGCTGTAGTTGGGAAAAAGATAAAGATTTGTGCTTTGAATTATATCTATAAGCAAGTCATCATATGAAATATGTTTTGATTTCACTCCCTATCTTTAAATTTCATAAGATAAAGCAAAACTCAGTCAATTCTTCTATTTATAACATTTTATTAAGGTTTAATTTAAACTAGTTTCATTTATCCTGGGGATTAAATTGTAAATAGTTTTCTACTTTGTTCCTTTAGATATTTTACCTTAAACTATGTGCCACCTCTTTGATCTCCTCAAGAGGGCCTGTTGACTTGAGGCCACCGGGAGGGGGAAGGGTAAGCTGGAACCAAGTGAGAGAGTGGCATGGACTTATATATACTACCAATGAAATAGATAATTAGTGGGAAGCAGCCGCATAGCACAGGGAGATCAGCTCAGTGCTTTGTGACCACCTAGAGGGGTGGGATAGGGAGGGTGGGAGGGAGACAAGAGGGAGGAGATATGGGGATATATGTATATGTATAGCTGATTCACTTTGTTATAAAGCAGAAACTAACACACCATTGTAAAGCAATTATACTCCAATAAAGATGTTAAAACAAAAAAAGAGGGCCTGTTGTTAGGTGAATTTTTATTATAGTAATAATAGCAACTAATGTCTCAATTTCCTCATTGCAAAAAAGATGCTTTGTGAAGCATAACTGAGACATAACATTTGATATAAAAAACAATGGATAAGTAACAGCTAGGATTATTTACGTATTTTCCACAAGGAAATGTAATACATAGTTATGCATTTATTATTTATCTTTAGTAAAAGAAAGAGATGCTAATTAATGTTGAATTTCTTTTTCTACAGGAAAAGAGACGCTCTTGAGCTAGATCAAGAAAAATGAGGAGGTGGCTCATTGCAAGGATTCCAGAGTAATCTGAGTTATAGAGGTCAAGAAAGTAAGGAGAGTATTGCTGGGGCTGAGACCTGGGATCTCTGGGCTTAAGGTAACTTTCTCTTATCATAAGACACCGATGATTTCTTTCAATTGTGCTTTTGTATGATGGTCTTTGCAGGTCCGTGCCATTTTTGTTGCTGTTATTATGCCCAGATTTATCTGATGCTCAAACAATGTAGAGGCTTCTCTCTGACTCTGGGAAAAGTTGAAGGCAAAAGAGCTTGCAAAAGCAGGACTCCAGGCAGCTCATAGATAAGTAGTTTTTCTCTCCATATCTTTTACTCATGACTTTTCCCTTTCTCTGTGCATCTGCAACTTTTTGTCTGTTTCTTCTTACCAGTTGTGTCTGGATATTTACATTCTACCCACTTTCCTGTGCCCTTTGCTCCATGAAGGCTGTCCCAATCTCAGAGCTCCATGACATATTTTCTCAAGTCCTCACCCTCAAATTGTCTTGTTGGGTGGGTCCAGAGTCTCAAGGTAGAGAATATAATGATCTCAGGTTAACTTTGTGAAACAGGTCTCGTATCGTTGAACGACAACACTTCTGGCCCAACGGATTCACAGAGTCTTGGTGCGTCGCAGAGTACTGACCACACGCCACTGTGTGGAGGTATTCCCATAACACGCGTAGGGATACATTCAAAAAAGGACATGAGAAGGGTAAGGAATGATGGGTAACCCTGGTAGAAAAATTATGGATCCCACTTTCCAAGGGAAGTAATCGTGCTCTCTTGGATAAATTCTTAAAAAATATTAAAACATAAAAATCATTTGAAATTACATAAAATAAATAAAATAGAGTTAAATATCAGAGGGCAGATTTGCTTAACTTACAATCCAAGTCTTCACCAAAGAACACAACCCGGAAATGTCTCTGTTTAGCATTATCAGAGGGTGATTTGAGAGACTTTGCAATTATGGATGACTCTGGAAGGCCAAGCTGACTCTCTTCTCTCTCAGATTTCATCATTAATTAAGTCAGATCACCTGAGCACTGTGTCCAGGGACCTTTTGGTTCTGAAAGCTTGCAGAATTGCAGCTGCATTGGGGCAGTTTCCCACTGACTCATGAAGAGCTGCTGCAGGAAACAGCACTATGTAAGGAAGTGCATCATTCCCTCCACATGGCCTCTGCGGGACCTGCTGTGATGATGTTTATTACAGATAATATCCGGGGGAAGTTTTGCTGCCGGAAACTGACATTTTCTCTTCACTGGAAATGAGAATTAAACAAGTAACCAAACACAGCTTTCTTAATGAAAGAAGGAAAACGAAGTCAGGAAACTCCCAACCAAAATGGGGACTTTTCTCTGCTTTTCATTCCCTCACCCTTCCCACCTCCCCTCCCTCCGTTTCACAAATACCAGACATCAGGTGCCTACCCTCAGAAAAAAAAGAAAAAGAAAGAAAAAGAAAAGAAAAAAGGAAAGGAAGAAAAGGAAAAAAAAAGTGTACCTCCAGGTAAAGATATCCATAGTTTCAGTGATCCTGCAACTTTGCAACCGTCTCCCTGTCAGTCTGGGATTTGACAAAGCCCATCCAGTTGCCACAAGTTTCTAAGCAGCATTTGACCCTTTCCTTCATGTATGTGACTTCATAATCCAGACAAATAATGAGACATCTGAGCAAAATTTACCATATGTGAGAGCTACATAAAAACAACCTCATTTAAAAAACTTGACACTTCCCATTTGTATTAAAGTCTCTCCCCTTCAGTAGAGCAGAGGCCA
Organism: Physeter macrocephalus; assembly: GCF_002837175.3. NCBI lineage: Eukaryota > Metazoa > Chordata > Mammalia > Artiodactyla > Physeteridae > Physeter > Physeter macrocephalus. Next base: position 26,088,654 of record NC_041221.1, read on the forward strand.
CAGGCTGCCGTTTCATGCCCTGAACCCAGCCCTACACGGAGGTGACTGATCTGCTCCAATGAGCAGTGCTTTCCTCAGGCATTCATCTAGTCAACATCTGTAAGTCTGGAAATGGAGAGAACATTTGTTTCTCTCTTCCATATGGCAGGGAAAAAAAAAGAAGATGCAGGCCTGATGAGGAACGAGATTCAGTAAACAGAACCGAGATGAGTGGAGTTGAGAGGAAGAAAATCAGAAGGGATTCCAGTGCTGTTTCCAGTCCCTTCCAGAGGCAGGGCTGCCTCCCTCCTGCTGAGTCCTGGAGCCCCTCAGTCTTCTCTTAGGGTACTCCCCTGTGTCCCCTTCAGGGGTGCTGGCGAGGCCAGCTCCAGCGGGAGGGCTGAGATCAATATATACCTCCTCGCTTCGATTCTCTATTGGATTATAATTAGATTCAACAGCAGGCGTACACACACAGAAGGTAGGTTTATTATTTTAAAATCATCTGAATCTAGCACGTTGTTATGTACATAGCAGCTTCTCTCTCTCTCTTAATATAACGTACATAATTCCGTAAGTTAAGAATTAGCATTTTCATTCTTATGGCCTCTGTTTCTGTCCGCACTCTGACGGTCTCATAAATCATTAACTCTATCCCTAAAGCCTGGAGCCCGGGCAACATGAAATAGTTCTTTGGCATCCTCACATGATTTGCAGCCTCGATCCCACATAGCCGCTCCACTTGAGTCCCACGTGGACCTTTTCTACCCCTGACACCCCGACCTGCCGCCAGTTTCCGCAGCTGGGCTCCTTCTGTCCTAACTGCTTCTAGTTGTCTACTGGACCTGACGCAGGTTATGAGCCCCTGTTCCTGCATCCGCTCTCTCTGTCATTCAGGCTTCATTCCGGTCAGAGCCCCATTGCCAGCTCTGGATCGATACCCCACACCATAGCGTTTAGCTCTGAATTTTCCCGATTGCATCCACAGCCCCTGGCCCTCCTCCTCCCCCAGCCGGCTGCCAGCTTCCTCTCAACCCCACCATCAGAGCCCAGGGAACCTTCTCTTACTTAGAACTGACTTAGCAAAGCCAACAGGGCTCTGCATGCAAGACATTTGCGAAGATCAAACCGAATAAGTAACTCGATCTGAATGTATTTATTTTAGAAAGCGTGACGTGTGACATTGGCATATATTGTGATACCAGTTTCAAAAATGCATGCTAGAATGTACAAATCAATCTTTCAGTAAAATTTAGCCTGGAGAGGGATGGGTAAGCATAAGTAATGGGCCAGTTTAGAGGAGAAAATATTAAACATTTTGCCAAAGGAAGAAAAAAATATGAATATTCTTTTTTTAAAAAAATGAATTAATTTATTTGTATTTTATTTTTGGCTGCTGTGGGTCTTTGTTGCTGCGTGTGGGCTTTCTCTAGTTGCGGTGAGCGGGGGCTACTCTTCGTTGCGGTACACGGGCTTCTCATTGCAGCGGCTTCTCTTGTGGCGGAGCATGGGCTCTAGGCGCGCGGGCTTCAGTAGTTGTGGCGTGCGGGCTCAGTAGTTGTGGCTCGTGGGCTCTAGAGCGCAGGCTCAGTGGTTGTGGCTCGTGGGCTTAGCTGCTCCGTGGCATGTGGGATCTTCCCGGACCAGGGCTCAAACCCGTCTCCCCTGCATTAGCAGGCGGATTTGTAACCACTGCACCAGCAGGGAAGTCTGAAATATGAATATTCTTAACAAGTCAGATAATATTTGAAGAGATAAAAGGTGTTCCCAGCACAAGATGTTAATTTTGGCTCCTGTGCACAGTGAGAAATGGAAGGAATCTGACATATCTTTTTCTTTCTTAGGCAGTGTTGTTTGTTCCCTAGGACTCTGCTCTCCCCCAGGTGTTTTAAAACTGACATTTTTCATTCAGATTTCTTGTGCGCAAGTATATAAATAAGTTGAGCCTTCTAGTGCATACAGCATCATCTCCTCTCTCCTGCTTTCAACTAGAATTACTGCATTGACTCTTTTATAATTTCTAGGCATCTTGCCCACCTTTCAAATTCTCTAAATTATAGCTACAAGTCTTGCAGTGACTTTTGTCAATACCTTAAGTACCTTATTAATTGGGTTTGAAAAATTGTATCTAGACTGGACATTCAATTCATTCAATTAAAATTAATGAGTACCCATTGTGCTGCTAGTTCAGAGTCAAGTTCTTGCCAATCCATCTCTAACCAAAAGTAAAATATTCTTCCTTTTGGACAAAGCCTCTGTCACAACCAGCAAGTGATTATAGAGTTTCCCTCATTGCCAGTGATTACTCAACCCCATTCCCCACTGTTCCCCACTATTACTCCACGGAATTGGTACAAATAAGTACAATTTCTTACAATTTCATACAAATAAGCTACGATTTCTTGGTCATGGCTCTGACACATAGGATGGTATGTATATTTCAGAGTGCCATGATGTCTATTCCTTTGCTGATGATGAATTAGTTCTGGGCTGGCTGGAAAGATTTGTTTGTAATTATGGGAAATACACCTTTGAAAAAAATGTTTAAAAAGATGGATCAGAGAGTGGAATTTGGGAACTTTTTTTTTTTTGCTCTTTTTGATATTCTTTAGAATCGAATCCTCACCATTTAGAAATGATTTCTGGGGTTCTAACTGAAGACATGATTGTACCAGAAAGGAATATATTGAGAGAAAATAATTTAATTCTGATCATTGATAATGTGATTGTAATGTCATTAAATTCTTAGCTCTCTAAGTAGTAATGGTTTTCTCTTCTTACTTGGCATAACAGCAATGTCCATGGGAGTTTCAAGGGGGCATAAATGAATTTTTAAAAACAGGAAAAAATATATACCTTGGCATTCTCCTTACCAGACTTTGGCATTGGGACACACACACACATATATGTGTATATATATATATATATATATCTATATATATATATATATATATATATATATTTCCCCACCTATGGCTCATGAATTTTTAAAAACAGGAAAAAATATATACCTTGGCATTCTCCTTACCAGACTTTGGCATTGGGACACACACACACATATATGTGTATATATATATATATATATATATATATATATATATATATATATATATATATATTTCCCCACCTATGGCTCCTATTTTGATACTTATCACCTAAATGTTCTGAATGTTGGCCATTCAAATGATGCTCAAATGAAATAAAATAAAATAAAATAAAATAAAAAAGAGTTAGAATTCACTATTATACCTATGGATTAAAGCACGCAGAAGCAAATGCATTCCCATCTCTGAAATTCTGAATGTCGTCAATTTAAAGTACATTAAGGTAGACATTTTAGACGCTATATAGTCTTGGAACTGACTCTATAACCAAAATGGAATCGTGATGGGTGCAGCTGGGGGAATGCCACCTATCACATTAGTCTCGAATTCCTTCTATTCTGAAACAAATACCCAGACATTATTTTTAGCTTTTATGATACATAACTTGCAAAGAGCTGTACTTGGACAGCTACCAAATGAAAAATGTAAGCAGAACTATAGAAACACTCTTTCAGTTTCCGAAGAATTAAGGCATATCATCAAAAGTAAATCAAATTACATGGTTTTAACTAATTATGATTTAATTAGCAGAAGCAGTTTTTGTAGAACAAAAGCTTCTACTTTGCATCCCTTTAAAATATACTGAAAAAATACGTAACAAATTCTTATAAGCGTTTGTCATATTTGGTGTAAAATTTGATGAAAAAGAAGTTGATCAGTCCCACCCGTATCCTTAAAATGCTTGGTTACTTGAAACAAAACACTGAGCTCTCTGCCTCTGAGTTTTCATACTGGAGGAGTTGAACTAGCTGACTTTCCACCTTTCCATGGATTACCTTCTATGATTCTTATTTATTTATTTATTTGGCTGCATCGGGTCTTAGTTGCAGCACGCGGTTTCCATAGTTGCGTCACACGGGCTCTCTAGTTGTGGTGCATGGGCTTAGGTGCCCCGTGGCATGTGGGATCTTACTTCCCCAACCAGGGATTGAACCCGCATCCCCTGCATTGGAAGGCACATTCTTAACCAGTGGACCACCAGGGAAGTCCCTTCTATGATTCTTTTGCTCTATCTTATTTAGGTATTTTCATGATATTACATTCAGTTGGTTAAATAAACATTAAAGTAACTCCACAAGCACCTAATTAGCTGTAGGAGAAAATGTACATGATTTCACAGCAGCAAGAATTGTATAACAAGTATTGTTTCATGATCTTTCATAGTCATTCTCTGCTACCATCTCCTCTCATGTGTATGGACGATTTGATACTCCTAGGTCACCTCTCACTTTCCATTGAGCAACTTTCAATGTACGTACTGTTTCCAACACTGTTTACAAAATTCTCCACAGAATGTACTTTTATTTTTTCCACATCATTTTGCCCCCTCTGTTGCCATACTTTTCTGCCTCTCCGCGGATTTGATGCTCTTTTGTCCTTAACTAACCATAAAACAGCCCCATAATGTCTTTTGCGTTTTAAAATGAGACACTATAATCTGAAACTCTTGCAAAAGTGAATTCCTTCTTCTCCGATTAAAATGCTCATTCCTCCCAGCTTTATTTATTCAGCAACATTTACCGAGTACCTACTAGGAGCTTACACTGTGCAAGGGTCTCTAGGTACAGTAATGAGAAAATAGACACCAGCCCTGGTTTTCTGTGGCTTGCAGTCTAGTGGGAAAGACACATTGATAGACATCGTCATACAATGCCTGTTTACAGAGGGGTACTCCCAAGGGAGGGGTCTCAGTTCTAGGACAGCCTATCTGGAAGGAGCCTGACTGTGATGCAGGGAGATCTCATACCAGGTTGAGCAAGCAGGCCTGTGGTTGGAAGTAGCATGATGTATTTTAAGAACTGAAGAAAAAAGAATTTGTAGGTGTAAAAAAGGAAAAAGTATAAGATATGTGTGCATTAAAGTATGATGCTCTGAGTGCTTTATTAGGCAGCTGGATTTACTGTGGGATCTGATGTCCATTCAGATGTCTATGGAGGGAAGAATTCAAACAGGTCTCTAATGTTACCCTTGGCTTGGGCATTTCCTCATCAAGGTGAACAACGTATCTCTCCCATTCACTTTTCGTTCTTACGAATATGGTCCATTAGAGGGATAAGTCATTACCACTTATAAGTTAAAGATAGAGCCTTTGGCTTGGCAATTCCACAAGTTTAAAATCTATCTATCATCTATGTATCTATCTATCATCTATGTATCTATGTATCTATGTATCTATCTATCTATCAACTGTCATCTACTTAAATTTTATAGTGATTATTAGTGTATGTGTGTGTTTACGAGGTTAAGGAATCCTAATTAAGTAAGTAGAAAAATGAGACAGAAAATTTGGTCTTACCAATATCCTCACAACTACCGACAGTGTTTATTTACATGTAGAAGTAGTCTTGTCTTTTCCTATCCTCCAAGAAAGATGGGTATGAATAGGCACTCAGAGGACACAGGGAAGCTGTGGTTGTTGGTGGGGAAGAGATACTGAAAGAAGTTAAAGGCTATTCGACACATTTCCTTCTACAGTAGTCCTCTGGAAGGACTTGGCTCTTAATGATGACGGTCCTGTAAAAGAGAGATGTTAAGATTGCCTCTCCATACAGCCACTATGAGAACAGTATGGAGGTTCTTAAAAAAAAAAAATAGAACTACCGTATGACCCAGCAACCCCACTACTGGGCATATACCCTGAGAAAACCATAATTCAAAAAGTGTCATGTTCCACAATGTTCACTGCAGCTCTATTTACCATAGCCAGGACATGGAAGCAACCCAGGTGTCCATCGACAGGTGAATGGATAAAGAAGATGTGGCACATATATACAATGGAATATTACTCAGCCATAAACAGAAACGAAATTGAATTATTTGTAGTTAGGTGGATGGACCTAGAGTCTGTCATACAGAGTGAAGTAAGTCAGAAAGAGAAAAACAAATACAGTATGACAACACATATTTATGGAATCTAAAAAAAAAAAATTGGTTCTGATGGACCTAGGGGCAGGACAGAAATAAAGACAGAGATGTAGAGAATGGACTTGAGGACAAGGGGAGGGGGAAGGGTGAGCTGGGATGAAGTGAGATAGTAGCATTGACATATATACACTACCAAATGTAAAATGAATAGCTAGTGGGAAGCAGCCGTGTAGCACAGGGAGATCAGCTCAGTGCTTTGTGACCACCTAGAGGGGTGGGGTAGGGAGGGTCGGAGGAAGATGCAAGAGGGAGAGGATATGGGGATATATGTATGCATATAGCTGATTCACTTTGTTATACAGCAGAAACTAACACAACATTGTAAAGCAATTATACTCCAATAAAGATGTTAAAAAAATAACAATAACAAAAAATACAAACAAAAAAAAGAAGAGCTGACTGTGTGAGTTAAACCTACCTTAAATAGCATAACTGCAAGTTATTAAGCACAGATAATTATGTGTGAAAAAAATGTAATTGGTTTTCTGTGGTTGTTATTGTTCAAATTAAAAGACAAAGAAAAGGAGAAAAAGAAAAAAAAAAGATTGCCTTTCCACATTTGCACGGCTTTGTTCAGAGACTATAGGTTTAAAGCATCCATGTCCTTTGCCTCTTAAGGAACTCCCAAGTAACAGATATATACAGTAATTCTGAATACAAATCCTTGTAATATTGGCCAGGATTTTCTTATCAGTAAATTTGCAGTAACAGAATTTTCCTTGAGTGAAAATGTGAAATTCTCCTGTTTAAGGAATAAAATTTATCTTAGAAGGGTAAATGTAAATGTATTTTGGGAGTCTCGTACTTCATACGTATAGTCAACACTTAGTTCTGACCCACTAAATCAATCCATCGGTATTCAGGCAAAACTCTGAAATGTAAACATGATTTCCACAAAACAAACAAAAATTATAATGATGCTATAAATAATGAACTGCTCTCTATAGCCAATGTAAACTTTCATTCAGAGTGATCTTTCTAACCATTTCCCAGAAGATGGTGTATGCAAAAGAGCTTCTCTTATGCCAGTTTTAATTCCTGTGCATATTCTCAATTAATTATATACCCTAATATTTATACAGCACTTTATCACTTGCAAAGTTTTCACACTTGCGCAATTATTATCTCATTTCAAATCAACGAAACTCCTTGGTAAGTAGGGTGAGCATTATAATTCCAATTTGAGGGATGAAGAAAAGATTCAGAGAAGTCAATCATTTGCCCAACATCAAATAAAATGTGATTTGCAGAACTAATAAGAGTCATGAGCATTTGCTAAGCAGCAAACAGCCTGGTCATAAAGATAGGTGCCCTATATATATCTGCCTGTGATGCTAGCATCACCCTTCCAAGGAATTTAATGTTACTCCCAATTAACTGATAGGAGAACAGACGTTAACCCAGCTAAGTAAGTGTCAGAGACTAGAACTAAATGAAGAGCATTTCACTGTGAATCATAAAATAGTTTTCCTATTATCTTCTTTTCTCCTCATTTAACAGTTTATATCAATGAATTTTTAATGAGAGCAGAATATCTGGGTCCATATTTTTCAGGTCAGATGATTAAATATAGAATAATTTATAGTAGTTTCCTGGAGATTTCTGCAGACAGTATCTTTTTTTTAAAGCCACTATTTCGAATAGTAATTTTCTGTCAAATTACCAATTTCTTCTCCTCCCTGAAGAGTGCTTTAATAGGAGAGTCAGCATACAGCACTGTTGATTCAGGTGCTGCCACATAGACTAGCTGGAAATGTTTGTCGTGCTTATTTAAATCTTTTTTCAGACATTCCTCTTAGTCAAGATTTCAATAACGGACTAGAGGCAAAGTCCCATGGACGCTTCATCACCATCATCATCATCACCCAACATTTATTTCTAAGCACTTTGCAAAATACAGAAGACACAATTCCTACTTCCTGAAACTAACATCAGAAAAGAGGGCAGTCTGAGGACTAAACATCCAGAATGAAATCATTTTCAACAGTTAATTATATTTACATTTACAAATAAAAAAACAAATTTTAAAGGAATGATTCGAATGAAAAATATTGTGGAAGTGTCTGAAGGTAAACATTTTACCCACTGTGATATGTAACAAAGCTGTAAAGTGATAAACTAGCATAGCAATTTTTAGGAGCTGGTTTCATATGTATATAGTGTAAAAACAAATGAAACTATACACAGTAGAAAAGAGTAGATGCTGTCTTCCTCTAAGGACCAAACGCACATAACAGCTCCTGGTTTTTTAAAGTAAGGTGCTCAAAGAATAGATTTATGTGTATGTATAACTGAATCACTTTGCTGTGCACCTGAAAGTAACACAATATTGTAAATCAACTCTACTCCAATATAAAATAAAAATAAAAAAAAATAATATAGTAAGGTGCTCAAATGCTGAAAAAAGTCATTTTGTTATTATTTCAGTATCTTTGAAAAGAAGGTTTACTAGGAAATAATACTTCAGTTTTTTTGGTGCTAGGATATTGATGTCATCATAAGATACATAGCAAAGTAAAACTGGATCACGAAGTTGGGATTTTTGATTCAAAAGAATGAATCACTCACTGTGGAGATCCAAATGGAGTGAAAATTTCAATAGCTATAATTTACATCCTACCAAATTATGATGTCATCCAGAACATTGGTCTTGGATGACTTTTGCGATCTTAATTCTAGTAAGCAGAGGAAAATACAAGATAATTGATATATTTTCTAATACTCTTGACTATTAATTCTGAAAGCCTGTCTAATTTCTGACTCTCATGTACCTATCTATTTGATCCGTTATTTGAAAACACTTCTCTAACTCATATTAAACAATAAGACTAGTGTTATCATTGCTGGCCAGCTCTGTAGTTATTGCTTAGCTATGTGTACATTTTACTGCTCTATATCTCTATCGCCACTTATCTCCTTTGGATTTGATTCTCTGTTTCAAGAAGCCAAATTAAATAATTCCAGGCATAGGAGTTAATGGGGTCATTCATTCACTAACTCTGGAAGACCTAATAATGTATTGGTTTCCATATGTAGCACTGCCCTCTACTGGGTAAAGAAAAACCTGATGTTATTAAGGGATTTCTAATTGTTTTAAGAGTAGAGAATATAAGAAAAGATAATGCAAATTTAACTACCCTGATGTTTTTTAACCTGAAGGGGCTGAGAAATGTGATCATAGAATATGAGAATCTTTGACTTCTCCCTATAGACACTTTTACATAACAATACTTTGCTATGTTCTTGTTTTGAATAAATGTATTCTTTGATTTGCATGTGAGAAGCTCTTGATTTGACCTTAGATCCTTTGAGGGCTTAAATATATGAGATAACTGGTATATTGTATTATAAACCAGTTAAGTGATAAGGAAATTAAAGTCAGTATGGCATTAATTTCAAGGATTTTTTTATCTGAGCTGGTACCTGAGGCAGGTAGAGAGTAATATTACCTTTTATTTTATTTATAGCTTTATTTTGTTGATAACTTTAGCTATATTTATGATGAGTTTATATTTGGATGGTGATATAATGTTGTTTGCTTTCAGGAATACTTTCTGTGAGATATCAGTGAGGAACCGTGAAGTGTATTTTTTCTTTCTCTCCTTATTCTGTTACAGTGTAGGGCAGAGGTTTTAGAAATTAATACCATACTAGATTATGTTAATTACTCCTTAACCCAAAAGACAAATGTTCAATACCAGTATCATAAACTCAATATCACAGTGCTTATAAACATAAACTCTAAGTAATACTGAATAACTATTGAAAATATGATTAGTTACACTAATAAATTAAAAAAATGATTTGGAACAAACTGGGAGGAGACAGGGTCAGCTATATATATATATATATATATATATATATACATATATATATATATAGAACATTTAAAGGTGGCAGAAAACATGAAAAATATTTTTCTATATACATGATCTAAAATTGAATAAAGTTCATGTCTTTATTAATCTTGTATATCATATTAATATGTTTTTATCAACCAGAGTTTTAGAGGATCCAGAATGGCAGCCATTTCTATATCATATTCCCTTACAGTTACCTATAATAATATTTCATGCTACTTGCTAAGTACTGAACACATTTTTAAAAATTAGTTGAACTAAGGTGGAATTGACACCCTCCTGTGAAAACTGAGCATACAGCAAAATTATTTGCCAACTAGGAGCAAAGGAGTATCTGATGTCAGGGCCAAGGTTTCCTCTGAAAATAGTTTTTGTTGATTCTCTTTTTGACTAAATAAATTTTCTAATCTGAAGATGGAAAGCCTCTCAGATGGCTTTCAGGGAGAATTTTTTTTCCTTCAAGAATATTTTACTGAAATTTTTTTCAAATAATGTCAATCCAATAAAATTGTATCATAAGTAGAGCTATATTCATAAAAATTCCAAAGAGATTAGACTCTTAATTGTATGAGTTTCTTTTAAAAGCCATGTGGGGCTTCCCTGGTGGCGCAGTGGTTGCGCGTCCGCCTGCCGATGCAGGGGAACCGGGTTCGCGCCCCGGTCTGGGAGGATCCCACATGCCGCGGAGCGGCTGGAGGCCCGCATACCACAAAAAAAAAAAAAAAAAAAGCCATGTGACTTGTAAGGGTGTTGTGGCAGTGCTTTAAATTTTTACCTGGTGAAAATCCCATCTAGTGAGGTTTCCTGGGGCTATTGAACACTTAACCTACCTTCGGAGACCTTTCTAAAAAGAAAGAATCCATCATGACATTACACATACACACAGTCAGTCACATCCAGTGACTGAATCATATCAAACTGTCTTCTATTTCTCTAGAACAGGAATTCTTTATGGTTCATAGGGGGCCATGAAGAGAACTTAGGGGAATGTACATTAAACGTGAATAGAAAATACGTACATCCTATTTTTCTGAAATTTAGCATTTTCTTCATTTATAAATCTAAGTAGAAAACCATAAGAATAATGAGACTTTATCAGCAATAGAATCATCTTTCTTTCATATCATACTTGTTGCAGATACTCAAATTATCACTAATACTCATCATTACTTTAAAATTACAGTTGTTATTAGAGTCAATACTAGATATTGTTATTTAATGCTTTAGTAATAAAGCACATATCATATCACTTCACCATATCATATTTTTAAATGATTTGACAATTGTGTTTATAACTGTTTTCTTTGTTGTCAAATTTTTTATGTCATGCATTTAAAAATGTTAATATTTAATTAATTTAGTTAATATTTTTCTTAATAGAGTTGACCTTTGTTCTAGTTCAGAATAAGAGTAGAGACAGAAAGAAGATTTATGGTTGCCTGGGGATGGCGGTGGGAATGAAGATGGACGCGAATGGCATGATATTTCTTTTTGGAATGATGGAAATGTTTCATATTAGATTGTGGTGTTGGTTGCATAATTCTGTAATTTAATAAAATTATTGAGTTGTACATGTAAAATGAGAGAATGTTGTGGTATGTAAATTACCCCTCATAAAGCTGTTTACAAAAGAGATGGGCTTAGGAGTGTAAAAACAAACAAATGAACAAAAAAAATAACCTATATATTGATATCAACAAGGATATGAAAAAACCTGTTAACTCTAATTGCATATCACATTGACAATAACATCTCCAAAAAGAAATACAGAACTAATCCAAGTTATTTTTGAACAGTCGTATATATCTGGGATGAATGTATTCTAAAGACAGGAAGAAAAGAATTTGAAACTTTGGAATTTATTTAGTAAGTTTTTGTTATTAATGTCATAGAATAGAAATTCTTCTGAAAAGGAATGAATATATGTATATATATGTATAACTGAATCACTTTGCGGTACACCAGAAACTAACGTGACATTGTAAATCAACTATACTCCAATAAAATTAAAAAAAAAAATTCTTAAACAACATTATCTGTAGAGTAGATTTAAGTACATGAGTAACTATATAAATGTTTGGGAGCCAGAGTTCTTTCTGTGGAAGAAGAAGTTTACATATATGAACTATGTTGTTGCCCAGCATTGGAATTAGATACATTCATATATATGGTTGAGTTTAATTGTATAACCAGCTTTTTCTGATTGTTAGGGTGCAGTGACACTCATCCCAGATTTGTGCATCCTGGGTGGAAGAAGTTACCCAAAGAGATTATTTTTAAAATGTCAAGTTTGAAAGTCCTTATGTGCAGAAATGAAGAGAGATGCAGAACAATAAGTGGGAAATAGCACCATGGCCACCATATTTGTTTGGTACCTAAATAATATCCAGGTGTTGGTGACTTTATTATTCAAGTAAGAGACAAGAGAAAATGCTTAAACCCCCACAGGGAGGGCGCTTAAAATAATACCCTTGCCCAAAGCTAGATTTCTGTAAGTGCTGCCCAGTTAACAATGAAAAGACTAGGGAAACTCTGTATACTGGCACAAGGAAGTTGCTAGGATGGCCGCTACCAAACAAATCCTTAATTAGAATGGAGGAAAAAGCCAACTGCAAGAAATGGAAAACTCTAGGTGTGAGTCTCTGTGTGTCAAATTAACATGAAAATAGCTGAAAGGACCAAGGAAACCATGTGGCTCTAAAAGGGGGGAAAGCAGCTCTACAGGGACATGTATATGCCAATCAATCAATAATCAATCAATCAAATCATCCTCCATTGGAAATGAACTCAAAACCAAAACAACTACAGAAAAGAACAGCTTAACATGAAAGAGAGACATCAGTCCCACAAGAATTGAAAATCATAGACACCTTCAAAGGAAGTTCAAAAATAATATTAAAGTGGGTGAAATGATAAAAAGAGACACAGCTGTTTCATTGATACCTATGGTCAAGTAAGAATAGACCCCTCCTCTAAGTTACTGCTGCAAAACAACCATTTTATTTTGTTCACATTTTGAGGGCTGGAAATTTGGGATGAGTTTAAGATGGACAATATTTATCTCTGATCCACATTGTGGGGCTGGAGGACCCACTGCCCACAGAGCCTCTCCCTCCACGGTGCACTGTGTCTCATCTTCCTGGCTCCTCCAGGGTCATCATTCATGTGACATGGTGGCTAGCTTCCTACAGGGCTGTCTTTGGACTTTGGACCACACAACCTGACACAGCAGGTAGGACAGAAGATTCCACCCAGGAAAATAGAGAACTAGACAAGCGTGTGTGGTGTTAGCATACAGAGAGTTGGAAAATATGAAACCTAAAATGTTAATCGAAAACAGAGAGGAGATGATCTGTGTTCCCTTATATCCATTGGGAATTTCAGGAGAAGATGTAAAAACTTTACCAGAAAGAGTACTCAAGAGACAAAACTCTGCTTTTCTTCAGATGGGAAAAAGAACTTGATTGTCTTGGTCAAAGGTGTGCTTTGAATGTTGAGCAAAATAAATGAAAAATTAATACCGAGATGCATAGTGGTAAAACTGCAACATATTAAAGACAAAGTGAGACATTAAAAATTTGTTAGGGAGAAAAGTCAGATTACCTACAAAGAAATCACAATGTATTACATGTTGGAATTCTCAGAGAAAGAGAGGTGACGAGGGATGGCTGGAGCATCCACTGATAGGATTCCTAGGAGAACTGGGTATAGATTAGTCTTTAAAGTATCAGATTTGAATAGAGGTTAAAAAAAAATTACTCTGCCTGGGGACACACTTTCTCCAAGTATATGATTTGAACCTGGTAGATTTATATTATTGTTTTAATAAAGGTAATAATTATATAATAATACTACTAATAATACTTAATATCTATTCATTGTTTTATGTGCAAGATTTTTTTTTGAATTTTATTTATTTTTATACAGCAGGTTCTTATTAGTCATCTATTTTATACACATCAGTGTATACATGTCAATCCCAATCTCCCAGTTCATCCCACCCCCCCCACCACCCTGCCACTTTCCCCCCTTGGTGTCCATACGTTTGTTCTCTACATCTGTGTCTCTATTTCTACCTTGCAAACCGGTTCATCTGTACCATTTTTCTAGATTCCACATATATGTGATTATATACGATATTTGTTTTTCTCTTTCTGACTTACTTCACTCTGTATGACAGTCTCTAGGTACATCCAGGTCTCTACAAATGGCCCAATTTCATTCCTTTTTATGGATGAGTAATATTCCATTGTATATATGTATCATATCTTCTTTATCCATTTGTCTGTTGATGAGCATTTAGGCTGTTTCCATGACCTGGCTATTGTAAATAGTGCTGCAATGAACACTGGGGTTCATGTGTATTTTTGAATTATGGTTTCTCTGGGTATATGCCCAGTAGTGGGATTGCTGCATCATATGGTGATTCTATTTTTAGTTTTTTAAGGAACCTCCATACTGTTCTCCATAGTGGCTGTATCAATTTACATTCCCACCAACCGTGCAGGAGGGTTCCCTTTTCTCCACACTCTCTCCAGCATTTGTTGTTTGTAGATTTTCTGATGATACCCATCCTAACCGGTGTGAGATGATACCTCATTGTAGTTTTGATTTGCATTTCTCTAATAATTAGTGATGTTGAGCAGCTTTTCATGTGCTTCTTGGCCATCTGTAGGTCTTCTTTTGAGAAATGTCTATTTAGGTCTTCTGACCAATTTTTGACTGGGTTGTTTGTTTTTTTTAATATTGAGCTGCATGAGTGTTTATATATTTTGGAGATTAATCCTTTGTCCGCTGATTCATTTGCAAATATTTTCTCCCATTCTGAGGGCTGTCTTTTCATCTTGTTTATAGTTTCCTTTGCTGTGGAAAAGCTTTTAAGTTTCATTAGGTCCCATTGTTTATTTGTTTTTATTTCCATTAGTCTAGAAGGTGTGTCAAAGAAGATCTTGCTGTGATTTATGTCAAAGAGTATTCTTCCCATATTTTCCTCTAAGAGTTTTATAGTGTCCGGTCTTACATTTAGGTCTCTAATCCATTTTGAGTTTATTTTTGTGTGTGATGTTAGGGAGTGTTCTAATTTCATTCTTTTACATGTAGCTGTCCAGTTTTTCCAGCACCAATTATTGAACAAACTGTCTTTTCTCCATTGTATATCCTTGCCTCTTTTGTCATAGATTAGTTGACCATAGGTGCATGGGTTTATCGCTGGACTTTCTATCCTGTTCCATTGATCTGTATTTCTGTTTTTGTGCCAGTACAATATTGTCTCGATTACTGTAGCTTTGTAGCATAATCTGAAGTCGGGGAGTCTGATTCCTCCAGCTCTGTTTTTTTCCCTCAAGATTGTTTTGGCTATTCGGGGTCTTTTGTGTCTCCACTCAAATTTTAAGATTTTTTTGTTCTAGTTCTGTAAAAAATGCCATTGGTAGTTTGATAGGGATTGCATTGAATCTGTAGATTGCTCTGGGTAGAATAGTCATTTTCACAATATTGATTCTTCCAATCCAAGAACATGGTATATCTCTCCATCTGTTTGTGTCATCTTTGATTTCTTTCATTAGTGTCTTATAGTTTTCTGAGTACATTTCTTTTACCTCCTTAGGTAGGTTTATTCCCAGGTATTTTATTCTTTATGTTGCAGTGGTGAATGGGATAGGTGCAAGATTTTTGTAAGGGGTTTACAGACATTATATTATTTAATCCTTGAAACAAAGTTGTGAGGTGGCTATTATTTTTCTCATCTTATGAACAAAAAAACCCCAATTTAATTGTCAAAAGTAGAAGATAGTAGGAGTCAGTATTAAATCCCAAGTATGTTTCTCACTAAATTCAGAGGTTTATGGCCACACCATACTCCTCTAAAGAGATCAAGAATCACACCTTTCACAACATCTCTACCATGACTGCTTTCCATGAGGTTAGCCAGAGTTTACTGCCTGTGAATATGCCCATGGGGCACGTGACATCTCCTGAAATACAATTGTGTTCATAGAACAGCAAGACCTTTTGTAATGGGTGGTAATGGAGTTTTGCTTTTTATCTTACTTTCCTAATAACAGAAATCCTCTTAAAAATAATCTCAAATGAAATTTTCTTTATGGAACAGAAAGTGTCTTGCTTTACTACATTAAAGCTTGTAGAAGAAGATTAATGTTTTTGCCTCTTACTTTTAACCACTCTTCTTTCTATGACGTTTAAATAATAGTGGATTTAAAAAAATTGTTTTAACACTTCAGACTAACCCGAATTGTAGTCTTTGCAACCAATCCTCCCTTCTCACCAATCATGCACTTTGCAATCAAGCCTTTGAAATTCTGCTATATCCCTCAGTTTAACAATTTATACATACTCTTAAATCCACCCTCACAGACTGGATTTTAAACTTTTATGTACAGAAAATGATTATTTTTTGAAGTATGTTAACCTTAGTGAAAATATATGCCCCTACTTATGATGCAATAATGTAATAGATTTGTAGCCGTTATTATGCCCTGCAGACTCTGGGCAAGCATTCATGTACAGTGCATTGCCAAAATTTCCTTTAACTTACCATAGATGGTTATAATGGTTCAAAATATTTATGTACTTTCGTCTCCTGACTGATATACAATCTATTCAAAGTTGGATAAGACGGGAACCTCAAAGATTTTCTCCCATTCCTACATTTTTTTTAAATTTTTTTTCTTGAGGTCTCAGATCCATTGTCTCCACCCTCACTGGCCTGATTTGGAAACTCACTTGCTCTGTGTCTGGGGTTGGGATACTCACCCCTTGCTCCATTCTGGAAGGTTTGTGGTACGTGTTTGTACTCTTCAGAAGGGAGCACGTATAAGAAGAACTGTTCTCTAGCATCAGTTCATCCATTAGATTATAAAGCATCACTAGTATAGTTTATCATTTATTTTATACTATCATTTCTCTTTTCCTCCTGGCACATAGGTGAAGATCAATAAACAACTCATAAATAAATGAAAATATTGTAGTATAGGATATGCATTTTACTTTAATGTATATGTTGGGTGGAGGGAGAAATGTAAATCAGACTTCTGGAAGAATTTGAAATCAGAAAGAAAAGAAATAGATCCTGGTCCATATTCTATGCCCGAGAGGCTGGTTACATTAAGAAGGGCAATTGGCAGTGATTTGGAATTTCATATATCTTTTCTATGGAAGTAGAATTTAATAGCAAAGTAGGCATTTTTATTGACAAATTACTATGTTCCAGACACCATTCAGACTGTCACATGCATAAATACTGTAATCACAGTTACTTGAAGTAGTAAAAATATTGCCACTACAACTGGAGAAATCCGAGACAGAGAGTTAAGTAACTTCCTAAATCATATAACTTTTAGGGAATAATTGAACCCAGACGATCTAGCTTAGAGTCTAAACTCTAAACCTCTATGTCATAGCTGCTTCCCTTGAAGTGTAGGTAATATAACTACACAAGCTTTAAATTCTTTTCTGTTCTAACAAGGCAAAATTCTTAATTCCCTTGAATGTCAATAGGTAGAATAATAGGATGGAAAGTGAAATCTTTAGAAGATAAAATTCTAAAAAAGCAGGAATTCTAGCTAGAACAAGTCTGAAATGATTATCTTGTAGAGCTAATACATTTTTCAAAATAAAAACCAATTTATCAATTCAGAAATAGTACTAGCATCTACAGTGCCAACAGTTTATCCTTCAACCTCAAGTATTCAAGTAATATCCATCTGCTAACATTCTCTCCTTTTCAACACAAGTATGTCAAGTGCAGAGACAATTAGAAAATCCAAGTGAATCATAGATAACAACCATATTTTGTTTTGGTAGGTTAGATCTAGACTAAGAGTCACACATTTGCTAGTTCCTGAGTAAGTAGCAGATCATCTTTACCCTCCTTTGGTATTTTTCTGTCTCTAAACATGGCACCATCGTTCTTTTATTTCTTCAAGGAAGAATATTGAAGTCATCTATCAAATGTTTCCTTCCATCACCAAGCATATCCAACCAACTATTGCATCTGTCTTACCTCGTAAATATTCATATTGTTCATTCATCTCTCAGATCACTGCCTCCTTAGTGCCAGTTACCTTGGCTTTTCCTAGGCGATCATAGTGATATTTTAAATCTACAATTCTTCTTTACACCTCCTCAAGGGAAGAAGAACAGGTTGAAGGGAGTTGTCCTCTAGATCTAAAGACATAAAGTGTTGCAATTAAAGCAGTTTGTTGTTGGCCCAGCAATGGGCAAACTGATCAAAGAAATATAATAAGCTGAAAGTGGCACAGGTATACACAAATCTGATACATGACAGATTTGTCCATATAGATCAGATGGGAAAGAATGAATTATTTAATAAAGAGTTCTGGGGCAATTAGTAATCCATATGTAAAGAATAGAATTGGATGCCTTCCTTTTATATTGAAAAAATACACTTCAGGTAATTCAAATATAAAATGCAAAGCTTAAACAATTTTAGATAAAATAAGAGAATCCATTCATGACTTTATGCGAGAATTTCTTGAGCCAGTAACACAAAGCAAAACAACAAAGGAAATGATTAATATTGTCAACCACATTAAAATGAAGAAAAACTCCAAAACTGAAAAGTGAAAAAAACTTGCTATTCATCAAAATTAAAAAGAAAAAGTGTAAAAAGTGAAATAATAGGCCAGAGTTGGGAAAATGTATTTGCAAAACATTAATGCAATGTATAATATTCCTAAGATAGAAAAATCTAAATCTAAATGAAAATACATAAGTAACTCAGTCAAAAAATAGGAGACATAAATGAACAGGTAATTTAAAGGAGAGAATATAAGAATGACTTATGAACATATGAGAGATTATCAAATGCACAGGTAGTCAGGGAGATGGAAAAACCATCATAAAATACCACTTCATGTTTATCAGATTGGCAACAAATTTAAAATTAGATAATGTTAAGTATCAATGAGGATGTCAAATCATGGGAATGATTGTGGAAATGGAAAGATAAATTGGAATACACCACTTGGAAAATAATTTGGCAAAATCTAGCAAATGTGAAAATATGCATAGCCTTAAACCCTGAAATTACACCCCTAGGTACATTACCTGCAGCAACGTTATGACATATACAGGGAAAGGTATACAACACGTTCATAGAATCACTGTTGGAAATAGGGTAAAAAACAAGGAACCTCACTTTTCCACTCTCTCATCTAATATCTCTTTCAGAGGGGAGTCCTGTCTGAACACCCCAAAATAGGCATGCCCCACTTCTACGAACATTTATGACCCCAGGCGTTTTTCCTTCTGGGAGTTACAACATGCAATTTTAAAAATTTATTTGGGTGATTGTTTTTCTGTTTTTTCTGACTCCTTATAAAATAAGCTCACGAGTATGAAAAGTCTCATCGAGAGATTTGTCTTGTATATTAACACCATCAAATCACTGATACGTTTTGTAGTTTTTAAAAAAAATTTATTTATTGTCTGCATTGGGTCTTCATTGCTGTGCACGGGCTTTCTCTAGTTGCAGCGAGCAGGGGCTACACTTCATTGCAGTGCACAGGCTGCGCATTGCAGTGGATACTCTTTGCGGAGCACAGGCTATAGGCGCGCAGGCTTCAGCAGTTGTGGCACAGAGGCTCAGTAGTTGTGGCTCACAGGCTCTAGTGCGCAGGCTCAGTAGTTGTGACACACGGGCTTAGTTGCTCTGTGGCACGTGAGATCTTCCCGGACCAGGGCTGGAACCCGTTTCCCCTGCATTGGCAGGTGGATTCTTAACCACTGTGCCACCAGGGAAGTCCCTGTTTTGTAGTTTACACAGAATTTCCCCAGTGATTTTT
The DNA here is from genome assembly GCF_002837175.3 of Physeter macrocephalus. NCBI lineage: Eukaryota > Metazoa > Chordata > Mammalia > Artiodactyla > Physeteridae > Physeter > Physeter macrocephalus. The sequence goes on from NC_041221.1 coordinate 26,108,346, forward strand.
TTGTTCTGTTTTTGTTTTCAGAAATATTTGTAGTAGCTCTAGGAACTGGTGCACTCCAGAGAAAAGAGGAGGAAATATTGACTTTGGCATGCTAAATTTAGAAGAAAAGTAAATTATTCAAGTGAAAGTGACTTGGAAGTATAACCAGGACAAAAGTTACTTAGTCCCAATTTAAGAGAAGTTCCTGTTCTCCATGCTGCCTTTTGTTTTGTGGTTGGGACACACGATGAAATACCACAGACACAGATCCTTTTTTTAAAAAAAAAATCGTATTTATTTACTTTTAAAACAGCAGAGTTCACTGTAGAAGATGACTTAGTTGTACACTGTAACTTTCTATCTCTTTTTTGTCCATTATTTAGTTCACACTCTTGATGACGGTCCATAGTACTGGTAAGAAAAACAACCAAGTAACAAACAAATAAACAAGAAAAGAAAGAAAATGCCGTGAGGGAAGTCATACAAATATGGTTATTTTGTATAAGAGATTTATATACTTGGCAGTTGATATTTGATGAAAATATTCACCTTCCATATTTTGAAAGAATTCATGAATTTTACAATGTACACATTATAGATAATTAGACTGAGGAGCATCTTTGTTTTCCCAGTTTTATTGAAAAGTGATTGACAAGGACTTCCCTGGTGGCGCAGTGGTTAAGACTCCGCGCTCCCAATGCAGGCGGCCCTGGGTTCGATCCCTGCTCAGGGAACTAGATCCCACATGCATGCCACAACTAAGAGTTTGCATGCCACAACTAAGGAGCCCTCCTCCCACAACCGAGGAGTCTGCCTGTTGCAACTAAGAGACCTGGTGCAACAAAATAAATAAATAAATAAGTAAATAAAAGAGACACACTTAGTTCTCTTTAAAAAAAAGAAAAAAGGCTAATTGTCGTACATCACTGTATAAGTTTAAGGTGTGCACATGATTGTTTGATTTACATATGTTGCAAAACAATTACCACAGTAGATTTGGCTAACATTCATCTTCTCACATTGATACAATAAAAAGAAAAGAAAGATAGAAAATTTCTCCTGGCGATGAGAATCTTAGGATTTACTCTCAACAACTTTCCTGTATATCGTATGTCAGTGTTACCACATTATATCCCTAGTATTTTTCTTATAAGTGGAATGTTGTATCTTTTGACCAACTTCCTCCATTTCTCCCTCCCCTCGACCCTCTGCCTATGGCAACCACAAGTCTGATCTCTTTTTCTATGAGTTTGGTGTTTGGATTTCTTCTTTTTGATCCCACATAAAAGTGAGTCATACAGTATTTGTCTTTCTCTGACTTATTTCACTTCACATAATGCCTTCAAGGTCCATCTGTGTTGTCCAAATGATAGGATTTCCTTATTTTTTATGGCTGAATAATATTCCATTGTATGCATGTATATCTATCTATCTGTCATCTATCTATCTGTCTATCTATCTATCTATCATCTATCTATTTATCTGTCTATCATCTATCTATTATCTATCTATGTGTTTTCTATCATCTATCTATCTATCTACCTATTACCTATCTGTCTATCTATCTGTCTATCTATCTATCTATCTATCTATCTATCTATCTATCTCACAACTTCTTTATCCATTCATCCTTCAGTGGACACTTAGGCTGTTTCCGAGCTTTGCCTATGTAAATAATGCTGCTATGACTATGAGGGTGCAGATATCTTTTTGAGTTAGTGTTTTCTTTTGGGTATATTCCCAGAAGCAGAAGTGCTGGATCATTTGGTAGTTCTGTTTTAATTTTTTTGGGGATCTCCATACTGTTTTCCATAGAGGCTGTACCAATTTACAATCCAACAAAGAGTACGCAAGGGTTCTTTTCTTTACATCCTCATCAGCATTTGTTTTCTCTTATCCTTTTGATGATGGCCATTTTAACATGTGTGAGGTGATATCTCACTGTAGTTTTAATTTGCATTTCCCTAATGACTAGTGACGTTGAGCAACTTTTCATATACCAGTTGGCCTTTTAAATATCTTCTTTGGAGAAATGTCTATTTAGGTCCTTTGCCCATTTATTTTTTAATTGGGTTATTTGCTGTTTGCTATTGAGTTGTATAAGTTCTTTATACATTTTGAATATTAACCCTTTATCAGATAAATGGTTTGCAAATATTTTTTCCCATTCTCTAGGTTGTCTTTTCACTTTGTTGATGGTTTCTTTTGCTGTACAGAAGCTTTTTAGTTGATGTAGTCCCATTTGTTTATTTTTGATGTTGTTACTCGTGATTTAAGTATCATAACCAAAAACTCATTATCAAGATCCATGTCAAGGAGATTTATTCTTATATTTTTTTCTAAGAGTTTCATGTTTTACATTTACATCTTTAATGCATTTCAAGTTAATTTTTGTAAGTAGTCTAAGATGTGGGTCCCGTTGCATTCTTTTACCTGTGAATGTTCAGTTATCCCAGCACCATTTATTGAAGAGATTGCCTTTTCTCCATTGAGTATTCTTGGCTCCCTTGTCAAATATTAGTTGATTGTATATGCATGGGTTTACTTCTGGGCTCTCAGTTCTCTTCCATTGGTGTCTTTGTCTGTCTTTATGCCAGTTCCAAAAGTTTTGATGACTATATCTTTACTTGCATAGCTTGAAACCAGGAAATGTGATGACTCTGGCTTGTTCTGCTTTCTCAAGATTTCTTTGGCTATTCAGGGTCCTTTGTGGTTTCATATAAAATTTTAGGAGTGTTTTTCTACTTCTGTAAAAAACGCCATTAGAATCTTATAGGGATTACATTAAATCTATGGGAGACTTTGTGTGGTATTGACAGTTTAAAAACATTAATTGTTCCAATGCATGAATATGGGAAACCTTTCTATTCCATTTTTAACTTTTCAACTAGTGTTGTAAGTGACTTATACACCACTACTACCATTGCTATATATTCACCAGTACCAGTGAGATTTATGATACCTTTTTATGATGTTAATTAGTGTTCTTCTACTTCCACTCAAAGGACTCCCTTTAGCATTTCTCATAAGGCAGTCCTGTAGGTAATGAACTCCCTCAGCTTTTGTTTGTTTGGGAAAATCTTTATCCCTCCTTCATTTTTGAAGGACAGCTTTGTTGGCTATAGATTTCTCCGTCGACAATTACTTTCTTTCAATATTTGGCATATGTCATTCGACTCCCTTCTGGCTTGAAAAGTTTCTGAATAGACATTCACTGCTAGTCTTATGGGGTTTCGCCTGCATATAACTTCTCTCTTTTGTTGCTCTTAAATTTTTTTCTTTGTGTGTAACTTTTGACAATTTAATTATAATGTGTCTCAGTGTGACCCTTTCAGGTTCAACCTATTTGGGGTCCTTTGGGCCTCATGGGTCTGGATGTCCATTTCTTTCCCCAGATTTGGGAAGTTTTCAGCTATTATTGCTTTAAATATACTTTCTGTCCCTCTTTCTTTGTCTTCTTCTGGAATTCTCATAATGCAAATATTGTTTACTTTCATTGCTCTCTATGGTAACCATAGGCTCTCTTCACTCTTTTTCATTCTTTTTTCTTTTTGCAACTCTGGGTAATTTCCATTATCCTTTGTATCGCTGATTCTTTCTTCTGTATGGTAGAGTCTATTTTTGAGACTGTTGACTTCTTCATTTCAGTTGCTGTATGTTTTAACTCTAGGATTTCTGCATTTTTTTTCATGGTTGCTATTTCTTTGTAAAACTTCTTATTTGTTGGTGCTTTATTTTCCTACTTTTGTTTAGTTATCTGCCTGTGTTTTCTTGTAGTTCACAAAACGTCCTTAAGAGAGTTATTCTGAATTTTTTTTTCTGACAGTTCACAGATTTCCAGTTCTTTAGGATCTGTTATTGGATCTTTATTAGTTTCCTTTGGTGATGGTTGCCTGATTTTTTGTGGTCCTTGATCCCTTATGTTTGTATTTGCACATTTGAATAATGGTGCTCTCCTCCCAGACTTCACAGGTTTTTCTTTGGCAGAAGCAGTTCTTCACCAGTCATCTCAGTTTGGGTCTCTGGGTGTACCTGCTGGTAATTTTTTTGGGCAGGTGGGTCTTGATATTATGGCCTATTTTTTTGGTAAGACAACTATTTGGGTTCTGAGGACAGGGTGGGGGGTTGCCACTGGCTGAGAATAGTTAGATAGGACTGCTGGCCTGGTTCCCCACCCAAGTGAGGCTGTAGGATGGGCTCTGTGTTTGCCTGTATACTCTGGTGGGGAAGCAATAGGCTGTGCTCTCTGTTCAAGTGTCCCAATGGTACTTCTGCAACCCTCGTGGTGCAGGGTCAGAGTAGGGGCTCCTCAAATTGACCCACAAGATGGGGGATGTTGTTAGTCCCCCCAGATTCTCTTTTCCCAGAATAAGGACCAGGAGGATCCAGGGAGGCCTCTCCCTGTGATGCTGTGCTGGCCTGGGGGAGGGGCAATTCAGTCAGTGTATAGACACTTCTTTTACCTTCTAATGGAATCTGTCTTGGTCTCTTGGTCTCTGAGGTGCAGGGGGTGCTTCAGCCTCACCCCCGTGTTCTAGAATTCTCTCAGGAGTGTCCTGTTCTTGAACAGTTGTTAGTTCTTCTTGTGAGGGGGAGGGAAGTCAGGAATGACCTATGTCACCCTCTTGGTGATGTCACTCCCTCAGGAGCCTCTTTAAGCAATTATAGTTATATTGTCTTGTAATAAGACATGAAAGAATTATCATTCAGTGGAGGACAATGAGAGGCTGCTTGAAACTGCATTTTGAATTCTCATCCCATGGCTTTTTGCTGTCACTGAGAAATAAAAGTGAATCCAAGCTGAAATATCTTTTTGTAATTTTTGTAGCAAGCAGTATAAGAATTGCAATGTACTGATGTACTTTCTTTTCCTCTGAATTTTTAGTAAGTTTTTTACTCTCCGTCTATACCTTTAAGCATCCATTGTTTTATCCAGGCCGGATATTCCTAGAAATTATCTTAGTACTTAAGAAGTATTCAGTAATACTCTTGAATAAATGAATATCTCAACTGCTATTATAATGTGCTGATTTAGATGAGAAAATGATTCAGTATTAACAAGAAATCTCATGAATAAACTTGTAATCCATGAGATTTAGTTCTCTAAATTTGAATTATATTTATGTGAATAATTATTATCCAAAACTCTTAAAATTAATCATATCAATTTCTTCTCAGAAGGAAAATAACATTATTATTGACAATTACCACCAAAACAATCTTTTCCAAAATTTTAATTTGTATTTTAATTTGTTACAGAATAAAGGGTAGCAGAACTCATTCTGGTGTTTCTTTCGTGGAATAGAAATAGTGTCGGCACAATAAGACATGACATGTTAGGGTGCTAGCAATTAGAGTGTGGTCAGGGGCTCAGCCTCAGAAACCAGACAGTCTAGAATCCAATCTTGGCAAACATAATAACGATGTGACTTCAGCAAGCAGAGTAAACTTCCCAAACTTCAATATCTCATCTGAAAAATGGGGATACTAATATTGCCTACTTCATAGTATCATTGTGAATTAATATGTCAAGTACTTAGACAAGCAACTATCAAATAATATATGTTATATGTGTAATCTATAACAATATCATTATCACTACTGGTACAGCACACTGTCTTACTGATAGTAAGAATTTAGCATTAATTTCCTTAATAGGCACTTATTTGTGGCAGATATGTTTAGGTTGTATACATAACAGTTTATTGCATTATCCACTAAATATAAACTATGAAGAATGCATCCAAAAATTTTCTTTACAACATCATTTAAGGTTCTAATTAAAGACAGTCGTTTTGTAGCTTTGGACAGTCATGTAAAGCATCTGAATTTTTATTGATATTTTCCTCCTTTATCAAGGTTCTCTTCTGTGCATCTGAACAGATGAACCCTGAACTCTCATTAATAATGTGTCCCTGACTCCTATGATGACTGAAATTGAAATGCCAAATAGAGAATCTAGAAGTACCAACCACTTGTTCACTATTAATACTTTAGAGAAAAGAAAATTTCCTGTAAACTTATAAAGTACAGTTAAACTGAAGTAACATTAAACATGACCTTGGACAGAAATTAGAGAACATATATTTTAAGATTGACATATGTATGAAGACTTCATATGGAATCATACAGTGTTACATTTATTCAAGTAGTGATATGAGTATCAATTTGAGTTTTTAAAAAAAATTTATTAGCCTTGTTTCAAATGCAGGGCTCACAATGCTAAAAACAAATAACAGATTTCTAAGACTCAGGAACTTAACATTTCATTGTATGTATTTAGAGATAGGAGAAGACCTCTTTGTAGCACACTAGCAGACAGGTGTCTGTCTCCTGATATAATGCAGACTTTGGCTGCATGGGTGACTGAGAACGTTTCACCCCTGAGATCCACATCACCGGCCTGGATTAACAAGAGCTTGGAAACTCCAGCTTTCGGTACAAAGAGCCTACACCAAACACATACAGCAGTCATTTTCTTCCCTTGTCTTCTCCTCACATTTTCTATATTCCCTTTTCTTTTCCATTCTTTCTCTTTGCTTCTTATTTTGTTTCATGGTAAGTTTCACAGTTATCTTCCTAGTCACGGTAGGTGGAAAACTTGGACCTATCCCTGGTTGATTACGTGAGTCTACAAGATGCTCTCTCGTCAGCAGGCAGAGGCCTGGGGACTGGACTTATGGCTGAAAGGCTTGTGTGATGATGTTTACTCACAGGAAATAATGAGTCACTTGTGGGCATTTTTAGCCTGATTAAAACTTGAAGTCAGAAATGGGGGGTCCTCGAAAGAAGGTTCCTTTGTTATTTTTAAAGCAGAATGAAGGAATAAAGAAAGGTGTTTAAGTTCCTTTTTAACTTCACATGGTTTACTTTTATACATTGTTCTGAAGAATAGACATTACAGGTGGGTTTGGGTTCTAGACCCACACGTGGGACTTTGGGAGGAAAGTAGGTTGAACCTGTAGGACCTGATAATAAGAGACCAAGAACTTGTGAGAAGCTGGAGGAGATCTAAAGATGGGTGCTGGGAATTCCCTGGTGGTCCAGTGGTCAGGACTCTGCGTTTCCACTGCCAGGGGTCTGGGTTCGATCCCTGGTAGGGAAACTAATGTCCCAAAAGCCGTGCGGTGTGGCAAAAATAAAATAAAATAAAATAAAAAATAAAGATGGGTGCTGGCCTGTGTAGTTTCCTAACACGGATCCTACAATAGTATCTGCATCTACGTGGAAAAGTCTGGCAGGTTCTAGCTCTGGACAGTGGTATCTATACTATTTCCTGTTCTCACTTACCAGTCACACTGTCTTAATTTACATCCTTTCTCCTAACACCTGCACTGTCTTTCTACATCCCTCTTGCTGTGTTTTGTCTATCAGTTCCAGCCACATCAGACCATTTGTTAACTCTGGCTTTACCATGCCCAGCCACTTTGGCATATTTTTCTGTTATTTTTCATCTCAGAATGCTCTGCCACTCCATCTCCATCTTGACAGCAAGAGAAGCTCCAATCATGCTTCATCTCAAATATACCTTCCCCATTAAGTCATTTCTGATCTCAACCATCAGAATTAAAATCTGTCCTTTATGAGGCCCCAGGAAGTTTCCTGGCACTCAGTTCTGCTTAGAAGCCTTTATGCAAGTTATGTCTGCCTACCTCATGAGAATTTATGCACCTTGATAGGAAATTACTCTTTCCTTTCATTTTCTTCTCTCTAGGGTCTCACATTGTAGATTTCATAAAATATTAGCTCAATATTATCTTGATACTGGTTCATCAGCAAAACTTAAGGTAAAAATTTAACCCCCTCACCTGCAAAAAAAGGATACTTTATTTTGTGTGGAAAATAAACTTGTGGCTTTGTGAAGTTGGTACAAAAATCAATATTAATAAATTAAATCTGCAATTGAAGCCATGCTCCCCAAGCAATTGAATGACAATTCTCCAACTCTCTCCTACACAGAAATGGAGAGCCTATAAAATTTAGGTGAATTTACCTTCCGCTCAGCAGGAATACAACTGCAGAGTTCAGAAACTTGCTGAACAAAAACACTCTCACATTTTCTTTAGGAGTCGTTAGATTATAAACTTTTATACTTTCCAGATTATGGTTGGAACCTCATTTTCTTTTGGTATTGTTTAAATAATTCTTCTGAGTTACCATCTCCTTTCTAAAATATTTTTTTGGAAACAAAAGTTATATAAATTTTTATAAATAATACAACCAATTTTAAGGATGTCTAATCAAGTAGCTGCTACTTACAAAAATAATACGAAAACACAAATGTAAAATAGGAAAAATACAACTTCATTTTATTAGATACATTTTATTCACTTAGATGGCTCACATTTTCATTCAGTGACTTCTAGAAATGTGTCTTATCATTCAAACCATAGTAAGTGGAATCACTGTTCTAGTTTATCCCATTTTCACCCAAAAAAGAAGGAAATATATTTCAGTATGTTTGAAAGACAGCTAATTTTGGGCGTCCATTTCTAAAATTAAAATGTCTATAAAAGTTAAAACTGGGCTTCCCTGGTGGCGCAGTGGTTGCGCGTCCGCCTGCCGATGCAGGGGAACCGGGTTCGCGCCCCGGTCCGGGAGGATCCCACATGCCGCGGAGAGGCTGGGCCCGTGAGCCGTGGC